>NC_066586.1:4748399-5085899 GCF_905475345.1 Vespula vulgaris | reverse complement strand
ATAGAAGAAGTTTCTTTTCACGCGTCTGGCTTGCCAATACGATATTCCTCGTCCTTTGAAACGGTGCTATTGTGTCTGATAAAATGCAATGGCCTTAAATTGAAAGTTACTCGAGCATCCTTCCTATCCTTTTAACATTTCATTTTATACCGTATATATAAATATTTATTATTAAAAAATTTCTATGTGCGTTGAAACCTATACAATATCTCCGTGAATATACAATATTCACACGGGTTCACTAAACGTGATGGTTAATTAAGCAATTGAAAAAGTACTCCAAGTAAAATTCGGATCGAACTAATTTTCTATAAGTACAACCATGTAAAAAAAAAAAAGATCTAGAGGTCTTGCGTTTTCTTGTTTTGTTTTTCTTTACCTATTGTTTCTTTTTTTTTCTTTTTTCTTTTTTTCATTAACATCGAAACAAAAAGTCGAACGAAACGAGGATGGTCGTTATCGGAGAGGTGGTGGGGAGTAAAGGGCTCACGTAAATTATTGCCTCTACTAATGGCTTTAGTTATAAATTTGCTGGATCGTACAGGCAGCCAGGCCAAGCCAGGCCAGGCGTTTTCGTTCGTGAGCCGTTCGATTATTCCGGTCTGCGCTTCAATCGGCGCGCGTGCGAATGCCACGAACGAAAATAATATTCATCGCGTTGGCAACCTCGTTCGGGCTTTTTAGTATTTACGTCAACGAATTTGCTCGACGACACACTTTGTCTTCGCTAACGACAGTATTCATATTTTTCTGCATGTCGTTTATTTTAATCGTAGATATATTATCAAAGCGAGAATTACTATTACTTAATATCACTACTGTGGAATGTTGATTAGAGGAGAATACAATACTCGCAAAGTGCGATTTTCAAAATCGATTTAAGTCTGGGATCCGGCTTATGTGTGTGTACTCGTTTGTGGACGCTCGAGCTACATGCGAGTTACGATATATAATTACGAATTATAGTTTCTTTTAATGGATTTAAGTGTATTAATTTTAAGAATACCGAGAATTCTACGCTAATGCGATAACTTGTACTGTGCTACATACCAAACTCTTGCATAAAACTTTATCGGATTTCTATTAGTACGTTTATTACATGGAAATATTTGAAAATGTGATACTTAGCGAGTATAGTGTATCCACGAAACTTTAAGAAGCATATAATCGTAAGAAAAAGTTATATACTTAAGACGGTCGATAAATTTTTCTTGTTTTTGTAATAAAATGAGCGACTTCTTTTTGATTCATACTTTTTCTCTCTCTTTCTCTCTTTGTTTCTTTGATCAAGTATTTTATATCCTGTATCTATATTATTTTACAAAAGTGACGGGAAAGATATTGGCTGAGATCGTTAATTACTCTTTGCTGTCTTCTATTTTTAATTATTCTCCTATTAGCTGTTTTTAGCTCTACGATACGAATTAAGAAAAGAAAATAATTTCTCGGGGATCGATAGGAAGGCGTTGCCGTGGATCTAAAGACAGGGCGAAGCTTTCAACCCTACTCCTATTTCGATGCCGCTAGTTAGACACGTTGGTGGTAAATTAAAAATCTCTTCTTGTTGCCCTTGTGGCGTCGGCTTTCACGGCTGACCGATGTCGGTACAACCTGTATCTTGACGTAAGATGAAAGAGACTTTTGTTAAACATGAGATCAGGAATAAAAGACGGTTGGTACAAAGGATATCATAATTGAAACTCAAGCGTAGGGTGATCGTGTAAATTTGTATACTGTCTGCGATCTATCTAATAAGAAAACAGTAGACGTTTTATCGAAAAACGAAATAAAAAGAGAAAATAATTGAAAGATATAGAATGATTTTTTCGTCCTTTTGAAAAGAGGATTATTTTTCACGAGATAATTGGCGGTGGCTAATTATTATTAAAGAAAAGAAGCAGAATCTTTTAAAAGAAATATCTCCAAGTAGTTATACGAGAGAAAAGGAAAAAAGTTTTATTATCGAGCGAGACGTTAATCATCTTATTTCACGTAAAATATTCTTTCGATGTCGACGTCCGTACCGAACGAGAACGTCACGATAGTCGGACGAGAGGCAGCGACCTTTTTAATCGCGACGCGTAACAATGGCCGACCGAATGACGTAGAGCACCGTCGCGCCTCTCCTATGTTCGCCATTTCTCGGCATCGCGAAAAATAATAAAAGTATTCCAGGGAGAATTTGTTCGCCGTTGCACGGACTTTCTTTTTTCGTCTTTTCTTACTTTCTTTTCTTTATATTCACCCTCTTTTTCATTCTATTTTTCTCCGTACCTTCGTGGAAATTTTAGAACGAAAATTTCTTAATCATTTTACGTAAAATCTATTCGGGGACATGATTTTTATTATAGTTCACGTCAATTGACTCTATGAAATTACTTAGATGCGCTTTTCCGTCACGTTTTATTTCTTAACAAGGAAGAGAGAAGGAGAGAGAGAGAGAGAGAGAGAGAGAGAGAGAGAGAGAGAGAGAGAGAGAGAGAGAAAGAGAAAGGAAAGAGAACGTCGCGATATGCAATTAATTTAGATCAGATTTTATCTTTGGCACGATAAAATTTTGGCGTCGATCATTTTAGCACTTCTGTGCTTTTAGAATCGCAGCAGACACGGAAGTAATGTTATTGCTTGACTCGAATATTTCTGGCACGGGGAGGTACGTTAGCTAGAGTCAAAGTGAATTCTATCTGGCTAGAAATATAGACACAGAAAAGGGAAAGAGAATTCGACGAAAGTGGGCTTGGATCGAGCGTGTAAATTCGAGCACGACAGAAAGAAATTACGAGCAAAGTCGAAAAATAAACGAGAGGAGATGGTCTCGACCATAATTTTTTACGAGAGAATTACCTTATTCTCGAAATCATTCTTATTTCGCAGTTAGATTATTTTCTGAGAAAACAAATTGGTAGAATATTTTAACCGTACCTTCGTGGAAATTTTAGAACGCAAATGTCTTATTATTATTTTATTATTAATTTATTTCCTATTATTATCTATTTTCCTTTGTTGTCATGCAGCTGGTAGTCTTATATCGTCCATTCGCGTGAGACAACTTTTGAAATTTGTTAACTCACTCGCTGAAAGTATAAAATCGTACCTATGTTACAAAGCACGCCAAGTGCATCCTGAATTTGATTCGTTAGCGTAACTTCGGCAACTCTCATTTTAATTCCTCTTCTCTAATCCTATTTTCTTAATTACAACGAGCAAGCGAGGTCGTTTGTATTTTCGCTTTTCCAATGCTGATCTCGGCAAAACTAATCGAAACAGGTTGAGGTTACGCACGAAATTTCGGCTTTAACGGAGGAACAGATAGTAGAGAATCTCTATCAGGAAGGGAGAAGGAAACGCTTGCTCGTCAATATTCAATGACTGACTCGTAACGGTGGACATGGCATCGTCGCTAGTAAATTGTCCACGTTGCGCTACCTAGACGGTTTCTCCGTCCTAACTAAGCTAACAATGCTTACTAATTAAGGATTCAATTCGACACGTGTATACCTTACTTCATGGAAAATCATTGAAATATCTATAGGTCTATTCCGAATATAAAAGATAACGTAATGGGATGAAATACGGAATAATGAAGAGAAGAAGAAGAATAAGAAGAAGAAGAGTAAGAAAAAGAATAAGAATAAGGATAAGGATAAGAAGAAGAAAATCTTGAAATGAAATTTTTCTCTTAATCCCTTACACGGTTCGAAATAATTGAGTCAGTGAGAAACGACTGAGTCTTTCTTCTTATCCTCATATCGTAAAGATCGTAGTAGTACACGATCGAGAATAGACTAGAATTCATTCATTATTCTTGCTCCTTTCCAATACTTCGTATGCAAGGTATTAAAACTCGAATCACAAAATCGTCGTCTATCGTACCTACTATACTTGCTTTCGGAAGGTAAGAGGAGGAAACGGGAGAAGGATCGAAACCTCTCGCTTATCGGAATCCTCGCTCTTTTCAATACCTGCCTTCCTTATTCATAGACCGGCTCTCGTATCTATCCGAATGAGTTTCTGCAATTCAAATTCCACGGGGTAAAGCGAATGAACGAACGAATGAACGAATGAACGAATGAACGAACGGAGAGAACGGGCGAGACGAAACGAAACGAACGGGAACGAACGAATAAACGAAAGAAAGAAAGAGGAAGCAGGTACGAAGCAACGGAAAGAGAGAAAGAAAAAGGGAGGAGAAAGAAACGCATATAGTATATTTGCACGAGTAGGAAAAGCTCTCGAGACTTTCTCATCAACAATCATGACTTTATATCCTGTTTCCTCTTCTCCGCGTTCTCCTCATCCTTCAAATCTCTGATATACAATGACGTGCACATATGATCCTCAACGCTGCTCCATCTCTGTCTCCTCTCTTTCTCTTCGGTTCCAATCGAAGATCGATCGCATGTCGTTCCACGCTATGATAAGCTCGAAAAGTCTTGGTAATTGTAAAAATCGATATGCTTCGTAGGCACGGCCTATTTATAACCATTCCCTTCATCTTTCTATATTGTTCTATCAATAAAATCTATTTTTATCCTTTATAGATTCTAGTTTGAGTTACATGAAAGGGTAAAGAGAAAAGTATTGATAACCTTCCTTTTTTTTTTCTTTTTTCGTTCCTCTAATTAGTTTTCAAACGAAGCTGTTATCATTTGATAACTGTTAACAGGGGATGAAAATTTCTTTTGAACTATTTATCGAATTCTACGATTGGTTGGAAAGAACGTGAAGACGATTCTTTGGAAAAATTCTCTCTTGATCGTAACCATGAATCACACCATTCGCCATTGCTATTGGGAGAAACGAATCGATGTGGACCCAGGTGTAATACCGTGAACACGTAAAAGTACGCCGAAAAAGAGCGTCGTTGCCTGACGAACGGAATAACGTCTTTCGAATAAATGTCTTGGGACAATTCCGAAAAGCAATGTGAATGCAGGAGATATCACGAGGACCTTTGACCCTCCGGGCTTTAACATCAAGGGAAGAAACGAATAGCGATTTTGTGAGAGTACCGATGAGATTCGGAAACTTTTACCAAGAGGATGTCTTTTATTCTCCAATCTCCATTTTTTTCACATTATTGTTCTTATTTTCTTTTGAGTAATACGTTTAAAATATAAAGATGACGGTCGAGTACTCGCCAAAGTTTTTCCAATGAATTTTCTTTCTTTCATTCGCGAAGTGCCCATGAGAAAAGATTTCGCGTACGTATATTTCGAGTCAGGCAAGCGAGACTCAAAGCAAATAAGAATGTCTTAAATTAGATCGCGGATTATATATATATATATATATATATATATATATATACACACACACACACACACTCTCTCTATTTTGCACTGTAAATATACGACTGAATGTAGCTCGACTTCGTGCAGTGCATATTTTCTAACTTCGTTATGCATAACGTCGTCTCTCTTATCAAGAAGGTATACCAGCGATTTGTAAGCGGGCATAGCCTTTTGTAAGGAACAAAAAGCACTTATTCATGAGGTAGCCATGATTTTCTACATTTTTTTTTTTTTAGCTAATTAAGATTGACGACGTATCGTTGTATTATATTAACTGCGACTTTTGCGATCGAAAATATCGGACGATGGAAGTACAAGTGATTTTTTAAAAAATATTCCTAACTTTTAAACGACCGTGAATTTTATGAAAATAAATAAATAAATAAATAAATAAATAAATAAATATAATACAGCGATATAAAAATTCGAAGAGTACAATTTTTTCAAACTAACAATTCGCGGACGTTCATCGCTCGTTCCTACATATGCATGTTACGCTCTTTACAAGGTTCACTCCCGTAAGATTCGTAAGATATTCATGTAGAACTTTATTATATCTCGGCTTGGTGTAAAACCTCACTATAAATATTCATGAGCGTTCGTACTCGTGCGAAAAGTCTCTCATAAAAGAGCTTGTGTGCTGGAAGCACCAAATCGCGGCCCAGATAATTACTTCAATCCGAAAGAAAGAGAGAAAGATAGCGAAGTAGACAGACAGAGAGAGAAAGAAAGAAAGTGGTCAGAAAAATTACCGACGAGAAAATTATTATCGATAAGATAACCTTGATAAAGCGGTTGATTTATCGAAATAAAAAAATTAATCCATTATATCAATTGCTAAATGATAGATATCTCGTTCCCTAAGGCAGATTAAAAGAAATCAATTTAATCTAAACGACGATCGGACACTTTCTATATTTTGAATCTGTTCTCCCTTTGTTTTAACACAATTTCAATAGCAATTCCTTGACTTCTCGAGCTATCGAAACATCCCTAGGGACAGCTCGCATATGTACGTAATCCTAGATTCCAGGCCATTACGATCGATTCGAGCGTGTCTTCCGATCGAGTCCGAACACCGAAGCCGGTGTCTCGATGACACGTTGGACAAGCGTCGAATCGAGGCTTTGGCGAGAGGTTTACAACGACGGTGTAGTCCGTGTCCCTCGAGGGAGACCGCAATCCGTTCAAAGTTTCGCCATTATCTTCTACCGAGGATAGTACTCGACTGTATATAGAAATAGTTAGATATATAAAAGAGAGATAGAAATAGGAATGTAGATAGATAGATAAATAGAATTAAAGAAAGAGAAAAAGGAAAAGGAAGAGATCAGAAAGTCTGAAATTTGCTTTCGTTTGTTGCTCGAGAATCGGCTCATTCACTTTCTCGTTTCGAACTGTATTTTTCTAAATTCGCTATATCGATTTTTTTCGTTTTATATCTGTTCTATATCGACAGTCGAATTTTTTTACTCACGATTTGAAATACTGAAACAAGCGTTTGGTTATTGCATTCTTCGGTAGTCGACCCAGTTAATTTGAACCCTATGAATGACGTTAAATAATATCATTACGTCCTTTGAAGCATAGCATTGAAGCAAGATTAAGGGATGAAAGGGCTAATAAAGAAGAGAGAGAAAGAAAGAAAGAGAGAAGGAGAGAGAGGAAAAGATACACTCGAAGCTGTCTAATTAAGTAGTACTTTGAATGTAAACGTCTGAAGGCGCAGACCCAAGAATTACTTCGACAAGCATCGGCAAAAGTTAAAATTATAATATGAAAGAGAGCACGGTCGACTTGTTTCTTCTTACCTATGTTCCCCCCTCTCCCTTTATCTGTTATAGAATTTAATTAACAATTATCGTTTTATCGAATGGGAAAAGAGAACGATTATTCGAGGGACACAAGACTCGATAACTTTTTCTTTCTTTTTCCTTTTTTCGTATTTCCTGCGAAAAATTATCTTTAATAAAAATTCAAAGAAATTATAAAATACTCATGTATAAAATACTCTTGTACTTTGCTTTTTAATTCGATAAATATTACAAAAGAATTTATTATGTACAAGTAAATAATTATCTACTCAAAGTGCACTCTTTAACAGGAACGAAGAAATTACAATCAACTAATGATTAACGAATGAGATCGTTTGATTTAAAAAAAAGAAATGTTCACGTCGTTTCGATTACGAGTGCTTCTTGAAAATATTAACAGAAATGTAGTAGAAAATCGAGAACTTTAGAACTTCGAACGGATGGAAGATGAAAGATAAAGGGGACAGAAGGTAAGAAATCTTAAAAACGAGGAGAAAGTAAAAAAGAAAAAAAGAAAACGAAAAGATTAAGAGCAAGACGTCGTTCTTTCCGTTTCTGTACATTTTCGTATTTATTCCAGTTTTCATAGTAGAGGAAAAGGCAAGATGTAACGTTCGTAAGAAAAATGAAAAAGTATGTTAGAACTACGAAGCTCGTAGTTCTAGCTCGCGTAGTTCGAGCTGTCCACGATGATGGACGATGACGAAGAACGGTTTGACGCGTCCTATGCGCTTACCTCTTATCGCTGTTTCTCTCTAACACATTGGCCAACGATAACGAAGTGAAATCGAAGTAAGAGGATAATAACGAGTACTGAAGCTTGCCGATAAATTCTGGAAGCTTGTTCTTTTTCTTCGAACATTGTGCACGTTCCAGGTAAAAAGAACAGGTAAAAATAAAACGAAAAAAAAGACGAAAGAGAAAGGGTGAGAAAGGCTACCGGAAAAGTTCGTATATCGTAAATGACGATATTTATCTTTCACATTCTCGAAGAACGTTCGATTCTGAAGCACACGATTTTCTTTTTCCGAGTGGTTATTTATTAAATAATTATTTATTAGAAAATTAAAGAAAACGAATAAGAAAAACTATCCTTGAAAGTTTCATTGAACGGTGAGATAACGTTGTACATTTATCGATTAGAAGAATAAAAATAGGATCGAGATCGATCGGGAAAAAAGAAAAATAACGTAGAAATAGTTACCTCTTTTATGATTCGTCGAATCTTTTATATATTGTATATTATTATCGATAAACGAAATTGTGACAATATAAAAAAGTAATGTTTACCTTTCCGGGTTTAATCGAGTCGCTTTATTGCATAAATCATATAGTTTTAATTATATTCAACTTTTTAAAAACAATTTTCTTCGGCGTAATTTATACTTCATTCTTTACTACTTTCGAAAGTAATACGATATCTCCACTACGATAAAATGGAAAGGAAAGAAAGTAGAATAATTTGCGACTTTGTTCGTTAACGGATAAAAGATCACTCGAAATGAAGGGTCTATGAAGAAGGCGATTGGTTATTCTCGAAGAAGATGAGTCGAGATCGTCGAGATCGTCAAGATCGAGGCGATCCAGTCGGTGGAAAGATCGATAGAAACTCAAGCAGCGCGTTATCAATCGTTATCCCTTGCGGCTAATTAGAAAGGAGTAATTAACAAGCCTGCAATTAACTCTACTGACTTTTCGATCGATCGTCGATATATTCTCTTTGTTCATGTATATGTAGACACTTACATGTACTTTTTCTTTCTTTCTTTCTTTCTTTTTTCTTTTTTTTTTTTGCGATATGCACAAGAGGACAGTCGAGTGCACATACACAAAAGTAAACTAGGATGCAGAAAAATCGCATAGGATTCTCGCGAATCGAGGGAAAATTATTGTATTCCGTGTGCTATTGGAAAATCTCGCAGCTTACGGGAATTTTCCTTGGCTACGTTCTTCTGCATTTTCTTTTTTTCGATGGATATCAGCGCGCATAAACGTTTGCATGCATAGAAGCGTAGGGTGGTTTTACGCTCGCGCATGCGCATAACGCGCGGCCTCAACTAAACACCCACCAAATATATACACATATACATAGATATATAAATGGAAAAGGACGAACTGTGTTCCCGAAAGAGAGAAAGAGAGAAATAAAGTTAGACGGAACAGAGAGAGAGAGAGAGAGAGAGAGAGAGAGAGAGAGAGAGAGAAAGAGAGAGAGAAATGTTTAGAACGGTTTACAATTTTTATACCTTGCTTGTCCAGTTCTGGAGTACGTTTTGAAAAGAGAAGCCATAATATCGTAGAGTTCGTTGCACTTGTATACCACCGAAAAGTGCAATCTATGTTTTTCTACTGGCCAAAGACTACGTAAAAAACGAATTACGACGAGACCACCTCTAAATATATTTACTCTTATATGTATGTACGTATTTATAAATGTGTATATATATATATATATATATATATATATATATATATCGGTCGAGACTCAGTAAAACTCCATCTACGACTCTGTAATAGAACGACGAGGTTCTACGGTGACCACGCTTTTACCTTTTTGCTTCCACGAAACTACGTTCTCGAAGTTATTCTCGCCATACGTGTATAAACGCCTCGCGAAAATTGTTGTTACCAGGAAAGTTGTATATATAAATGGATACATACCGATGGGAACTTCTAGATGACGACTTTATCGTATATAACTTTACAACGTTAGATCTTGTATATATGTATTTATATTAGAATACATTACAAGATTGTGTATGCATATCTATAATACATACATACATATGTAGTTATGTACATATCTACCATAAGAAGCTTCCGATCGTTCTTATGTTGTCATGTAAGATGATTAATGATCTTGACATTGTTGGATACATTTATGTATGAGAGCGAGTGCTTTTCACCTCGACTTACCAGAGTTAATTGAATCTCAAGAATGCACATAGAAAAGATCTTCGAAAACAAACTAAAAGTACAGTCTTCCCACTAATTTTACTAATATAGTTGTGATAAATAGGATTCGTTATTTCTTTTCTTTTTTTTTTCAGAGAATTTTAACGTAGATCATATTTCTTCCTTCTTTTTTTCAGAGAATTTTAATGTAAATCGTAGATATTTCGATCGGTCGATCTGTCTGGTCTCTTTTATTTACATACCTCACGGTAAAAATATATGCTTTAGAGACAGGACGAATTTGTTTTATACATACATATGTACATACATTCACTAAGTGATTTAGATACGTAGTACGTGCTATGGAAAATGGTCTGTTGGATATTTCGAATATTTCCTGGCACTATTCTACACTATCGCGTTCCTTTATTATTAATTCTGTTGTTTGCTTTTAGAACTCAGAAATACAAGAAATTTGCTTAAGAGGAAAAGTGAGAAAGAGGTATGAGAGAATGACTGAGAAAGAAAGAAAGAGAGAGAGAGATAAATAATGCATTTTTAAAATTGCACGCGAAAATACGCATATAAACTAGTGAAAATATTGTTTTCTTTTGGAATTATCATTTCGAATAAATGACAAAGTAACAGAAAAGGAAAAGATATGACGGAGGAAAAGAAAAAGTTAACGAATCAGAAAGCGAGAATATAATTGAAATGGAAAGATAAAATGGATTTGGTATTTGCGTAGTAAAATTCATTCGTTCGTGGAAGAAGGGATACGGCCTTTGATCTTTCACGAAATCTCGAACGACGTTTTTGCGTCCGTGGTTTGCGAATAAAAACTTTTGAAAAATTCTTCCTTCCCCGAAAATGCTTACTTTCTGAGAAATTTTTCAATCTAACCGATGAAAACGAAAAAAAAAAAATCGAGGAAATGGGAAGAGAAGAAGATTTGAAGATGACATTACAAAATGGAGTTCCATAAAGAGAATTATATTGTTCGAATAGTATGTTCAAATAATATCGAATAGTATCAATTTCAACGCGTTTAAAATAGACAAAATTTATCGACGAACAATCGTTAAATTTGTCGAATCGTACAATTTCTAACGATATTTTCTGAACGATGAAATAAAGAATTAAAAAAGAAAAAGAAGCAAAAAAAGGACGAGATAAAAATCTCGATATCCCCAATTCGTATCATTGCACTGACCGCAAACGAAGAAAACGAAGAAAACGAATTAATGAACGAACGAACGAACGAACGAACGAACGAACAAACGATAAAAAGGACTTCGAAGTCCCGAGTGAGCTCGTACGAGAAATAGGAATGAAACGACAATCTTTTTAATCCGGTTAAGCCCAAACCCAACGTGACGATGTCGATCGCAAGTGTTCGCGAAAGGAGCGGGAAAATTAAAATTAAATTATCTTTCGCTCTCGTCGCGGAGAGTGCAAATTAATCGCTTCGAAGCCGTTGATAGGGTACCGCTAATCGGCCGAGTTCATTTTACTTCTTGCTTTTTCTTTTAAGGATCGATTATGGAAAGTGAAGAAAGTTCCATTTTCTCTCTCTTTCTCTTTATTTTTCGCTCCTCTCGATTTATCTCGAAAGTTTTATCCACACCGTTGACTCGTATCGATCAGTAGTATGGCATTCCATCGAGGATGAACTTTTTGAAAAACAACACGAGACACATAAAATCGTAAAATGCTAACGTAATAAAGCAGATTTTGTTGTTTCCGGATCTCAGTTACCGTCGTGAAATTGCCGATGATCATGGATCGTTATCGTTATGGTTTTCTACGTTCGACGCGACCGAACGCGGTCTTTCATACCAGGTCAATCGTTTCTCGAAGAGCAAACGCGAAGTAGAGAAAGAGAGACAGAGACAGACAGAGACAGATAGAAGTTGTGTTTCACGATTTGCTGGAGTGGAAGATCATCGATGGACTCGCATAGACGAAGGAGAAACTTCGGCAGTTTCGTGCAATCCGTAATGACGTTGCGAAGAGAGAAGTCGAACATCGTTGCTATCTAAAAGACGTCGAAAGCCTCGATTCAAGGAGACGATACGAGTTCTATCGAGTCGTCTCGCTAGCTTTCTTGGTAATACTTTCGAACACTTCCGTCAAAGGATCAATTTTGTATCGATTTCTTTTTCACCATTACTTTGCTGGGCGTTATATATATATATATATATATATATATATATATATATATATATATAACTACTACGAGTAGCTCTGTTATAAAAATGAGAGAAAATTTTCGAGAGCCTCCTTCGAGAGACACTCGATATGATCTAGATTTATATTGCACTTAGTAAGTTTATGCGAAGAAGAGAACGAGGGATCGATTTTTATTATATCTCGTTATATTGATACAAGTCGAGCTTCTATAACATTATTTTATAAAAGTATATGATATCCTTATACAATTGTGATGAGAAACAAATCGGAGAGAGAGAGGGAGGGAGAGAGAGAGAGAGAGTTTTCACGTTCTGTCTCTCAGCTCACCGTCGACGAGTCCAGATAATACGTTTATACAAAGTTAAGGATACAGTTGCCCCATAGTATCGAACTAGAATAAGCGGATCTAAAGGTAAACGAGAAGATGGAGAAATTTCCATAACGAGGAGAGTCGGGCGACAAAGCAATTACGTGGTTGATAATTATCGAAGCATACGCAAAGAGAAGAATGAGAAAGCGAAGGGGGAGTTGTGCGAAGGGGGGAAGGGGAGGATGGTGAATCTCCAGCGGGCTTGCCGTTGAGTTTTACGATCTACGGAATATCTCTTGGTCATTCGCCTGTAAACTTTGACGGTCTATTTCCGTGCATTTCCGCCATTATTTCTGCAAACCGCTTCCGAGTACCGAGTTCCGTGGTTTCCCTTAGCGTATCAAGGACAGCTTTGCTTAAGCTTTATGCTACTTGCCTCATTATATTTCCGTTATGGTATATCATTGCATAGATGAGAAATGTGGGAATTATCGCAATTCTCGGGAATGGTAGTTTTATACTTTTGAACATCCATCGTCGTATTGTCTACCGAACGTAAAGGATTAATTTCAGTACGTTAGAAGTCTCATCCATAAAAAAGAGTCATCCACGATAGTAGATCTACAAAAAATATCCCAGCAACTTCGATATTCATTCTTTAAAAAAAGAAAAAAAAGAAGAACAAAAAAAGAAAAAAAGATCATATCATAGAATAACAATGGTGGGATCGGGGAGGAAAGGAGAGGTATGAATAATTCGTACCTTGTGCTTGGTTCGATGACGATGATAATGATTCGGCCTTGGATGCTCGACGAGGACGTGTTCGGTAGTAGAGGTGGCGGCGGAGGTGGTGGGTTCGGAGGCGGTTGTATTGGTTTTCGTTGAACGCGTATGAATCTTCGAGGATTGGCTCGCCGATTGTTGAGTCCTTCTCGGCGATTGTTGCCGTTCCTTTTGTGCCTCGTGACATCGGCAAACCGGTGGAACGGTCGTTCCGTGGCCTCCGCCTCCGCCTCCACCACCACCACCACCCCCGAAGGATCCACCTCCGCTTAATGCTGCCGCAGTCAGCTTGCTGGCATAATAATACATCGCGCACATTTATCCGACGAAAACTTAACACCACGTCCAGCACGCCACTTCACTCCTGTCATCACTGACGTTAGCGATGACGATCGACGATCCTTAGCTCGGTATAAACGAGCACGAAAGTGAAAGAATAAGCTATCACTCGCGACGACTCGACGATCTTTCCCTTGTCTTCGAGGGAAATCTACGAGCAGCAGGACCTCTTGGATCGGCTCCAACCAGAAAAGGAACGTCCTTAATCGCTCCTGCTTTCCTTCCTCCTTCTCCTTCGCGATATTTATTTCTTTCGTAAAACCCGAATGGCTGTTTCTCTCGTTTCTCCGATATCTAGGCCGAGGTCGAAGATTCTTCTCGATCTTCCTCTCGAATTCTTCCTCGACCTTACGTAAACGCGTTTTCTTGAGAAATGAAAATTATTTCTGATATTTCTTCGAAGTTTCTAAACGATAGGACAGATAAGACGATGATGAAATTAAAAAAAAAAAACAATACGTTCGTATCGTCTTTTCAAAGACAGACTTTCTACTTTTTTCCTTTTTCTCATAGTTTCGCAGTATCAACGTTTAAATAATCGAGCGAATGCCTCAACGAGTCTCCCTTAACGTTCGGAACTTCATTATGGTCACACGGAACGGAAACGGTTGGCCTGCAAGCATACTTAACGATTGTTTCCCAGAGTTTCGTCGATGATGGAAGAGGACATAGGAGAGTTTGATGGAGATCGTCCTACTGAAAACCGTCCTACCGTGCTGATTCCGTCTACAATAGAGCTCCAACACTGCGAATACGAGGGAACTGTCGGAATAGAGACTCACTCTTTCCATCTCTATCTCTTTCTATTTCTCTCTCACTCTAGCGACGACGAGAATGCGTCGTGCCATGAAGAACCACGTTTCTCGATGCCGCTTTACGTTTGCTATGCGGCTGTCCTGCCGAAAATCGACCCACTGATCTGCTGTCGATTCGCGAATGGTACCGAAAAACAAATCCTACCGACAAGTCGAACAAAGGTTTATCCTCGAACAATACGGATTCATATGCTGTTATAACATCCAGGAATGAAATAGCGATCTAAGCAGCATCATAAAGTAACTTTCTATCGATCGAAATGCATTCAACTTTATTATCTCCTAACTATTGTGTACTTAAGAATATCAATTATTGCATATCAAAAATAATGTTCGTTAATAACGTTCACTTTAGACTACTATTTTAGCGAACCTAAGTGCATTTAGTAGGTTCTAATTCGTCATTCGACGTTTCAACGAAGCTTCAAAATCCGAAGTCCTATGAAGTAACCGATCAAAATGACTATTATATTACGATGAATCCTATAATCAGCGACGTTCTTTTAAAGCATCGCGTTACGTCGTGTCTAAAGCAAAGGGTTCTTTGAATTAATTTAGGAATCTCTCGGTTATGCTTTCACTTAGAATGGCTTTTGGATGCTCCAAAGAGCTCATTGAAATACAATTTAAATAGTTCACGGATGGTCCCCAGTAAAATCTATAGATTCGATCAATAATACTCCACTGAAGACAATCCAATTAAGGCCAATAACGGAAGTCCTATATATTTGACATAGACTATAGTTATGCAGCAACGAAAGAAGAGATTGGACATGTCGGAAAAACGTATGGTGCAATAGCATTAATCATTTTAATCAAAGATGTCAAGGTGAGAACGAAGACTCCTATTTTCATCGTTTGTTCACAAAGAAACTTTGTTACGGAAAGCTCGTCTCACAATCGAAACTGGTTAGAACCACCGAGACTCATTAAAATCCGAATTGTATTCAACGAGGAAGTCAACTTGTATTTCCCATTTAAAATATCTGTTAATGCAAGTTCCATTCCTTCTCTCTTATTATCCTTGTAATACTACCAAACTTAATCGCGTTATCTTGTTCATCGGAAAACGAAGATTCTTTTTACTTTCTGGAAACTACTTAGGAGTTTTATCATCGCTGTTGTAATTGTATCATACCGTGTCTTAATTTTTGATTTTAATTGGACGAAAATATAATATTTATATTTTTCGATATAATATTTATAATTTCGGTAAACGATATTACAATTGCGTACTTATACTTAATATTTTCTAATTCATGAAACTTTTATGAAAAAGACGATGAACGTTTGTTAGCGATCGACGTATCCAACGTGTTACGCTAATCAGCAAAATTGAATACTCAACGGTGTAGGCATATTTACCAATAGGGAGAGCAGTAAACAGTCAAAGTATTCGCGATGCGTCGCGATAAACGCGTATGGCAAGCCGAACGAATGGATAATCATTAACGCGCGCTGACTATATCGATAATTAATTGTCATTGTGATCGGATGCAGATAGCCAGAGAGAGAGAGAGCGCGAGAGAGAGAGCGCGAGAGAGAGAGCGAGAGAGAGAGAGAGAGAGAGATGGAGAATGAGAGAGATAGAGATAGAGAAACAGTGAGATAGAGATAGAGACGCATTGACGAAGCTCGACATGACGTGATACATCACGATACAATGCTACGTGTCTGTCGAGACATGAATGTTGTATGAGACGGAATATTAGTGGCTCGTACCTTGTCCTTTGGGAAGATACTACGACGTTGTATCTCTATGATGATCATAGAACTACGAAGAATCCTTGTTATACAAATGGATCCTACGATATTTCGTCCTCTCATAATTCTATATCTTTCAATGATATTATACGGAAAAAAGAGATATTGCAAAGGTCCGACTTGTTTCGCAGAGGAGATAAATTATGGAATTTGCTAACGATGTAAAAGAATATATTAGAGAAATATTTCAAGATCGCAAGTTCGTAAAATTCAGAAAGATAGAGTGACTCTTTTATATAATAATTTTTCTTTATAGATATGATCGGCGATTTGAATAATATTCGTTTGAATAGCTTCGAATGTGCCACAGTGCTTTTATCGTAAGTACGATAATACGAATGGAAAATAATTAAGAACGATCATTTGTGACTTTTCAAAGCGTGTGCCGAATTTCTCGAACATCTGTGTTATTCGAAATCCTTTGTATTTATTTTTCATTTCCGATTTGATATCAGTGATAGAATTACGTCCTAGAGATTGTATTCGAGCGGACGGTTTACGACTTTGCGTCGAATGGTCAAAGCCTTTTAAAGCAAACCTTTTTTACGATACTTTTCCTTTCTTTACGATCACTTAGAATTTAAATGAAACGTGATTTCGACGTACCGAGAACGGCCCCGTCGTAAAGTAGATAAAATCGTACGTTGTCGATCAACGTCAAAGAGTTAGCCAGAGAGAATTTTCATGCGAAGTTATTGCGAAAAGCTTTTTCCTTTTTCTTCTTCGATTATCAACATATCGAAATGACGAATTTTAATATAGACCAATCGCTCTCGGTAAGCCAATAATATTATCCATATCATTTAAATCACAATTACTCACGGAGAATTAGTTTAACGCTAATTAATATCAATTCTCTCGATAGCTGGATGAACTATCAACCGGCTGATGTGCTATTCCTCTCATTTCTCCCCTTCTCTCACTCTTTCTCTCTCTCTCTTTCTCTCTGTCTATCTCTCTGTCTCTGTCTTTCGCACTCATCGTACAACATATTCCCTACGATGATACTAAAATTTCGATCTCGTCAATCTGCCTGGTAATATCGAATCAGTTCACTTATCCGATTTTCTCTATCGCAACAAGGTTTATCATCATCGTAATAAGAACGAGTATCGAGAGAGCGTAGTTATCGATCGTAAAAGTAACTTAATTGAGAGACACGTACGATGAGTACGTTTTCGATAAATTTAATTCTCTGAGTGGAAGCGTTGGTGCGAGCTTACGCACATCGACGTCATTTTAAAAAGCATTGAAAAATGGAAGTAAGAGAGACGAGAAAAAAGAAACGCGGCGATGATGGAGGATACAAGGTGGAGGAGGAGGAGGAGGAGGAGGAGGAAGAAGAAAAAGAGAAGGAGATGGAGAAATGAGAAAACAGAAAATTTTACGCGGAGAGAAGGTTGAAGCGAATTCGTTCGGCCGTTAAATCTCCTTCCTCTCCCTTTCTCTCTCCCTTCGCCTTTTTCTCTTAGAGCGCGATTCGCGAAACACTCTCGAACAGTTTCGAAGCTCATTGTCGCGGTAATTTCTTTCCGGACAGTTTCCAATAAACCTTTCCCTCCTTTCTACTCTCGACGTCCTTTAATCCGTCTCTCTCCGTCCGCTCGGTAACGTTATCGTTTTTTGTAAAGCTTTCACGACACCAATAGCAAAAGCAACAGCAATAGCAACAACAGCAGCAAAAGCGGTAATTTCGAGTTTGGAAGGATTTTCAACGTTGACCAGGAGAGAAATGTAGAAAGAGTACGTAAACGAGAATGCCAAGGAGAACCGATGAATTTTCAGGTGACGCTTTGATACTTCCTCCGTGCGCTCGCAACTCGTACCACTTTTATGGAAACTCGCTCGAAGATTTACCTGTGAAGTTTTAACTGTGAACCGTGCGTGAACATACGCGCAGTGTATAATGTGTGTACAAAGGACTTTCGTTCGTGTACTACACGCTTATGAATGAACGTTCTCGCCTCTCTTGCATTTCCAATCACGACGCGCTGCGAGAATCGTAGAAAAAAGAGAAACGTTTTACCTTCGAATACCATTGCCACACTTTTATATCCTATACCGAATATTCTTCCCTATTGACACGTTTTCTCTATACCCGTTTTCCTAAATTTATTTCTTTTGAAATACGCTTACGAAGCCCGAACGTACGAACGAACGAAGGTTTGAAAATCCCTCGTAAACGCCTCCCTCGCTCGGTTAAAAGAGAACAGCGAGAGAAATGCGATGAAATACGACGTGAGAATGTTTTTTAACGTTTATCGAAACAAAGCATTTACTATACACGTACAGGTAAAGTTACTTTTTTAGGTCATCTTTCGACGACCTCGTTAACTTCGATCCCATCGCGCTCGTTCGTTAACGCGATTCACTTATTAAGAATTTTTATCGAACTTCGCTCGCCCACGGATTTTTGTAAAGATTTCGAAGAAAGAAGAAAGTAAGCGCACTCCTCGAGGACTCAATTAATTTTTAAATTCCACTTTGTTAGTTTGCCATTCTTTCTTGCGATCGTTTGTACGTTTTTGACCTCGATTAAAAAATTCTTGCAATTCTCGCGAACGCAGAAACGTATTCGCGAAATTAACCGTTGACACGATTAATACGTTTTAACATGGACGTTCTTTCTCGATACATCATACTTCTTTATCGTCTTTCATAGTTTTTTAATTTTTCGTCCAAAGAAATTTCTTAATTAATTAGCTTACAATATGCCGTACATACGTTCCTTTTGAAATTTCAAGTGTAGCAGACTCCTACGCTTTTTCGGTCTCTCTCTTTTTTCAAACTCCTTTCCATGGTATATTATTTTCGATGGCGCATTTGCGAGTAATTTTAAGCCCGTCTGAGTGTTAATTGAATGGAACAATGCATAGAGGTTGGCACGATCACTGGTATAGCTGTTCCTTGAGTTTTCTCAAAGACCATCTCTTTTTCTTTCAAACCTTTTTCAAATTTCGAGATCATTGAAAACGATTCAATGGTTTTAACAAAAATCTATACACAAGAGATATAACATCGGTACGATTTTATACAGATTTTCATCTTGAAAGTATACATATCTAAGTATAAATAAGATAAATCTATAAAAACAAAGAGACAACGAGACGACAAGCCCGTGATAAATGTATATATCTCTCCGTGAAGAAGTTCTTTGTCGAACGAGAATATTAAATCGTCTGATTTCACAAAATCGTGAGCTTTCAATTCTCTATGAAGGAGGAATAGCATCGATCGGCTTTCGAGAGAGGAAAGAATCGTTTAAATCAAGTGCCTGAAGAGTGTAGTACCGTGACGCTGTGAAAACTATCATTGAACGATTATTAGGAGGAAAATGAAGAGACACGAGATAAATTCTGGTGTGGTAGATCGACTGATTGAGGCTGGGACGAAGTTTCATTTGGGTCGCAACGAGTACCGGGAACGAGTGCCAGAAAGGTACTGGGAAGGGTTCAGAGAGGGTGTGTTTGAGTGCAGAACACTCGAAACGATATACAGAGTAACACACTGCTCTTATTCCCATCACAGGTCGGAGATAGTTTTTCACCCCCGTTGCCTCAACTCTAGTCCTATACACACTCAGCTTCTCTGCTTTACCTCTTTTCATCGAGTCGAGGCTTTTGCGAGGGTTGAAAGGGGGAGAAAACCCAACCCTATTTTCACTTTTCTCCTGTCTTCTCTCTCTCTCTCTCTCTCTCTCTCTCTCTCTCTCTCTCTCTCTCTCTCTCTGATTTGTTCATTTGTCCTGTTCTACCTTTGTTTCGTATCTCATAAACGAGAAAATGTAAACAAAGTCGTGGATTAACCTCATTAGTAGACCCTTCGTGATATTCATTAAAGAATCGCAACGTGGCCTGATTTCCAATGATCCAACAAAGACAAAACGACTCGTGAGATCGGCAGTCTCACGAGTTTCGTCTTTTCCTCTTTTCGATCGCGAACGAACGAAATCTTAGGTAAATCACGTTTCTCGATAATACCTGAGAAGGATTGTCGACAAGTGTCGTTAATATCCTAGCTTACAATTTTCATTGGACGAAGAAACATTTAAGAAAGACTGAAAGTATGAACTTTATGAATCGGTCCGAATTTTTGTAATCGTGACCTGCTTGAAAGAGGAACGACTTTTCTGCATGTAACAGAGGCCGAGAAGGTAGTTTCACCGCGATTACCTAAGATAGAGTGAACGAACATTAAGGAGGGATCTTGCAAGAGCTCGAAGGATAATACCGAGAGAAGCTGAGTCTCGAGTCGACGATAACGGAAAGGGTGTGGAGGACAAACAGGGGTGGTTGTCTCAGTCAATATTGAAGTTTCGTGCTCGGTTCACAGCTCGTCCCTACATCCAGAGCCTCTATCCTTCTCCGAGTGTGTTGTCTCCAGGATTTTCGTTTCACTCTCTCTCTCTCTCTCTCTCTCTCTCTCTCTCTCTCTCTCTCTCTCTCTCTCTCTCTCTCTCTTTCCTTCTTCTTCTGTCTCATTCTCGTCCTCTCTCTTTCACCCCTGTTTTTACACCCTAAATTCAGCCGCGAAAGCCAAGAAAAATCGTTCTTCGGAATCGTTGGAATTCTATCCGGATTCTCCGGGGAACTTCAGTATACGTTAGGCTTGAGAAATGGATAACCGTTCTCTCTCTCTCTCTCTCTTTTTCTACGTCCATCGAAGAAGGTTACGTTGGTTCTCGACTTGGTATTCCCAAGCACCGCTTAATAATGGCACCTCTCCAGAGAATAAACATTTTTTCGTAAGCCAGTTATTTATTATTCTTGCCTCGCAAAGATCTCGCTTCCGATAAAATCGTTCCAACGTCGAGAGGTTTCGTTCGATCGTGAACCTTAACTTAAACGCGAAGAAATTATTTATACGTTTCCATGAATACACGTTTACGTTGTATCTATATGGATATCCATTACCACGTTGAATGAAATTCGTATTTCAATTATTCAAACTAAACTATGTAAATCTCTGATAACCGATAATACAATTTTAATGGCTATGAAAATACGTTATCTATAACTTTATGCGAGGATTCAGAAAGCAAGATGGCTTTGAACCTGAATACGATGACTATTTTGAGAGAGGGAGGAAATGGTCCGAATTTAACGTTCGTGAATATGCTTACCCCCTTATGACGTAAGGGAGAAGTCGGAGCAAAGCAAATGCAGAACGAAATCGGAAAGTCTGACCTTTCTCGTTGACGTGTCTACGACGACATTATCGGTTTTCCCTCTTTCTCTCTCGATCTCCCTTTTCGTTTTCTCGCGTTCACGGAAAGAGAAAATTCTAGAAAAACGACGACGGTCAAAGCACAGACCGGGTTTTGCCAACCCTTTAGACTTAATCTTTACGAGGCCGTAAAAATGTTTACCGTCGCAAAATCGCTTGTTCTTAGACCAGCTCGCTTTCTCATCGAAATTTGTTTTCTTTTTTCTTCTTTTTCCTTTCCCTTCCTTTTCTTTCCTTTTTATTACTTTAATCACGATCATTTCCTAACGAAAAAGGTCAAATAAAAATTCCCTTCTATATATGTGTGTGTGTGTGTATGTGTGTATATATATATATCGAGTCGATCTTTTTATTTTTATTTTAATTTCGAAGAAATATCGACTACGTCGACAAACCATACCTCTTTCTTTTTTCTACTTTCTACCTAGATCGAGATTGATCAAAATATTTATTTAAAGGGATGTAAACATATCCACTCTTTTTCTTCATCTATTTTTTTTCTCTCTTTTTTTTTTTATACGCCGATATTATTAGATATATGAGTATTTGTCTATCCGGTAGATACAATATATATCTACTGTTTGCTACTCACTAACTCTGAGCATACATATCTCTTCTACTTCCCGTTATTTTCTCTTTCACTTACATTTCTAAAGTTTGGAATATTTTTCTGAGAAAAGAGAGAGAGAGAGATAAATAAAGAGAACGAGAGAGACATTCAGAAAGTATCGTTCGAAGATTTATGAGGCGCAAGAATTCACAAAGTCGAGTTGCCTTCAGGGGAAGTACACTTCTCCGACAAAATATATAACATCGGAAGAATAGAAAGTGAAGAGGATAATAAAGACATCGTAAGTCGAAATAGGATTATTAAAATTCCGATCCAGTTTTAATCACTATACTAACGAAATAGATCGTTTTACTCGAAAGAAATGACGAATTTAAAAAAGAAGATTCTATTTAAAAAATTAAAGATAATGAAGGATAATTAATATTACATAAAGCACATTGGTAATTCAAGATTTTTGATAATGATAATTACTTAGGAATTATCTTAAGTAAGGAATATGAGATTATAACTGATATCTGAGATCGGAAACAGTGTGCTTAACTGCTTTCCGTTCTCCATCTCTCTTTATCGTTCATCGAACAGAACGAGAATACGACGTACGACGATTAAATGGAATTTCGTTTATACGATATGAACACAATCAATTCCCTCTGGCTTCGTCTCGACCTCCGTTTGTCTGAACGCGTGTTTCGTCTTTCATGAAGCAATGTAGGAAGTTTCGGTTGTGTAGCATTCTGGATTTCTCTCTGTTTAGAATTGAAGAACGTGCATGAATGTTTATGTACGAATTTATGTATGTATGTATGTATGTATGTATGTATGTATGTATGTATGTATGTATGTATGTATGTATGTATGTATGTATGTAGACTTCATCTCACGTTTGGAAACGTATAGACGAAAATAGAGAATGTCTCTCATTTTCTATGATACAGATAGATTTACTTATTTATTTTTAGGACATTTGAATATTATACGTTTTGTATATATAGTTAAATGGTTAGTATATAGAAAATATCGAGAATATTGATGTTATCGGATAATTCCAATATTTGGAATATTTCTGGAAAATTTCAAATGTACAGAAGATATCATCGAGCTTCAGCGATATAACGATTATTCGAAAGCTTCTAAACGTCCAATCGATTCTATCGGATTTAAGATAGAATATCGTAAACGACCATTCGATCATATTTCAATTCGAATTTTATGGAATCTTGATGAGGTTACTTTCATGTCTGCCGACATACTTATTACCTTTAGGGAATTAATCCGAGAAAGAGTTTTCGTCGCTTGGGGAAATTGTTCTCTGATGTTCGATATCTGACTGCGTGCTTCGAGTTCTTTGAGTATTCGCGTATGTAAGAGTAGCTAACTCTCTGTTTATATGTATATATATATACATATGTAGCATAGCTATCTAAATTTTTTCAGGTCGGTGCACTCTTTTCTCTTTCGAGTCTGAACCTGGCAAGTTTTCGAGACATTTTGGCACGGTCCATCGAGACGAACGACTTGGTAGGAAAAGCAGAAATAAAGAAAGTGAAAGAGAAATAAAGAGGACGGGAAGATATGTAACGGGTGAAAGGGAAAAACAGAGCGCGAGAGAATATAAGTGTAGGTGAGCTTTAGGGTTGGTGTGCATTGGTAGAGAGAAATATAGAAGGATGGTACACACAGTGTAGAGAAGAGGATAGGAGGAGAGTAGTCCAGGATCGTGGTATAATTCTGCAGGTTGTCCCAGCTCGACATAACTAACATCGCTCTCCCGACGATTCCATAGAGCTCTGGACGTGGGCGTTCGCGTTGCGAAAGCCATTACCGTCCGAAGCAGTAACGCCAACCGCGTCTCCCATTCCCTTCCGAGCTTTCTCGATCCGTCTCTTTCTGCGCCTGTACCACGCTCGAGACACCGGAGGGGCCTTTACATAACGAGAAACCAGTTCCATACAGCATCATATGTATTTGTATGTGTATATGTATGTGTGCGTGTGTATGTACATACGTACATGTGTATGTACGTATGTATCTCTCCTTTTCTCTCTCTCCCTCTCTCTCTCTCTCCTTCTCTCTCTATCTATCTATCTTTCTACATGTATTCCGCGATCCTGAACTAGATTCCCGTGAAAAGGCACTTTTGCCCTAGTCGGATGAAGTATTCTCTCTTCAAAGTCCTTAGCAGTCCCTCTGACCCAGAGAAGCGAAAAAAGGATCGTGCCTTACTTTATTTTCTATTTCCTTTTTTCTTTCTTTATTTATTTTCCTTCTTTTTTTCTTTTTTTTTTTAACGAACGACCGATCGTTCGTTATTCATCGAATAACTGAAGCTCCTCTCGACTTTATCTTTTTACTTGCCATAACCGTGAACAGACATGTACGAGAAATTTCGAAACTTAGGTATACGAGAAAAGAAAGAAAGGATACAAGTTTAAACGAGGTTTAAATTCAATGCGGACGTTGAACGCTTAAAGAGAAACGAGTTGTCATTTTGGCCAATCGGTGGTATCAGTTCTTGGTATCTTTCTCAACAAAACTACGTTTTACCTTTAAAACTCATCATTTTGTTGCACCAACTGGAATTCGATAGTCATAGTTCGTACGTGCAACGCTCGAGATATGAAATTTCTCCGATGCCTTTGATGTTGCCACCATGGTATATCTATACCGTAGATGCAACGTATCAAAATACGTAGCGCGTTAACGCTCCTCGTTTCGCGAACGGGAAGGAAACGCGATTCCGGAAGCGTGATTTCGGTTTTGGCCGCTTCGTTGGCCGCATGCTTCCGCCGTCGAAATACGCGGTTCGACCTTCCCACTGGACTTCATTATACCTTCCGCATAGTGTATGAACGTATGAACGTATCATATTACATATTGCACGACGTGCTCATTGTTACATCTTCTCTCGAATTGATTCACGAATAATTAGTGTTAATTGTCAGGTATCGTTCGAACCATTTGCGATCTTTTTTCTACGTTTAAAAGAAATTTTTCGAAAACATAAGTGATTACTTTACGTACACTCGTTTAAATTGCGATCAGATATAAAGGAAAAGTTTTAGAGTCATCTGAAAAGTATTTTAATTGAGATTATTCAAATGTACGTTTGATATAAGTTCTTTCTTTACTTCTCTCTTTTTTCCCCCTTCTTTTTTCTTTTTTTCTTTTTCTTAAATTCGTCTAGTTCCGACTGTAACGAGCAGAACGATACGTATACGTATGAGCATTGAAAATTTTTAATTAACGCGTTAAACAAACTTATTTTGAAAAATTAGTTGGCTGAAAATTCATGGAACGCGACAGACCGTAATGTTATTCCCTTTTCATTCAAGAAACTTTCATTTAGTTTTCTCGCAAATTCGAGCGTTCTCTCGCGTTACGCGCGAGAATTTCACGGAAATCCACGACAGATTTATAGATTTCGTTGACGTCCAATTCAACGATTCTCGTAATACGATTACCACCGTACGATGGACGAATCAGAATCGCGCCGTTCGTTGGTGGCATTGGTTTACGATATTCTATAGAATCTAAAGCAGTGCGTAGAGAACTTTGTACGTTAATCTTCGAAATTTTACGAAACGCTCGATGAAATAGCATGTACCCGACATTCCTTCGATTGGGGAGATGACATCGTAATTTCAGAGAATTCCTCGTAGAAAACTTTTTCTTCCATTCCTCGTCCTCGTTTTCCTTCTCCTCCTTCTCTTTCAACTCAGGAGCCCTCTTCGCTCGGAACGAGGTTCGATGGAAAAGTTAACGTCAACTTTTCGTGGCGGATCGTCGACGAAAATCGACAGATGGCGACGAGTTCCTCTACGAGGTGAGGATCTTTTGTAATGTATTCTAGCCTTCGGCCTGTGTCGGACCACGTGTTGCTATACGAGCCACCACTCGTGACAGCTGCGTTTATCGCGAATCCCAGGTATACTCCTGAGTTTTCTGTTCTTTGCCTACTTCGAAACGGCTGCTGAATAGTTTTGTACTTGGCGTTATGCTAAACCACGAGCTTCGAAGAGTGCGAGAAAGAGAGAGGAAGAGAGAGGAAGAAGGGTAAGAAGAGTACGGAAGGATGATGTTTGGACGAGAGAGGAGGAGAAGATGGCTGGGACCAAATGTTGAATGTAAAACAGTTTCTGCGATGGTTCTGCCACGGTGGGCTGAAATTTGCAACGCTTATGAGAGAAGTGAGGGCAGCAGCCAACTATTCGATGTTGGTTTGCCATCCGGCGCGAACCTCTCGCCACTTTTACTTGTCGTAGCTTCTAAAAGTTCACTTTGGAGAGAGTCAAACTTTTCCGACGATGAAACACCGGACACGTTATTTTTCATGGTTTCCTTCGGCCTTCTTTCTATTATATGCGAGAGAAATAAAATCGACCAAGATAAATTTTCGTTTATATCGATAATTCCGCATGTCGATGAACACACCTATCCATCGTGAAAACTCTTTTAATTTAACCTAACGATTTCATCAACGAGCCATTTCTACCATACGATTCTTCTATTAAATCGTTTCAACGTATATTTCTAATTCGGTTTCCTTAATAATTTATCTATTTTCTGCATAATAACATCGGACGGAAAGTCTATTCGACTATTTCCAAATGGAATCGAACGAAACGAGAATGATTCTCTATTAACTCCATACGAAGGAGATTTACGAAAATTTATCTAACGTCGTTTTTCTTTTCGTCGAACTAAAGCGCATTGTTGTCCGCCTCTCTCTCTCTCTCTTTCTCTGTAGGGTGAAATAAATTCTACCGTTCTCTTTCCCTCGTTTTCATCGAGGCTCACCGTGAAACGTTCTAAGAGCGAAACGGAAGTTTTCGCCATAAAAAGCCATCGAGAGGATTTCCAGTCGTACGAGCAAACTTGTTGCTTATATACGTCGACTTCTGGAAGGTTTGGAACCATTCCAAAGCCTATACGTCGTTTATAGCTCGACGACCACGAGAACGCCTCGACCTACCAATGAAATAGAAGAAAAGAGTAGTAACCTACAGGATTTAGGACTATTCGCGAAGCATACAGCTTATTACATATATGTGTACCTACTAACCAATCATCTACCTATATTCCTTTACGTGCGTAGAGTTAATCCTCATCCTTAGGTAATTTCGTCCGATCTAGTGTCTCAATATTTGATTTAGTCGATTGAATCGAACGTTCGACTAAATTGGAAATTTATCATCCATCTCTCTCTCTCTCTCTCTCTCTCTCTCTCTCTCTCTCTCTCTCTCTCTCTCTCTTTCGAGTTACATTCTCTGTACACCTCTACTACTTGTCAACACGATCTGTATGCGTACGTTGTTAATTTTCCTTCAAGCGATAATTATCCCCTTCCGATCGTTAGATTTTAATTACGAATTCGTCCTTTATTTACCATACAAAAGTATGAAACAACGAGAATTATCAATTGTTTTACTTGCCTTCCCAGTTAAACAGATTTTCTTCGTTCATCGCTAGAGATTAGCAATCTATAATAGGAGTAACGTCAGGTGGAACATGATACTCAAAACAAAGGATCTCCATAGAGATTTCAATAATAATCTCTTGGAGTATGTTACAACAAGGTGTTGTGGGAATAATCACTCTTTCTCTCTTCCTTGCTCTATCGTTTTCTCGTTCTCTCTCTCTCTCTCTCTCTCTCTCTCTCTCTCTCTCTCTCTCTCTCTCTCTCTCTCTCTGTTGTCTCAGCGTCATCCGCTTTGCGGTTTGCTCTGTCAAAGCCTTCTCCTGCCTGTTATATACGCACTGACACTATTTCACACCCTTCGCAGTGGTTTGATGCCGTGTCGCTTCAACCATCTCGTTGGCCCCTAACCGTAAACCGAGAGACGCGATTAGCTGCCTTCTATCCCTGTCTCTCTCTTTCTCCCTATTCACTCTCTCTTTCTCTATCTATCTATCTACCTATCTACCTATCTATCTATCTATCTATCTACCTACCTACCTACCTATCTATCTATCTATCTATCTATCTATCTATCTATCTACCTATCTATCTATCATGAAATTACCTTGGAAATGAAGCCATAAGTGAAAAGCAATCGCAAACAATCGACTTCTCTTTTCTCTTTTTTCTTCTTTTTCTTTGTTCGTTTCTTTCTTAGCTTCTATTTTTTTCGCTTCTTTCGTCTAAGACTTGATCTTTTCAATAATTTGACATACAAATGGACGTCGAATTATCAAATCCGATTCACCGATGTCAACGAAATATGTGTGTTGTTGCTAAGTGCTTTTGTAAAAAATTATTAAGGTGCGAGAAAATTAATTTACACTTCGTCATGTTCCTTTTTTTTTTATAGGCATCAGTATGCTCATTGCCACGAGACGTAATCCCAATTTTTTGGAATAATTATTGACTTAATGATTCACACTTAAAATCAGATATTTAATATGAACAACTTTGGACGAGTTACTTTTTAATGACATTTTCGACTATTTTTATCAAAACTTTTCATGTATGTATATTCGAACGATACAATTAAAGAGTTTTTGTTTGCTCTTAAAAAACTTACCATACCCAATTCGAATAGAATTTTCTTTAAACGTTATATTGTTTCAATTCGTTCCAAAGTTAAAAACGGAATTGGGACGAAAGAAGAACGTAATCAAGGTACCTTTTAACGAGATATTTCTTTAGTCGGACGTTTGAAAAAGGAGAGAAAAGACAAAGATGGAAATAACGCGTAACTTTTTTGTCAAAGATATATATATATATATATATATACATGTAAAGAGAGAGAGAGAGAGAGAGAGAGAGATACACAAATACACACAGACAAATACAACGTTCTTCTACCAGGCGTATGCCAGGCAGTTTTTCCTCTTTCTTATCACGAAGGATTGGTATACAACGTTTTGTTGGCGCGACTAGTAAATCTCGAATGCATCGTGCGCGTTTTTAAAGGCGTCCGTGTTTCAACGAGTCGATGTGATACAAGGAACGTGTATGATACGAAGCTGGCTCGGACTTTTAATTAAAATCGCGCAGCGGCTTTAACGATCGATTTCCTCGGTAAACCATCACTGGAAATTGTCCTTTTTCATTTTTCTTTTCTTCTTTTTTTCTCTTCTTCCTTGTTTTTTCTTTTTTTTTTTTAACACTTATCATTATCTTCACAACTTTTAAATCGTGACGATGATCGATTTACGTTGGAATCAATAATTTTGTAGCTGTCGCTTTCCTTCTCTCTCTCTCTCTCTCTCTTTCTCTGTATTTTATTTTTCTGTTCAACTGCAGAATTGAAAAACTACAGAATTTACGTAGTACATCATTGTCGCTGGACATTAGTTTTCTTTTTTAATTTAAATGCAATCAAATTCAAACGTTGAACTCTGTGATCTTTTACTCTGGCGAACCTTCCGAATTTCAATCGCGCGAGTTTACTATTTTAAAGTTGATGGATCCATTAGAAACTTCCATTTGATGATTTACCGAATGGAAGTTATCGGGCATACGTCGTACTTTCAGATTTAAATTTAAAGTAGGTAGGCATATCGTGGATACGCTAACCGTATGGTGATAAATAATACTGTCGTTATGTGGTGGATTCCTGATAATACATCGCGTGAAATGGTTCATTGCCATGAAGATTAAGCGAAAGTAAAATATGATAACGTTCTCGTGTATCCCGATATAATCGAAAGATTTATCGATTAAAAGCATCGGATCGAGCATGAGAATGCCAACGAACGATCGAACGTGTACGAGATGCGAAAAAAAATATTACTTCGATGGGAACTATCAAAATGGATTGTACCTATGTCGTATATGTGGATACATGTAACGATTTTCCCAAACGAGAGACTATGAGAATATTTTTGTTCGTCTTTCTTTTCTTTTTTTTTCTTTTTTGCTTCTTTCTGTATTTTTTAAAACGTTCTATTCGCTCTCTACAAAAAGAAAACGTGCAAACAAAAATAACTAATCGAACGATGGAATTATATTCATCGAATTCCTTCGAACGGATTCTTAAGCTCGTCAACGAATAAAAATATATAGAATGGGATAGATCGGATCGTATAAAATTCGCAGGCATGGAATCGTCTAACGTAAATTTCACTTTGGACGATCTTCCTTCTCTCATAATCTGAATTCGTCGAGAGGGTGAGATTGTTCGATCGAAAACCGCGAATAAAGTAAAAATATTCATATCGAGAACGATCAAGGGAACACGAAGGGTAAGGCATTCGGATTTATCTCGCGGATCACGCTTGAAAAATCAACTGATCTTGCGAATAAGGGAAGGAAAATAAGAAAATAAGATTTGTTCGACGATTTGTTTCCAATTTACAAGATTGGGCCGCAGTTGTGTCACGTTGAAAATTTCAATTTGCCTGACAAATCGAAGTCTTGCTAGATAGTGATATATATATATATATATATATATATATATATATATATATATATACATACATACACACTATGTAAATATAAAGTATATAAAGTCAAACTCATTTTATGAGCTCGTTTAACATCCACGAACGGATCGATCTGAGATTTTGAATAAATTAGCATTAACAGGCGTGCATTCTCACGCATTCGTGCGCTATCTTCTTGCCTCCTCTTCTCTTCTCTTCTCTTCTCTTCTCTTGACTCCTCTCCTCTCCCCTTTCGTCTAAGATTACTCGTCCCATTTTATCTTTTCGACGAAGAGTGATAGCGAGAGGAAAAGATCTCGCTTCTCTTTTAAAATCTATTCGCCGTAAAATATTTGATCGTGGACAAAAGTTTCGTACGACTCGTTTTGAAGAGTCAGCTCACCGACAAGTTGTACCTTCTCTTTTTACCTTCCGGTTCTCGTCCTTTGGCACCTTTAACGATCCACGTACGATAAGTTCTATTGAAACTTTTTAAAGTGGAAATTTTTACTTCCCAATGAAACTATGACAACGAAGCGAGAGACGAGAAATGCGAAGAAATATTTCCCTGGGTGGAAGTTATCATCGTAGCACGTTTTTAAGAATAATTTCTCGTTATCGATTCATGAAACTCGGCAAAAGAAATATTTCATTGTCGATGGATAAAGAGTAAAGAATGAAGGACGAACCGAATACGAATATTACGGAACATTAAAATAAATCTTGTTAGAGGAAGAGTTGGAAATAGGCTAAACGTTGGAAAAGAAGATATACTTGAGAGGAGGTGGGGATGAAGGGGATGGGAGAAAAAGAAATAGATAAATACGATTCGAAGAACAGAAGGATAAAGTGCGTTTCGAAGTGCACGTTTTGTGTTCTCTTGGGAGTTTGATGGTGAAGCGAAAGAACATGGAAAAGGGTGGAAGAATAGGAAGAAGGTGGACGAGTGGGAGGAGTGAGATCGAAAGGAGGGAGAAGCCAGGGGTTTGTTCTTGAACGGGCGCAGACTGCATTTCAAACAGTACTAACTCCTTATTCCTCGAAGTCCTTGTTCGGGTATTAAGTCTACGTCGGTCTCGCTATCGTGACTCCTTCATCGCTGTTATCTCTTTCTTTCTCTCTCCCTCTGTCTGTCTGTCTGTCTGTCTGTCTGTCTGTCTGTTTCTCTTTTCCTTTCTATCTTGCATATCACCGTCTCCTTTTATTATGGTTCTCGTCATCTCCAGGGAAACCTCTAATTGTCAAGCCTCGTCGTACTATTTCACAGAAGGACAGTAATAAAATTGTCGGAGTTCGCAAATGGTACGATAAGAGAAAGAGAAATGGTTCAGACGAAACGCGCACATTCGAACTTCCACTCACTAGAGACAAACTCGAGATGAGAGATCCATCCATCCTGACGACCACTCGATGATAGCTCTATTCTCGGATTGAATCGAAATTCATTCTTTCCAATTAACGATATGACGATTTTTATCGAACGATTTATAGTTCTCATAACGACACCCACAAAGTTCATCTTTGATAAAAGATAGGGAGGAAAAAGTTTTCGTCGAAATATTTGCGACAATTGTGAAATTTTGACGATCTTTCATTGACGTTTTATCGTTATATGATGAATTGATATTTGGGAAGGAATTCGTTTGAACATCGAACGATATTATCAACAAAAAATAGTTCGACTCGTATCGATTTTTATTTTCTCAGAATCACTCGAAATATTTCAAACCTTTTCCAAAACATTTCAAACATCGAGCTGATAGAAGAACTTTGAGAACATAAATGAGATACACGTCGATAGGACGCATAGTATCGGAAGAATTCGAAGAATCTTCAAAGGATCATCGAGGATACGAAAGAAAATGAAACTTGCGAAACTCTCTGGCGTTGATTTCGTAGCTTTGTCTTCTCAAAAATAAGGATTATCTTCTCGATATTCGATACTTCGTAAGATCTTTTCAAAATCATGATACGCGAATCGATATACTCGCGATAATCGTGATACTGAATTCGATTAATGAAGTTATTTACCATTCTCGATAACATTAGCATCTCATTGTCGAAACAAACATTTCATCGTAATATATTCCTTTGGCTTAAAATAATTTTATCGAACGATTAACTTCGTTAAGAAATGTTTACTATCAAATATTACAGCGAGTAGTACCTAGTTAAGAAAAGTGTAATAGCTTTTAAGTTATAATTGCATTTAACGCGAAAGAAAATGTTCCTTTTGGAAAATAATAAATGTGTGTCCTTCCGCGTATCGCGTGTTTCAAAATCCTTTTCCTTTTCAAAGCGAACAAGTAATGAGGTTTTTAGTGAAATCACATATCGACAAAAAGTCGGAGCATTCGAGAGAGAACGATCGGAAACGTCATTAAAGTTCCTTTGAACTTTGGAGCGTAAATCTCGCGTACGATGCACCAACGTAGTATTTCACAACGATCCCGGAAAAGGCCGAACGTCGTTCGAACTCGAGGAGGTTTAGAGAGGGTGTAGACGTATCTGGGAGACCCGATCGAGTCTACGTTGGAATAAAAAGCTAATCTCATTCCCAAGCCCAGTTTGGGACCAACCTTCGACAAAGCTCTCGCTTTCTCGTTTCTTCCTTTTTCCACGTTCCACCGAAAAACTTTCAGCGAAATAACTTTGACGCTCCGGGTATCGTAGAAGGGACGTCGATACTTTTCGACTATCCGGTTCTTCCTCGAAACTTCCAATAAACTCTTTCACGACAAAATTCACGTAACACACGTGTAGTTTCACCGAAGACGAACGTGGCCTGACACTCGAAGGAACGATTCCCTCCTTCTTACTTCCTTCCTTCCTTCCTTTTTTCTTCTTTCTTGTACTTCTTTCTTTTCCTTTTCTTCTCTTCTCTTCTTTTCTTTTCTTTCCTTTTCTTATCTCTTTTTTTCTTTTTCTTTTATCGAACTAACAACGATCGTAGCTTGTTCGAGAAAAGTACGAATAGGAAGAAAAAAAGGTACGATGAGGAAACTTTCTCGCTTTTCTTACTTCACGTCGACAAATCACGGTTGGAATCGTCAAGAAGGAAGTAGAAAAAAAAAAGAAACGAAAGTACAAGAACACAGCAAATATAGGAGAAGTTAACGAACTCGCTCGGAAGCACTCGCGACGACTTTAGATAAACTCGCACTTTATTTTCCCGCCAGTACGGAGGGCGAGGGTCGAAACATTTCCGGTTTCCCTTGTACGAGAACGAGACGGTACTAAAGCGTTCGCGAGGTTCTTCTGCGAGGTGCCACCCTCGGCAACGGGGCTGTGGCCCGATCGCGCCTGCGTTACGCTCCTGCGCGCGTATAACCTCGCCATTCTCTTTCTCTCTCTCTCTCTCTCTCTCTCTCTCTCTCTCTCTCTCTCTCTCTCTCGTTCTCTTTCCCTTTTATTCGTTAGCTCACCAGCATCTCTCTTCTATGTACCACCTTACCAGCCTCGTCAGAGCGACGAGTGTCGCTAACGCTTGTCATTAGAATATTTTTCCATGTGTTTACTTTAAATTCTTCTAATTACCGCCCACCTTGGCCACCCCTCGAGTTTGCCATATCCAATTAATGTACGCGCAACGTGTGCGTTCATTCCGTTACCAATGTTACATTTTTCTCTCGCGAAACACAAAACACTTTACGTTTCATACATATGAACCATACGATACATTTTTTCCCCATAATTGATTCCCAGTCAATGATTTTATTCATTATCGTCGCTATCTTTTATCGAGCAACTTTACGATAACGTTACTTTTTTCCTCTTTTTTTCTTTTTTTGCTTATCAAACATTTAGATCGGAGAGAACAGAATTAACTTGTTTATTTGTTTATTTATTCGATATCGCAAAAATCGTCGAACAACGTTGGTCATTATTTTCCTATTTAATTCGTACTTGTGACGAAATGGGCGAATATAAAATCCTATTGCGAAGGAAGAAAGATCGACATTAATGCCGTAGAATTATTACGGAAATAAAAGGTTGAATGATTTTTACGATGAATCCCTCGAGACAGCACCTTCGGAAAACAAGTTTAACGCGATGGTTTTTGTGCAATGCGGTAAAACTTTGTATATCTTTATATTTATCAAACTCGTTTAATATTTCACGGATACGTGTGTATGTATGTATGTACGTAGTTACGCCGTTACATATTTTTCCCATTTACGATACAGAAACGTTAATCGTTTCTATTTACATTGTGTGAATCCACTTTTAATAGTTTTTTCAAATGGAAAAGTAATATTTTCTTGATGATCCGTTTGTATTTTCGAAAATCACCGTTCGAATCGGAAAAAGGAAAATTTGAAGTAAGCAAAGGCAACACAGTTTTGTCAGCATGTTAAAGTTAAAACGATCTATTAAACTCAAACGAACGTTTTCGGTCAACGCACGCGCGCGCGTCCCGTATCAGTTTTTATTGAACGGATATTTGTACGTCAATCAATTGTGCAAATTTCGATTTGCTCGTAAAGATTATCGATACGAATCTTTAATTAAAATAACGTCAAAAACATCAAAACAGTAGATAATATGATTAATTCGATCGAAACGAATGGATTTAAAAGGATAATCTGGATTATGCTATCCTCCCTTATTAAATAACCTGTGTTAAATAATTACGTGAAAGAAAATACAGCTACCTTTTTCTTTCTGTCACGTTTACAAGAAATGATTTACGTCCGTGAGCGTAAAGGTTGCCCCGTCGACTCGGACGCTTCAACCTTCTTTTTATCGTCCCTTTTTTATTTTCGTCCTAACTCTTGCTGGGGGTAAAAGAAGAAGGTCAGAAATTAGAGCAATTACGAGGACGCGTGATAATTCTTTTAATCTTCCGCCCTCTCAAATCCTTCTCAGTCGGTCGGTCTCTCGTTGATTTAGCGAAATGCAAAGAGATGAGAGGGCTACGCGTGGGACTCGTTTAAAAAATGATATCAAGCTTTTTTTCCACTGTTTTCTTTTTCATTTCCTTTTTTTTCGTTTCTACTTTTTTTAATCGCGAATCCTACGGGTCCTACATATTAACGTTATCTCTTTACAGATATCGGAGCACGTTGTTTATTATTAATTATCTTGTTGTTTATTAATTCAAAGATAAAGTTGGAAACGGGAATACAAGTATACTATTGTGATTAGTCGTTGAATTATTTAAAAGAAAACTCGCGTTCGACAGTGTCGAATGTTAATTTTTGATAGTAACAATACCGATTAATTATTATTCTTGTTATTCGCCATCACATATTGCATATGGAAGAAAACAAGCCATCGGAGACACACTAGCTAGGAGGTCGAAGTTAACGGAGAAGAGAAGCAACAGCGAGGAACAGAGACCGAGAACGGCATTCAAGAGCGAGGAGTGGATAGAACGGTTGACCTCTGCGGACGACGGAGCCGTCATGCGAGTCATTAACATAACAAACGCATAATAATAGCTTGTAGGCATTACTGTTACCGCTACGTCGACTCTCGGGACGCTGGAGAATCAAGTCGCTTGCACGTATCTACGTATTTAGGTACGTATGCTAGTATACATATGTTCTGTTAGGTATCTCGGAGAACAGTCAACCATCTATACCGTGTGTTCTCCAGTGATTCATCCAGTTTGCTTGTCTTTTCAATAACAAAATTCTACCCGTAACAAATTATACCAAGTCAAAGTAAAGAGAAAGTAGGAAAAATTAAAAAGGAAAGAAAGAGAGAGACAGAGAGAGAGAGACGATTCGTCGCGCGCATTTCTTCGACGCTGACGGCGAATCAAACGCCATTAAATTACTAATACACCAATCTTTGATTTATGATTCGTGGAACGGCGCGAAAATGAGTGAAGAAAAATCGATTTGAATTCGGAACGAATTACCGGCTGGCGAAGTGTGAAATTACGCGCGTTCCTTGCCGACCACCAACAGCACGTCGTTTTCGCTCTAACCTTCCCTCTTTACCCTATGCACCCTCCTATTTTTACATTCCGGAACAAGAATATCGAAGTAGCTCTTTATTTTCTCTCACGTTATATGCTTTTCAAATACGTTTATTCAAATTTTCCATTGGTCCTAGATTTTCTCGAGTTTAAAGTGAAACCAACCGCGAGACAACGCATTTACCCCTGCTATTCTCTTTTTTTAAAAAATGGAAAGTAAAATCAAAACGTTGGAAAACACGAAGCGCATAAAAGAATACAATGATCTATGAAATGAGAGATCTATGTATATGGAAATCTATGTATATGAAGATCCATGTATTCGAAGGGAAACCTGTGTCAACATTACGCTGTAATTGCATCCGTCGAATTGGTCAAACGTGAGATTCTCAAGAGTGCGTCTGTACATTTTACCATATATATGTGTCTGTGTATTTGCAATTTGTATATGTACTCACGCTCTTCTTACGGTACACATACTTGATAAAAAAAAAAAAAAATAGAAAAACAAAAAAAATAACAAAAAGAACAGTTACAGCATCTTGACGCTGAACGGCATTCGTTGCTGGTGCTGCTACCCTGGCCTCCAGAGTGCATTCTGTGAAAGTGAGAGAAACATAGTCGAGAATAGAGGAGGTAGGGGTTAATGGGCGAACGAGCATGCGCGAGCGCGCACGCGACCAACAGGGAGAGAAAGATTTATCGTCCTCGAAAAATCCATAATACCGACAGAGTTAGAGTATATTGAATGGCGAATAACTGAATTCGTCTGCATCGTGTTACTGTATAGTATAGAATATTTTTAATAGAAGATTTTATTGAAGTCGTAAAATCGTGTGAAAATTTATCGATGATCTTTGTGATCGTTCGTCAAGTCATTAGATCGAAGCATAGATCGATGGTACGAAATGATTGATCCTGGTTTCAACCTGAGTGTCTTAGTGTTCGTTTCTTTTTCTTCCGATATATATAGATATTATCTATGTATGTATTATACATAGTGATTTTAAAGGAATGTCAAACATTAAGAGAAAAGTAAGTTACTTATCAAGAGCTTTTTTTTTATAATTCTAATCGATAGATTGTATTTTTTTTTTTTTTTATTTGTACGTATTAAATATTTTTCTACCAATTGCGTTACTTTGACATCTCTTCAGGATCATGTTTGCTTAGTAAAGTATTATCGAAATACAACGCTTGTCCAAAGGACAAATCGTTTGTCGTCGTTTCATTCTTGAAAATTCACAACTTGTTTTTTTTCCGTTTTAGTTTCTTCGTCGTTTAAAGAGAGAAAGCAAAAGAATGAAGGTTCAAAAGGGATTTCTAGTCGAAGAGTTGGATTTTTCAAAGAAATTACACACGTGTGTCATGCGACTCCCGATCGAGTTGCTCCGATATATATATATATATATACACACACACACACACACGCGCGCGCGCGCGCGCGATGTATACGAGAGAGTTTAAGAGAAAAGAAAAGAGTAAAAAAGAGAAAACGAATAACTTTCTCTCTGTCTCCCTGTCTCTCTCTCTCTCTCTCTCTTTATTTTTCCTTCTCTGAAGAGTAATTTCAAAAACCACGAGAGAGCGTATCGCTGCGTTGAAAATTGTGCGAAGATACCCGCGTTTAATCTTTTCTTTAGGTTCGTTTCAAAGCTATACAAGTTTCTCTTTACTAGATGCAAAAACATGAGGAAGTTACGATCTCAAAGGGAATCCACGAGACACGGACGAGAAGGGAACGAGATTCGGTAAAGTTCACGGAGCTTAAGAACTTTTACGATCGACGTTAGAAAGAACGTAACGCAAAGATATTAATCTTTTTTAGCCCTCTTAGGATCGTTCATGTCGAGATTATAATCGTTGGTTGGTACCCAAGTATAATTAACGTCGACAGTCAAAGATCGTCTTGGCCATTGTGACGTAATGAATTTCTCGATAAATTTTCAACGTTCATACGAATTTTTGTCTCCTCTACGGGAGAACTTTCTCGGATCGAATGACACGTAATACGATATTATGCTAAGGTAAAACTGATAAATCGATAAAGGAAAAAAAAAATAAAAGAATCGAACGACAAAGTTTGTCGAATTACCGTGATGGCAGGAACGCTACGATAGTGGTGGTGCCGTAAAGACGTTTCAAAAGCTTATTTTGTTACGCTCTTAACGAAGAAGAGCAAGAGGAGCAAGAGGAGAAACTCGTTTCGAATGAACGCCTGGTAATTCCATCGGATTTGAAGGCGGCTTAACGATATTGGGCTAGCCTACTTTCTCGAAGCGCATTAATTCGCCGACGACGACTATGAAAGTGCAAGAGGAACTGAAGGAGACGTTCGAAATAGGTGGGTAGATAGGTAGGTAGGTAGGTAGGTAGGTAGGTAGGTAGGTAGGTAGGTAGGTAGGTAGGTAGGTAGATAGGTAGATAGATGGGTAGGTACCGTTCGTCCGTCGCGATAACGCGCTTATAGAATTTTTCTTTTATCGAATTTCCGAAAGTGTCTCGTTCTTAACGCGCGTACTCTTTACTGTAACCTAGTTACGAATGGCGATTGTTTTTCAAACGAGATTTATATCGATTCCTCGAGAAACTAGAAGAAGACACATTACAACATTCGTTTCTCTTACAAATTTATAAATGATTTCGTTAGATGTTTGTAACTTTATATAGGAATGAAAAATCGAGAACGAAAGACGATTCGACTTTGATCGATGGCAAAATCGATCGTTCCGATAAATCTATCTCAAAAAAAAAAGAAGAGAGAGAGAGAGAGAGAAAGAAGAAAAAAATATGCAAGTAACGAACCGCTTAGACTTTTCGATTGGTACGAGCACATCGATGGTGCATAAGCGAAAATCATTGCCGCCATTCGACAGAAGGGTGAACGCGATTTTGCAGGGCCACGATCGGTCATACGGCTGCGAAATCGCATTAACGTGGAGTTAACATCCGCGATATCGGTGGCTTCGGATCACCGGCCAATTATCGCAACCCGCCGGCGAACGGCGACGAATCGGCGCCGTAACCGACAACGCCCGTACGAATTTCATCCTCGATCCCCATGCCAAACTAACTCTCCTCGTAATTTTCCACCTGCGTAAAAGCCATCCTAACTGGTGTCCTTTCACCCTCTCATTTTCTCTCTTCAGTTTTCCATACGAGTAATCAGATGTGAAGCCTTAGTCACGATATTATACGGATATGTCTGCCCTTTAATAGCAACATTTCGAAATTCACGTTTCTGCTTTTTCTATCCTGATATTTTCATTTAAATCCGAGCTCGGATAAATCTTGTCATTTTTACATTTTTTCTTGAATCTTCCGCAAGCGAAGCGCAAGGAAAAGGAACAGCACGATATATAGGAAGATAGGAAGATATCAACGTGAACGTATTAAATTTCGAATTTAAATTTTACTTCTTTCTTCTCTTTTTCGTTTCTTTTCTCTCTCTCTCTCTCTCTCTCTCTCTCTCTCTCTCTCTCTTTTTCTAATCTTTAAGATAACGAAAAGTGATGAGAGCAAAAGATGTAGGGTTTTTCAAGAGCACGATTCCGTGCTCGTTCGTGCGTCATCGGATAAACGACGCTTGGAATCCTCGCAGTAGAAGAGTCACGATAAATTAAATACCGAAGGAAAAGCGAGAGGCACTATGTCGCGTTGATTCACTCTCGGGATTTCTCGCGCTTCCAAAGAACATTACGAGTGTGTCCGCAACTTGAGAATGATCCCGAGAGAAATCATAGCAAGTATTTTCTAGCTGGATTAATAGCCGACGACGATGCCCATTGTTTTTCAAAGACGATATGCTCGCGTACAGATCGATAACAAATTTCTCCGGCGGCGAACTTGTTGCGACGAGGAAAATATGAAAATGCTTCGTAACGATTGAAAAAAAAAAGAAAGGAAAAAAGAAAGAAAGAAAGAAAGAAAGGAAAATGTGTTTTTCTTTCGCTAAATAGATACGAATCAATTTTACGTCAAATTTGAGATTTATAGTAACATATGATTTATCCAACTCCTTTTTATAGCTTATATTAATTCCGAATTACGTTTCATGTTACGTTGCAAACGAATGAGGATTAATTTATTATTGGATCATGCGAATACCTGAATGGCATTTTCTTCCATAAAGTTCCGATTGATTGATACATCTGTCTGACTTACCTGCAATAAGAGAAAAAATAATATATTAGTAGAAATCTGTTCGTAATTCAAATATCGTTCAAGTTGTAATACTGGAAAAACTAATTGGTAGGTAATCTTTCTTTATTTTTCATTGACTCGAATGAAGTATTTAATCGAAACGAGGGTTCCTCTAGGACGGAACGAGCTGGATCATAAATCACAGAAATGACCCGAGATTCTCGAGAACGTCGTTCTTAAAGCAGAGACTTTTTGAAAAGTGTGAGAATGAATGAACGAAAGCTGCGATTAGAACTTTTACAGCACCTATTTGACTTCTCTGATTTTACTAAATTATCATCAAACAAAAGTCAAAAGAGTCGAGTCTCCTTTGATCGTCGTAAGGATTCTTCTTTTCTTGACTCACAATCAAATTAAGTGATGTAATAAAGTAGTGTAAGTAAATTAATGTAACATGATTGTACGAAAGCAGAATAATCTTGTGTATTACTAATTTAGGTAATTGCTATTTAATTAAATGAGAAAATTCTATAACGCTTATCTCATTGGAAATATTTATAAGCGATAAGAGAGAATTCCGAATAGTCATGAAAATTATATTTTCTAATGGACCAAACTTTGAATTATACACCTCTTTCACTGAAACGATTAGTTAACATCGCTTCTTTAAATATTGATTGGAAAATGGCGTTGCACTTGAATCTGGTTGGACAACGATTGACCTATTCCATTGAAAGTTCATCGGACAATAATCGTGCGTTCGAGCGTTCTGAATTATTAATTAAAGTTGCTTCGACGCGGAGCACGAAATTACGATTTCCATTGGTACACGATCGAATTTTCAACGAAATAAATAGGCAGCACAAAGGTAGTTCGAAAAGGTCGGGCGTCGAAATTGAGAAGAAAATGACTGGGTCGTCGATAAAAAGATATCATCACAGTATCATCTATAGTACCTATATGTTTACTTGTTAACGTGAGTGCACGGTGAATAACGAAGGGTCGTTTATAGTTTATAAACGGATGTTTGCTAATTGGAGAGGTAACATTTTGCATTTTATCAGTAACACCGATATGCGTCAGCAATGGCAGTTTTTTTTTTAATTTACCGTACGCGTTACTCCGACGAAATCGAAGATAAACCGTCATTGTACCATATTCTCGCGATCGTTCACTTTCATCTGCTAGTGTGCACTTCCATTACATACATTTTTTGTGCGAACCGAATGGACTGGTATTTTTTAATCCACAACAAAAACAAAAATATTAAAGATGGAAGAACGAAAAAACAAACGAAGCAAAGAATTGTCTAAAAATAATAAATAATTCTTCTTCCTTATAAACTATCGTCGTAATTGTTAATAACCGAGGCAACTCTGATCAAACGACCTCGTTTCCAAGAAAACGAACTCGTATACCGTAGAAATCCATGCCGTGATTCTAATGGCGGTCTGCTCTTTCCTCGTACGCCTTTACCGTCGAAGGTAAAACAAAGCCCGTGACTTTTTTATTATCTACTCTTAGGCTCGAGCACTTTTATTATCCTCTTTTCTTATGGCACGCGACGCGTTCTGCGTTCTGTTACGGTCGAGGACACGTTTTCCTCGTAACCATAAATAACCGAGGTTGGACTTTTCCATAATACTATTCCATATTCCTGAGATAAATTTACACTAAGGGTTCGTAAGGATATACACACGAATTACGGTAGAACGTAGTTCGTAACGTACCTCTTAAACAAAAAAAAGAAGAAAAGAAAAAAAGGAAAAAAAAAGAACCACCTCCCCCGCCCCTCAAAAAAAAAAGAAAAGAGAGAACCAATGACAAAGTCGAAATATTCTCACGTGTCTCATGGGAGACATACGACCCGTAGTTTTCGATCCTGTTTAGATTTAATTTTCAATTTGGCGATCAGCCAGACAGAGACGCGATATCGTTTGCCAGCTTTCCGGAGCCTGAAAAATCTGTTGTACGTCGCCGCTTCGGACGCGCGATCTAATGGCTTCTTATAGCTTTAAGGGACACGCCGGTAATCTACTTTTCTTTAGCGAGAAAATACCAAGGCCGATACCACGTTGGCTCTACTCGGGCAATTTCCTTATAATCTTGGACTACTCGTAAAATAGAGTACAAAGTTAATAGGTTAAAAAAGTATCTAAGTGTATACTAACGAGTATACGATTGTAATTTACCTGATAAGAAGCAAATAAAAAACAAACGAACGAACAAAAAAGAAAGAAAATCACTATAACGTTCTTTTAACGCTGTGAGAATTGCTATCAAAAAAAGAAAATAAATAAAAGGAAAGAGAAAGTTTATAATTGATCGAGGAAGAGCAGTCGATATAATTATTATTTTGTATTAAGATTTGGATCTCGAAAGACAATCTGAATCGGTTGACAGAGCGAGATTTAAATCGGAGACGATCTTAGGGTTATCACTGACAAAGGAAACGTCTTGCACATTAATATCCTTCACTATTAAGGCTTACGTAGTTATAACGGGGATATATCGTTTGTAAGACTCTCCCTTCGAGTGAGTCAACATCGATGGAAATATACCATCTTAACATCTAAGACAGTTTAATTGGTTAGACCTTTCTCTCGACGTGATGCAAGTTAAATCCCGGCTATGATTATGGGACAACTGAATTTGATCATTAACGGTCTCCTGATGATTACAATTATCGTCGTGTTAACTAATCCCATTTATGATAATCACGTCGACGTTGAAATATCTATTTCGATGATATTAACGAAAGAACGGAGAAAAAAACGGAAGATGATGAAGTTCTTCGAATGATATTTTCTTTTCTTTGTTTTTTTTTTTTTGCTTTTGCAATTCTTTTTCTATAAAACGAAAAGCATATTTCTAAGAAAAGACTGAATTACGATTGAGAAGAATGATGACGTAGAAAGATAGCGTCCTCCATTCGTGGTTTTTTTCTTTCGCAAGAAGGAAAACATGCGAGGACGTAAAATCTTTAACGATGCAAGTCGATCCGAAAAAAGGCTCGAGAGAAATGGTTACTATGGGAAGAGCAAGGAAAAGACTTAGAACAGCGAGAGGGTAGGGAAGAGGGTAGGTACGAGACGTAATTAACTCGAGATACGGGCCATCAAGTAACACCCACGTCATTTCGCATTTTCTTTCGTGTCCATTCTTAAGATTTCGTTAGCTCGCGCAAATCGATAAAACGCTGGTAACGACCGATGCGATCGCGCGTCTCTTAAAACTTCTTAGAATCTCACCATCTCGAAACGACGTCGTTTCGAAGAATAGAATGTTTCTCATGACCGAGACAAAAAGAAAAGATGCGCTGATTTACGCGCGTAAACGTATCCAAGATTCGAAAATGATCTCGATCTATTATAGTAACGGCTTTGCCACTAATCGAAAATAACAAAAAAAGAAGATTAAAATAAAACGAGACATAATAAAAAATAAAATAAAATAAAATATAATAAAAGAGATTATTATTGCGAACGAACAAAAACGAACTGATCGATTTCGAATTACTTCCGATTGATTGAATTATCGAATGAAACTTTCTATAGATAATCGAACGAAACAATCAAATTGCATTATTAATAGTTCGTTCGGTCTATCTCGCGCTTTTCTATAAATGATTTATACGTATTTTCTGGTTAGTCGAATCTGTCAAAACTTAAGGATCTTAATCGACGAGCCGAGTGAAAATGAATGAACTCATCGAGAAGAATCGTACGTTCTATCGAGGACTGGTCGCGTTTTTGAATCGAAAAACGTGACGTTATCTTCTGCTTTCTGGTTAATTAAATTTGCATTTGCCACGCTCTGGCTATGCGCCAAAATCGCCAATAGTCTTTCTCTCTCTCTCTCTCTCTCTCTCTCTCTCTCTATCTCTTTTCGTCCATCCAGTTCGTCGATCGTCGACCCATTTACGACGATGCGAACGCAGAAATCCCTTAATCCTAAAAGGACGTCTACCTCGAAGCTACTTTGTCGATTTGCTCTCTGAAATGTTCTTCATCAGACTCCACGACGTCTCCACGAGTAAACCATCTACGCCAACATCGTACCGTACGAATATATTTCGAAACATATTTCGAAAACTGACAATACGTTATATGATATTTTCTTATTTATCTTTTGTAAACATTCCGATAGTAACTCGATATCGATTTTACAGACGATATATAATATAAAAAAACGTATATACATCGATACTTACGTATACGTACAATATCTACCATATTCTTCGATGAAAATAAAATTGTAAGATCTTTGATCGCGGTGACGCAAAGAAGAAACTAGCGAAGCAAGATATCTCGATCATCATTGAATCGAAGGACGATCTTCCTTTACTTACGATTGATCTACGAAGAGAACCACAACGGTTACAACGAGAATCTTGATACGTAGTAGAATATATACTACGTGGCTCCTCGAATTTGCTTCCGTTTCATAAATCTATTGTGGTTAGATTCGTTCCGTGTTCTCTACCGATAGCTTGCATATACGAGTACATTAACGACGTACTTCAATACGGCATACGTACAGTCGTATACACATATATACGGGACCGGCAGGCACAATCTATACGGTGTTGGATAAGTTATGGCTCCCATAGCGCACCGTAGATCCCATGGACACAGACGTACTGCGATCATTATCGGCGAATTTATGGGTGCAGTCACACACCGACACCCTTCGAATTGCTTGTCGGTGTTAAAAGAGTGTCTCTATGAAATCCATGGATATATCTTGCGACGACGCTGCATTTTTAGTCTTCGAAGAGATCTACTTTCCATTCCGTGTCCTTTTTCTTCAAAAAATAAAGAGAGAGAGAGAGAGAAAGAGATAGATAGAGAGAAAGAGAGAGGAGAATGCATACGCGCATACACGCATACACATAGACACGCCATACTTCTTTGCCTCCTCGAGCAAAACCAAGATGGTATGCGCGTATATCTTCGAATCTCGTTGCACGACTAGTTCCTCCGTGAGAGAACATTCTCAAGCGGTCCGAGTTTGTATTTCACGCACGTCCAATCTACGAGTTACAATCATGTGACTGTTCCAAATCCTACGAAAGCGTTTCCTTTATCGTGTAAAAAAGAACGAGTGACACTTATTCCATCTTTAAATCATCGAAGGATTGACGTAATCATGATTGACATAATCGTCGAGAAAATCGCTTAAAAATGCTCCTCCAGGTACGAGACTCTTAATTTATCGATTAGATTCAAATTATATAATCGACTTTCGCACGCGTTAAAAAGATCGTCGTTATTGATTTCATTTGAACAAACTTGTAATGTGTTTATACTTGTTTTTAATTTTTTTTTTGTAAGAATAAATTATTATCCTGAGATAAGTGTTTTGGTTTCGTATTTGGGATTTAATTAATTAAAAGAAATCATTTCGTACGCACTTTTTCAAGGTATCATATGGACCTCTCTCTTGTCGACGATCGATTTTCTCTCCGTGGTTAGCATTGTCCCGTGCTAATATTGCTTCGAGCTATCTTAAATCATTCGACGACAAGATATTTTATTAAAGTACTTACGCCTGAGATCGGACGTTTCAAAGTTTCTCGTACATTCGCTTCGAGAAACATACGCTCGGTGTTATAATGTGACCCAACACTATATACCCATTGCCTCGAACTTTCGCCAAAGTCAATACGCCGTTTGCAAATAGGACTACCATTTTACCATGGCACGTGAGAGTTAACGTTTCTCTTTCTCTTTTGTATTTTGTAAGGACTCAGAAGGGAGTAAAGAAGGGAGAGAGAGAGAGAGAGAGAGGGGGAGGTAAAGGGCAAAGGTTGGAAAGAGACAAGCAAGAGAAAAACGCGGGTATAAGAGAGCAAACATTTGGTCCATGGCGAGAATTCACAATGCCACTTGGTGCCCGCATAACCTCCTTCACGATATTATGCAACATCGCGTACCTACATATGAAAACGTACCGTGCGAAACATCTCGCAAAAGTTTTTCTCTCTCTCTCTCTCTCTCTCTCTCTCTCTCGTTCCTTTTCATCCGACTACTTTTTGGAAATTGCAAGGATTCTATTTACGCGACTGTTTGCATACGCAATTGGAAACCCAAATTGGCTTTATGCGATCAAACGAAGTCAACTTTTTGCGGAGTACTCACGATACGGCTCTAATCTCTAAACTCGATTCCAATGTCAACTCTAACCCTCTTCGATACTCACGAGTCATTAAACGGATTACGGTGGTCGTAATCGTCTTGCACCGTTTAATTTTCGATAAATTTAATTTCAATCTTTCGATTGTATGCCGTATCACAGGGCTCGTTAAATAATTATTTATGCCGCGTTTAACCGAGCTCGATTTATTCGATCGGATATGCGCGTGCGATCCGGCATATGGCACATTTCATTTGATTAATAATATTCACTGGCTCTCTCTCTCTCTCTCTCTCTCTCTCTCTCTCTTTCTCTCTTTCCCCCCATCGTCGTGCTCCCAGCTTTTAGCTTCATCCGTTCATTCGAGAACTCGGTAGGAAAATATAGTTGAAATATCAAAACGATTCTCCTCGATTAGCGCCAACACGAATTTATTATAAACGTTCGATATGCCAGAAAAGCAGTCGGACTCTGACTTGTCGTTCGTCGATTTCTCCATAGGATTTACACATTTATGAATTTTTGCATAATACGACGAAAGTGAACAAAAAATGGGAGCGAAAGGCAAAGGCGATTTATGCGAGCTCGTTTGCCCTTCGATGGCGCAATTGCTGGGAAATGAGCTCTACGTGCGATTGCACTTGTAATTTGGTTTACGCTCCATTTTCCATGTTACGATTACATTTGCGAGAGATCTAACTTGCGTAGTTTTGATTCTCCGGTAAATTCATTTCGATCCTACATTATGTATATTCGCGTATATATATTTACACGTGAATGTTTTAAGTACACCCAATTTAAAACGCTCATTTTTTACGAATATAAATATATCACAATAAAATATGAGATTTAAATTAAAGCGATGAAAATCGACCGTTTTTAGTATTGTTCACGAATTATTTACATTTCTTTTTATTTTATTTTCTCTCTCTCTCTTTCTATTTCTTTCTCTCACTTCATAAAATCAGAGATTATTAGAGAGAAGAAAGCTAAAAATAGAAAGCGATGTACTTATACGAAACAAGATGGAAAAGGTTGAGCGAAATTATGGAAGGAAAAAGAAAAAGGGAGAAGAAAAAGAGAAGTGGAGTGCTTCGAAAATGAGATGGCATGACTTTTAAATTCTTTTTAAGTTAAAAATTCGTGAATCCACCCTCGATATTAGGCGGTAAAAAAAGAAACTTTCGAGCGAAAGGGAGCGGCCAAAATCTTCCCTCCTTTCTTATAGCGCTTGCCGCTTGATACACAAACATATATCTATATTGATACCTAAGCCTTTTCCCCAAGATCAATATCGCAAAGTTTCAAGAGTTCGCATTTTAGATTTTTGTCGAATAGCTCTGCGTTATAATTAAACTTAAATATTTACGATCGATCTTGAAATATTCCGTTATATATTGAATCGCTGTATTAATTTTACGATGACTATTTTAATCATATATAACGAAGGATAATGAAAAAAAAAAAGAAATTTAAAAAATTTGAAATTCAATGTATTCAATGAATTCGAATATTATGAATATTAAGCAATATATATATATATATAAATATAAATATATATATATAAATATATATATACAAACCATTTTATCCAAAATATAAAGTTTTTTCGACTATTGGGTGAAATTCGAGTCACCCGTTATCGTTAACTTCCCATGACAAAACGTACGAAACGTTGTGCGGAAGCAAGTGTCACTGTTCGGACAACGTGTACATGTCAACTCGTTGACGTTATACGTCGATATCAAACCCAACTGTTCATACCTTCCTCTGGAAACGGACTCTCGATATACGGCTAATGCGATCAATTTGAGATTGCCTGGTCACAAAGTAGGACGAAACCTTTGCTGATCGGAAACGCGAAGGCTTTAGGAGCGCCGGAGGGCCGATCATGGGAACTTCATTGAATTCCTAAGCGTCGAACATCATTACTCATGACTAACCTTCTCCGTGCGCATCCAATACTGCGATTAATTTCTTATCAGCAAAGCAGGAGAATAGAACGTAATAGAAATGGGAATATATATTCGTCATATTTTATCATACCAAGCATTTGATCCATTAATTAATTTAATAAGCCTTTAATTACGAATAAGCCATTAATTAATTTAATAAAGCCTTTACGTCGATTTTTTGCAGATATTTTTCCAAATGGAAGAGCTTAAAAAATCAATAATCGATACATTTACATTTAAATTCCTTTTATGTGTCGTTTGGAGATCTGTAAAGAAGAAAAAAAAATGGAAAACCAAGAAAAAGAAAAGGAAGTATCTCTTATAAAACGACTTTGTTGAAAATTCGATTAGGAACATCAACGCGGACTCGTCCGTGCAATAGAAGAGGAACTTTGGTCACCAGGCAACCAATAGATATGCTCGTCTGTGTACGACAAGCTCTCTCTATCTAGCCTTCTCTTCTGTCTCTATCTCTCTGTCTCTCTCTCTCTCTCTCTCTCTCTCTCTCTCTATTTCTCTCTCTCTCTCTCCTACCGTAACGCGGAACGTAGAGTTTACGACACGGTGCTTTTAGCGTCCTCTAACAGTCTGCCAGCAATCACATTAGTCGCTCGGCCCATCGGCTGCCATATTTAACGGTGGACCAAGTTCCAAAGCGACGGATGTCCGGGTCGTTGGACCAAGCTAGACCAATCCGGTGCCCTCGACTCTTGCGGACACACCGATCGAGCCTTTTCGCGCCTTCCTATTCATCATTTCTTTTCATCGAGACTGGTATTCATCCCTTAGAATAGTATGTCGTAATACTCTATTAACTAAAATAATATTTATCTGAAGAATGATATCGATATTTTAAAATAACCTTAACTTATGCCAAAATACCAAACGAAAGTGAACTGTGCTGCCAACGAAATAGCATTGACCGCAAAAGATTAATAAGTTAAAAGCGACTCCAGTCATGTCTCTCTCTTTCTCTGTCCCTCTTTCCTTTTTTTGTTTTCTCCATACCTTTCATGTGGGATCAATCATCATTGAAAGCATCCCAGGGAAATAATACCAAACGAAAAATTCGCATTCGAATACACAATCACGACGATTTAACGAAGAGAACCAACAAGAATAAAAATTGATCAAAAAAAGTACGGAGAAAATTATCTATCAAACGAAAGCAAGGTTTTTAAGAATGGCCGTCGAATCGACGTAAACATTGAAATTGCCTGTTAATCCAGCTTCGTTCAACGCGTATACCTATGTATATATGTAATTAGATCTATTCGTTTAAAAATCTCGGAAGATCCGATCTATAATCCGTTCGTTTTCTACGTAGATACTTATATTCTCGTATAGGATCTAGATTGTATCGAAATGAAAACAAAAACAAAATTTCTAATCCTCGATCAATTTAGCGCTTAATGATACGCAGGAGCAAAACAAAAACTAGAACGACCGAACGCGTTATCAGAATTTATGCGGTGGAAATCGATAAAGATTGTACGTTTTACGAATACAGAGAGAAAGAGAGAGACAATGGAAGACATTCGCGAACAGGATGAGTCGAAGAGGTTTCGATCACGGTTTGCGATCACGATCCGTGATTACATGTTGAAAAATAAAGGATACACTCGGAAAATGTGACTCAGTTAATGTATTCCAACAGGAATCCACTCTAAGTCCATAAACCCAAGTTACCATGCTCCTTAATTGGCTTTCCCAGGAGTGTTGGGACGGTTCTTGCCGCATGTCGATGCGAAATTTATGGCACCCCAAGGTCCGGGCTAATTCAGTTAGCAGTCCCGACAGAGGCGAACTCTTTGTGAATCGACCGTCCCAATTCGTACAAAAGATCCTTTTATTGCTATTGCCTCGCACCCTCTCGCCCTCTCACTTTTCTTCTTTCTCCAGTTTGCTGATTCCCGAGCGTAGCAAGTTTTCTTCGTTACTACTACTACAATTACCGCTACTATTACTATTGCTATTACTACAACTTCTTGAAAGAATTCTTTCATTACTTTGTACGTTAACATCTTACTCGATCGATTGCCCTTTTCTATTTCTGTTTACGCGTACCCTCCGATAAATGTTAAAAGAGGAGAGTCTTCGATAAGTTTGAGAATTCACGATGGTACTTGAAAATAATCTTTTGCCTTTTTTACATATACAACGAAAAGAATCGCGACGTAACAAGTAGGTTTTACGAGTTACTTCGTTTATAGGAAAAATCGTTCGTTAACGATGTAAGTATGGTGAAAGTAAAGTAGAGAAACGAGGTATTGCCTTCGCCATTTATGATCGATATCTGTATTATATAAAAAAGGGAGAGAGAGAGAGAATCATGGTTGCCACGAAGGAACTAAGAAAGTCGTAAGAAGCAGTGAAGTTGAGGATGCTGTAACCGAAGAGGTGCCGAGGGTTCTGGATAAGTTCTCGAGTGCGCGTGCCGAAGCGGCAGATCGTAAAAGACTTTACGTACCTCTCGAAACGATGAAGGCGTAATCTGCCAAGAGTTCCCATAGGATTCGACCTTTATTATATCAGAAGAATTTTCACGCTTCTTCGAAGCATTTCTATGCATGAATATGTGAAAATATGACAGGTGGACAATCTGTCAAGGAATTATTGTTTTTATCGATATATTATAATCATTATATTTTTATCGCTTTAACATTTCTTTTCGAAAAAAAATAAACGAAATAACGCATCTACCTTTTACTATTTATTCATACAATATAATTTATAGAAAACATACTCATCTACAAATTTTCATTGAATTTTATCGTATCGATCGTTTCAGGCAAAAGGGTATTTGAATTATCCTGAACGATCGTGAAATCTTCTTTGCCAGTCGCAAGTATCAGTGAATGTGATGAAAAATGATAGAGTTGCGATTTCATCGGGGGATGAAGCTTCGCAATCTAATTAAATAGAACTCTAAATGGGAACGCATTCCATCTTAAACGAATAGCGTTTCTGTCAGAGACCGAGGTAATAGCGGAGAAGGAGAAGGAGAAGGAGGAGGAGGAGGAGGAGGAGGAGGAGAGATGCCGTCTACCAACCACGGAGATGGAGCATGGCCGACCTTTGTTTCGTGGCGCTAATGATTTCGCCCATTAGGCAACGTTACTTAGCGTACAAACGTGCAATCGAGTCTTAATTAATTGCATTTGCCGTTTTCGATTATCTTAACTGAAGGTAACGCGATTCCTAGGACTCCTTGCATACCTTCGACAATTATCTAGGACGAAGGTTCCTGAATATCCAACAATATTTTGAGAAACGCTCGACGTTGTTCGAATTATTCTACGATTTTCCAACTCGATTACCATCACGTTCGACGTGTAAAACGAACCGTAGAAGATTATTTTCTAAGGATGAACGGATATCTGACGTCGATGCCAGGAGTAGATGAAGCCAATAGAGATATTTTTCCTTGCGCTAGAAATGCGAGTAAGGGAACTGGTAGACTTCAATTAGCTGTACGATGTCCTTGGAAAGTTGTAGAATATACGAGCGCCATCGGAACCGATCTTGCCCGTTAAACGCGATCGATTTTGACCATAGTGTCGAAGTGTCGAGCGGAAAATGAAAGAGAGAAGAAGAGATAGAGATAGAGAGATAGAGAGAAAGAGAGAGAGAGAGAGAGAGAAGTAACGAAGGAAAGAAAAGTCTTACGAGACGAACAGAGAACGATCGTTAAGTCTCAACCTCATCGACCGTCGACAATTTTCCCTCTGGAAAGGTAGAAGAGATAGTGGCCATTCACCGTGGCTGAATTAACTCCTCGCGCGAGTTGTTTCGACGGTGGCTCTCGGCAGCCCTTTAAAGGGGGTGCCTCGTTCTGGCCGACATTTTCCATTAAACTTTTTCTATGTTCATCGGCTCGTCGGCCTAACTTTTTAATCCTGGCAACTCGTTTAAATCTTCCAAAGCCGCGACGACGACGACGACGACAACGATCCCTGCCTTGTGGAAACGTAACCATTTCTTTTTTTCCCCTCTTTCTATCGCTTCATCATCGTAACACCTCCAACAAATTTCTTGATTCATCATTTACTATATACGAGAGTGGAAAGAAGAAATAAAACGTTCCAACTTTGAATCTAACTAAAAGACGATTTTCATTCAATTTACGATTTAGTTTATGGTTCGGTTTACTTCTAAGACGGTACACACACACACACACACACACACACATATTTGAAGGTATCGATATCAAAGGTAGTACCGTCTAAGACCTAAGTTATCAAGGGTAAGAAGGCAGACTACGGATCGAGGCTCCGTAACAGCCATGGAATCTTTGGCAAGGAGCCCGCTGTGAAAATCGCCTTAACTTCTGGAAGAACGAGAAGTAGTAGGAAAAGACAGCAGGAAGGAGGGAAGAACAAGGCCAGGGTATGGTCGTTAACGTTGAGGTAGGACAGATCTTCCACGGGCAGGTCCTTGTGTTCCTTTTCTTCCTTTCTTTTCCTTTCTCTTTTTCCCTGTGTCTTCTTCCCCTCTTTATCTTTCTCTCTTCCTCCCCTTTTTCTCTCTTTCTCTCTCTTTCTCGTACAACTTCGTCGTCGTGGATTCAGGACGGCTGACGATGGCGATGGCGATGGCGATGGCGGTGCTGGTGCTGGTGGTGGGGGATCTTGCCAGAATCCAGAAGTCAGGAGATAGGGACAGACCAACAAGAACAAACCGTGATTTAGTGCACGGCTGCAGTGCGCTTCTTCGTAAGGGAAGGAAATGTTAGGGGAAAAGGGAGAGAAGGAGCTTGTCCTTACTTTAGATAAATAGTGTTCGAGCGTTTCTAGCTTTAACCCCTTTTCTCTTTCATCTTGAGATACGTAAGAGAATCACCGAAATAAAATGGAAAGAAGTTATTTTTACGAGGCACATTCTCCTGTCATTCGCAAATCTCATTCACGATTTATTGAAATTTCTTACATGGAAAAGCCCCTTCGCAACTTTCTCAGAATAATTTTATTTCTCTTCTGTAACTTTCGTTACTTTCGAAAATTTTCGCCACTTATCTCTCGAAAACGTAAAACATTATCTTCCTACTTCACGTATCTTCTTTTTTGATATCCTCCCGGTAGAAAATAGATACAAAGAGTGGACCGGAGAGTCGGACGGTTCGTTAAAAGTCTCCAATTATCCGACGTAGTTGCGAGAGTCTCCCTTTCTCTTTCACTATCTTTATCTCTTTTCTCTCTCCTCCTTCTCTCTCTCTCTCTCTCTCTCTCTCTCTGTCTCTCTGTCTCTGTCTCTTCCTTTTGCTAACCATCAACGCTACGAGTACTCGCTCGTAACAGTAACTAGGGGCGCACTTAATTCTTCTTTTTTTGGTGCACTAGTTACTTACCAAGATACCCTCCGAACTTTCGGACTTTGCTCGCACCATCTGGATACTACTACTTATGTACTTCGATGGCTTTTCTTTGTCGCGAAAGTTAAATTTCTAATCGGTATCGTCGAGAGAACGAAACCTTTCTGTTCTTTTTCTTCGGTGCAAAAGCTTCTTGGCGAAATCCAAAGTTGACGCGACACGATATACGATAAAAGTTAGCAATGACTTTTTATGATAATTCTTTTGATCCGGCGTAGGAACTTGCTAATTAGGGTGCCCTATTAAAGAGGCTCGCACCGTAAACGGTGCTCGACAAACAAATCTTAATGACGTCTCGCAGCTTCCACGAAACGGACGAGTACCGTACTGTAGTTTAGGTTAGAGAGTAGTAATGTAGGCTTTGCGATATATCCGTGTCAGGATGACCAATGCCCTGTCGGACCTACCATGCATCAACCGTTGCATTGTGGTCACTTCGGATTATCCTGGATGTGAGCCGGCTGCGATTTCGAATTTCACTACCTCCTTTTATCAGGATCGATGGTTTTCTTCGTGAGCTTCTCTTACTCGGGCTTCGCATATCGATTAAATGCAAATCACCTTGATCCGATCGGAGAAGGAACGACTACGTATATTCTGTTCGTTGATCGTAAAAGAATGATGCACGAAGGAGGAAAGAGAGAAAGATAAAAAGAGAGAGGGGAGAAAGGGAAAGAATAGTTACGGAGAGAGGAAGCCAATCATTTTTGTTACTCCATTCGTTCACCCCCTAATCCGCAAAGTTCTCAATCAAGCTTTTTACCGACGTGTCTCGTGATTCAGTTCGCTCACGTTCGTCGAGTTCATTTATTTTATGAAAGAATCACCGTGAATGGAACTACGAGCGTAAGAGAGACAGAGACAGAGAGAAAAGAAAAACTCCTTTCCACTTATCGACCTCTCTTTCCCCCCCTCCTAAACGTTTATTACTCCGTCCGAATCGCCGAGGGAAACAATTAAGGAGAAAGCGATTGGGATACACATTCTCATTATCGCAAAGTGTACTCTCTTTCTCTCCCCTCCCCCCCCCCCCCCTCTCTCTCTCTCTTGCACATACATAACACACACACTAGCTCTTTTATCTTTTTGCTTTTTCTCCCCTAACTCTCGTTTTCTCTCTCTCTCTTTCTCTTGAGAATTTCCTCGCACTAACCGTGAAGACTCTTCCGATTAACCTGCGAATCGAGATTATAAAGAAATAACAGAACCCGTTTATATCTCGCGTTCGAGGTTCGGCTGGTCGATAATATTAACGAAAGTAATTTCAACAAGACTTCTAATCCTATTCGAATTTTTATCGAAAAATTGTTTTCCTTTCTGCGAGCGAGAAGCCGCGAATTTAATTCGACGAAACGGGAAACTTTTAGTAGCGACCTTTTATACGATCTTCCAAGATACGAAAAGAGAATAATGGGTGTTTGGAAGATGACGAATAAAGGGGAATGGGGAGAAGGGAAAGGGGATGTGGAAAGAGTAAAGGAATTGTGTAAAACTGGAATACTTTGCATGCGAGAGTTCAAGCCGGTGAAATATTACGACGATCGACGTACGTACGTACACGCGCTTACGTGTATATAACCGATCGGGTGCCTTCGAAGAAAGGAAGAGAAATATAGGATAGAAAAAGTAAAAAAAGAAGAAGCCAAGAGAAAGGGCCTAGAACAGTTGCAAACTTTGACAATTTTGCCTTTCCATCGGCGGACCAACGTGATATATTATACGCTTGTCGTACTTTGACGTGGGAATTTACGAAAACACGCAAAAGATACGTCCATTCAAGTTCGCTAAGACCTTTGCCTGTTCAAAATTCTATCTTTATCTCATCGAATATTGAAAATACGATCTAACCTTTGACCGAAATCTTTATTTTATTTAACCAACAAAAATTGATATCGCGCCTCGTTCTTTAACTTCTTCCTCGCTGTCCCTTTCCATTTATTATTTCGATGAATTATTTAAAACAAAAACAAAAAAAAGAAAGATTTTTTTATGAGTAGCAAGAATATATTACGAGATACCATTTATGTGTTCTTAGTGCCCATTAACGGCGAACAACGATAGTTAAAAAAAATAATATTTCTCGAATGAACGTCGGAAGCTTAGGAACGAAGTTAAGAAGCGGTTATTTTTGCATAGCGATTAAACTTTCTTCGAGTTAACTGACTTTTGTACGCATTAAGATACCTTGAGATCGCTGGCATCACGGAGGTACAGGTTAAAGTCATGTTGAATTTTAAAGAGCTTCAAGACGATAACAAAATTGCTTCTTGGAGTAAGAAAGTGAAAAAGAGAGCGAGAGAGAGAGAGAGAGAAAGAGAGAGAAAAAGAAAACGAGTAGATGGAAGGAGAAAGAGGAGATGAAAGAGCGGTTTTCATAAGTCTTTTATCGAGCGTTTAAAGTTAAAGCGTCGTAGCTTTAACTTTACCTCGTTAAAATAGAACGCAATGCAAGCCGCCACGGCTCGCACTTTTCTTCGGTTGTGGTTGGTTGCAGATGCGGCAAATTTTCCACCACCGGATTCACGGATGGCGTATCGATATTCGACGCGTTCGAATAAACTCTATTTTTCTGAGCAGATAGAAATACGACTCTGTCGTTTGTTACCTAAGCTCCTTACGAGTCCGTGCGATTCTTTACGAGCGACAGGGATGAATGTTCTACTTCCCCTTGAAACAAACTAGAAGAAAAGAAAGAGGAGAGAAGGGTTCGTCAAGGAACAAAATAATCATCTGTTACTTCCATCAGAACAACATCAATCCAAAAAAAAAAAAAGAAAAAGAAAGAAAATTATAAAAGAACAACGTACAACATGGTCTATTTTTTAACTTTTCTTCTTTTACGAAATACTCGACGATAAAAAGTTTCTCCTGAATTACGACTCGGTTTCTTTCCCATTAGCTTCATATCGATACATATCGGATTCTAATCGACGCACGAAAGCATTACATTGGTGAATTGTGACCTAGCGATAGGATGGATGATTCATGAGGGCTAATTTCATAGTCACGTAGACGTCGTGCCGTCACGAACGTCGTAATTCAAAATTATAAGCGTACCGTATAAGTCATTGCTTCTCATTCCTTTCTCTCTAACAGTGTCATTCTCTAACTACCACGTACCTCCATCCACGTCCACCCATCTCAACCTATCTTAACTCCGTCGACCTCGAGAGGGTGACAGAGGTCCACGAGCCGATTCAGGACGTTGGCAGTGTGTTGGATCGAGCAGAACGTGGCATCACGGAGACACCCTCGTGAGACCCTCTTCGACGTAGCCCGCGTTTAATCACCCAAGTTTCCTAATTAGTAACACCCCTGAGTGTGCGAACGCCACCTCTTTGCATACCTCTTCGTTCTTTTCATTCTTTCTAAAATTCGATTCCACCCCCTTCCTGCCATTGGAAAACTTTGAATTTTTCTTCTCGCCCCAATTCCGACTGCGTTTCTTAAATTTTCTTTTTGTTTTGTTTCATAATTAAATCGACGAACGATTTCTCACGTTTTTCTCTCTTTCACGAGTATTCTTCCATCCTCTCTGTTACTCGACTTTAAAAATACATTACATATTAATATACAAATATATACATACATAACATACAAAATACATATTAATATTGATCAGGATAAACATTATTTTATGTCATTTAAATATACACATTTATAAATTTCCAATCTCAATTCATTCGACAATCCGTCATACATAACTTCTCTAATGTAAATTACGAAAGTGTGATTTAATCGAACTGTGCGAAGCAACCTTAAAAATAGAATAACGCTTTTCCCAATGGGATGTTATTCGAAGGCGAACAATCGGAGGGCTATGGATGTCGAAATGATTAATGACGTATCTCGGAAATATTATAACGTTAAATTTCGATTACCTGTAGGAAATGACAAAACTTTGTCAGATTTTACCACCATTGTAAGTTCCGTAAACTCGCGAACAAGAAGAATCAACCCCCACACCGAATTAAAACATCCGCTATAGCCATACGATTATCATAGAGACGCACGAAATTTACGAGCAATTATGAACAATAAAACCGACTCGTCTATCATTTTCGGTTACTACCGAATAAAGCGAATGGTTTAAATTTCCTAGTACTGCGCGCGGTTACATACATTATAATGATGTCACGAAGTTGGACAGCGATAAAACTCCATGAAACGCGCGGTGTTAAATGAAATACTATAATATATATATATATATATATATATATATATATATATATATATATATATAGGTTACACCAAGCGAAATTTCAACGGTCCGTTTATCAAGATACAAAATCGCGCGAACTCTCGTGGGGTAGTTTCAAGAGTAAGCTTGTCACGCAATGAACAAAACTTTTCTAATAACCCACTGTAATAAAATGTCTGTTCTCGTAGAGAAGAACAAAATTCAACCAGCAACGGGCAAAGATCACGTCCTACTTGCAGTTGCCTCTCGTCCGTTCTATCGACAAAGTCTCGTTGGAACATCGTATATCTTGTCGGAGAAAATTCTTTAAATATTTTTATCGCAACTTATAAAGAGTAAGATGCGCGAAAACGAGAGGAGAAAAAAAATCTGTGGGAAGGAGAGAAGGGAAAAGAGTGGCAGATAAAGAAAACTAATAATTTCCTCAATGGATTTTTCAACGTAGTAAGTCTCGTCGAGCGGATAATTGGATAGACAGCTAATTTAATTCTTTACTATTATGTTTATAATAACTTGGATACGAAGAGGGAGAGAGAGAGAGAGAGAGAAAGAGAGAAGACGGGAGAGAAATGGAACAAATATATTTTTAAATTAACCTTTTATCGTAGCTGCGATGTTCATCGTTAAAAAATAAATTGAAATAGAAAATGAACTATTAGACGAATTCGAGAAGAGTCAATTAACTCGTTTGATTTTTGAGAAAATGCATTTGTAACCATGTTTTTCGAGATTACAGAAAGGAGACCAGCAAATGCTGGATCGTGATTGATTGTTTTTTTTTTCTTTTTAATTCTTAAAACAATCGTTCGTCATCGAAACGAAGTGGAAACTAACGAGCCTTCTTTCCTCTCTTTCTTTCTTTCTTTCTTTCTTTCTTCCTTTCTTCCTAATGAAATCATGACGTTGTGACGCTTCGGTTGGTACATCGGTTGGCCGCAGGCAGACCCGAAGACAATGTATAATGAGTAATGTTCCCGCTGGGCTACACTTCGCTAATTGCATCGTGCGTTCTACGACGTAATGAGGAGTCTCTTTATCAGACGATGCTGTTTACTCGTATCAGCTCGTATTTTTTCTTCCACATATTCTAAGAATACCAAAGAATTCATCGGACCGACGAGACAACGAATGTTTTTGCGTTAACAAAAACATCCGGATTATGATATTTAAATGAAAAATTAAAAAAGAAAAGAAAAAACAAAAAACAAAGAAAAATAATTGTAAAACGTTTATACGGAATTGATTTTTAAGGAGAAACTTACATTCATATGTATATATATGTATGTATATATGTATGTACGTATGTATAAATTATAGGGAAAACGTTCTATTGGATTTATTTCGAACATTTCACTAAAAACGTATAAAGGATATCCCTCACGTGTTATACGCTCTCTTACAACGACTCATAGAGAAACTCTATGATATCTTGCTGTCTCTGGTAGAAAAGCTTAAGGCATGTTAGAATATACCTCCATAGTCTAGACTTCGGAATATAACTGAGATGCAGTATCAAAAAAGTAAAGAGAAAAATAAAAGAAGAGGCATTTCGCGCTTCTGAGAAGCTCGCGGCAGTGATCGAAAGAGAAGAGGTACGGAAGTCGGGAGAGGTAGGTTACACGAAAAACATCTCGAATATCGGGAAGGTTTGGCTGCGAACCGCCGTGCGGCAGTCTAGGGATTCCCATGAAAGCAGTTGATCCCGAGGGTTTTTCGAAGATACGGATGGAGGAGCGTGCACGGATGAATTTCTACGAACGTACCTCGAAACTTGAGAGAAAGATAGAGAAAGAACGTGAAGTTAGAGTTGAACATGATGAAAAAGAAACTGGGAGCAAAGAGAAGAAGGAAAGTGCACGAGAATAAGAAAAAAAGGGAGTAAAGAAGAAGAAGAAGAAGAAGAAGAAGGAGCAGAAAAAGAAGGAGCAGAAGAAGCAGAAGGAAAAGATAGAAGGAAAGAAAAAACAGAAGAAGAGAAAAAGACTCGCAGACAGTCGCCCAGCGAAGGATTGTTCGGAAGTTTATCATTACTTTGTATCTTTCCTCCTCTTTTCTACTCTCCTTTCTCAGCATCTCCTTTTCCACCTTCTTCTTTCGAACAGCAACGTTGACCGTATCCAACGCGGAAACTCTCGAGGATTTTCTGCACCTACCTTACGCTAATATCATTTTAAAACCAAAGTTTTCGTGCAAACTTTTGTTTATTATTTCCCTATAGCCAATGGCATCGGCCAGCGTATTCGAGGAGAACACGAATGAAAAGCAAAAAAAGGCTGCTCCGCACTATCCAATCGAACTTCCGTTATCTTCAGCACTATCGAGACACTCCTCTCGTTCGATCTTTTACAGGTTTTTCTTAGATTCTATTGCCTCTTAAAAAAAAAAAAAAAAAAAAGAAAGAAATCGTCATATTCATCAAAGATCATCTTGAAACCTGATCGTACAGTTTTAAAATCGTTACGTTTAATCGTAACGATTCGAAACGTTTCTCTTGAAATTCTATTCTAAACGACGATCGAACGATCAATTAAAGTTCTACTAGCCTCGTTATCGCGATCATCCAGCGTGCGATCTCAACCGGAAGAAACATTGTCTTCTCTTTTCCAAGGCTCGAACTCTCCTACTTTGACTTCCAATATCTTGCGAATGGGCTTCTCATTGGTTCGCATACCTGCTACGCCTTAGTTCTCATAGTCTCATAACCGTTAAGAGCCGAACTAACGTTCATAGAGGCTCTCTTACTCGAAGAATCGACGTATTATCTCGAATCGTCCTGCATAATCTTATGTGTAAACTTTCCATCGTCGCGACGGTTCTTACATATATGACGACGAAGAGAACATTATGAAAAGATAGTTCCTAGTTTTAACTGAAAACTGTCGGAGGGATCGATTCGATTATATCGATTAAAGCAAATCAAGAGAATATTTCTTCTTTTTTTTTTTTTGTTTTTTGTCGGCAAGAATGAATATCGAGAAACGATTTGCAACGAAACATTGTCCAATGTATGATATCAGATGAAGAGATAGAGAGAAAGAGAAAGAGAAAGAGAGAGAGAGAGAATCAGAACAGGACGTGGCTAGACAAAGGTAGAAGGGGAAGAGAAGTTCTATCGAGCGTACCGTACGTCAGGGCCAAACGGCGGCTGCACCGGATGATCGGTTCATTTCCGATCGTTGCCCACAATCAACAATACACCCTCCCGAACATTCTAGATACCGGATCTGTCGGCACGGTCAGCTTCACCGCCGTTTATCCGTCTCCATTCAGCCACGTATAGGCGCGTGCTCGTCATTGTCTTCGTTCATGTAGACTATAGCTACGCTACACAAGTAGCGTGTGTACGCAGCAACTCCGGTGTCCGGTGTTTCTCTACGTGAGTGCGCGCGCGATCCCAGGTGCATCGGTAACGCGGCGGTCGCCCCTTCGGATGCGATGGAGCTTGTTATCTCTTGTACCCGACCTCGTTGTCCTGCCGTTTATTGCTTTTTCTCTCTCTCTCTCTTTCTCTCCTTCACGTATACAAATTCTCTCATTGGCTAGTTCTCCTTCTCTTTCCGTTTACCCATTTCCTCTATCAGGATTATCACGAACCACGAACACTGCTTCCGAGAAACTTAAAAAACTTTTCAACACGACGTGTCCCCGTTTATACTTATCGCCAATGCGTTAAGACGTTTCTCAACTTCCCAAGTGGCTTCTTCGCAGTGGAGAATTGGAAGCGTAGCAGCTTTTACCTAGCACCAATTAAGAAATTGAAAAGGCTTCGCGCGCTAATTTCTTCGAAGCTCCTAAAGATTCCGATAGTCGAGTCGATCGTCCTCGTCTCTCTGGTTACCCACAACTATAAAATTGTTTTTCTAGCGTTGCTATATCTAACGTATTGAACAAGCGTAAATTTATGAATTTTCTCATCTGGAACGTGCAGTTTAATTAATTAATTTATCGACTACGGAAAATGCATAATAATCTTGAATAATCAAGCGTAGCTTGTTAAATTCATCTTAAGCTTTATTTAGATTTACCCGGTCAGACCGGACAGAAAGTTAATTGGATTTGTATTATTAATGAAAATTTATTTTGGGATGAAAAATTTTTCTTCGCCCAATGTTCGAATTTGTTTTCAAAACACGTTTGGATCGTTAAGATGTATCTAACGTAACTGCATATCCAACAATCTATCACTTTTTACGCCGCGTTATGAGAGACCAACATCTAGTGTTCGGGTATCAAATCTTTCAAGATTCTCTCACATCGATACGTTCATTAATCTCGATCGTACGTCACGTTTTCCCCGTATATAGATATACGAACGATAACCGTATAAGTGAATTCTGGCGGAGCTGTCGGTATATCGGGAGTTGGATAACCATTATCGATATTCCGTCAGGACGAACGAATGAACGAATGAACGGACGAACGAACCAACCAACGAACGAACGAACGAACGAACGAACGAACGAACGAACGAACGAACGAACGAACGAACGAACGAACAGACGGACGGACAGACGAACGAACGAATGAACGAACGAACGGGCAAGCGAACAAGGAAATTAAAAATTTAACGCATTCGTCGAATGTAATATCGTTTTAAAAGACGTCTTAAAAGAATCAAAAACATTTTCTTTGGAGATGACCTCCTTTCTTTTTCTCGAAAACATCTGATATTATTTAAAGTGTCTTTCTTAACGTGAAAGGTCAACGATCTCCGAGCAATAAAAGAAATTAAAAAAAATTCTCTCGAATTACTTTTCTTCCGTCGAAGTTTCATTGTGTCTGTGTATGTTTTGATCGTTCGATTTTAACAAAAATAAGGACATAAAGAGAGCGTCGACCGCTTTGTTTGCTATTTTTGCCCTCGATAATCTTTTCTTTTTTATCTCTTCACGAAAATAACGAGGACTGTGACAAAGAGAAAAAAACTAAAGGTTGAAACTTTTTCTCGCGTGGCAATAACAAAAAAGAAAGAACAAAAAAGATGATGGAGACTCATCAAGAATGACATGCATATTTATTAGAGAATCGAGTTGACTCATCCAGTCTATTATTAGTATCACCGCAATTAATCGATCGTCACTTCAGTTGCAGAGATTGGCAATTAATGTACTTACTTACTCGCCTAGGAGTAATAAGAACAATGAAATGCCAAAAGTTTCTCTTTCGTTTGAAGAGTCTATCCCTCTCATGTCCTATCCTCTGAGAGAATCTCTTTGTCATGTCCAATACTTTCCCTTTGTCACAAAAAAGGATTATCTGCCTAGCGTCGAAACGTTGATACAAAAAGAAGAAAAACTATGGCTTTGTTAATTAGAAAACTGAATTTAACGTAACGTAACGTAACGTAACATAACGTAGCGTTCTTTACAGAAAAAAATAGAGATAGAGAGAGAGAGAGAGAGAATGAAACGTACTTAAGCTGTATAAAGCAAAAAAGCAAAATTTTCGTACGATAGATCTTACTTTCGCAAAGTTATCGATCGCAACGGAAATGGAATGAGTTTTTCGCAAGAAAAAATACAGACAAAAAGAAAGAGAATTTTGACGAAAGATAACGAATACGGGAAACATCTGTAAGGATTTACCGTCATTCTCGTAGAGATAAATATATACGCACGAGATGAAATCGCGTATAAAGAAATACGATGAGAATATCGAATACAATTTAAAATACAAATTTCGATGTAACAATGAACATAATCTATTTTACATCGTCGTGAATCGTCGTCCTTTTCGCCGATCGTAATTCACTTCGTAGAAACGAAATATTTTAATTAACCGTAGAGTATCACGATGTAATTTAACGCTTCCGACGTAGCACGATTTCAACGTGAAAACCGCGATACGCGTTAAGGTAAATCATTGTACTTGCGATTTTAATTAGCGACGGTAATCAAGTAGGTAGGTACGCGGAGAAGCTCGAGTCGGGCACTTAACAAAGGGATTAGGACGGGGCAACGAGTAGGAATGGTAAAAAACGAGCGCGCTGACAAATTATACCGTGAAGCCATAGTTTCTGGCGTGGAGCTTGGCCAGGAAAAGTGAGTCGGACGAGAATTAAAAGGACTCGACAGAAACGAGGAAAGTGGTAACCACAAAGCCGGTGGTTCGTTGAGCTCCCCGAATTGGGCTTTAATTAGAGACATTCTAATTCGAAGCTAGGAGAGGAAACAAAACGAGAGAATGGGACAACCGACCTTTCTTAAGTCGCGAAAGTGCCATACTGCCCACAGTTCGTCTCGTACGCCTTAAAAGCAATAGCGATGGTTATTCAATTATACCCACCTTCTCTACTACAGGAAATCTCTCTCGTAGTTTACACGGAATTATGGTTATCGTAAATTCACTTATATTCTCGGCTTTCACATACCTACGTAGTTCAACATACATACATACATCCGAGATAGCTCGCATTAACAAAGTTAAGCGTTGCGAAGGGAAAATCTTCCCGCGATTTTCGCCACTTCGAAAATGGCCAGAACGCAAAACGTAGTTGATGAAAATGTCGCATCCGTAGAAACGTACAGTCTATTCAATTACTTCCCCTTCGACGAAAAATTATACAACTTGTAATTCGCTTTCCTATCATCGATGCTTATACAAGGATATTCCGAAAATATGATTGCATTACTCTAGGACAAAATTTATTACAAAAGTTCAAAGTGCGCGTGGTAACTTATCAAACAAACCTAATTGATACAGATGACCGAGAAGAACAAATTTTCGGAGTCCAAATATTCAGAATAGAGGAGAATAAAAAGAGGGAAACTCGTGGTTCCTGGCCGATAGGCATGGTCGCTATAAATTCTCTCTCTTATCTTACGTAGTATATTGTGTCCGGTGTAAAGGTTCGCTTTTGAAAGGAAATGTTTCAAGGAAGAAAAAGGAGAAGATAAAAAAAGCATGGCTATGTCCATGGCTAACGAAAAGGGGTGGTCGTCGTCGTGCTAGTGGGTTTCTCGTCGCGCATTTAAAGCGACAAAAATAAAGGAAGGAACCGTTAAGCCGCGAGTCAGCAAGGAGAGAAATTTAAAGGTGAATGGTGAACGTGGAAGGGTGCAAGGACAGAGAAGAGAAAAGCTCCATTAAAGAGCTTCTCGTAGCGTCGTCGTCGTCGTCGTCGTCGTCGTCGTCGTCGTCGAAAAGAAGTAGGAAGGGAAGTGTAAGGGAGCATACTGAGAGCGAGGGGATGAGAGAATGTAGAGAAAGATCTTTCCGGCGAGTGGAAAAGGGTCGGGGGTGTTGCGAGAAAGTTTTCGGTTGAAAGGATTATGACGAACACCGCGACAACGTTCAAAGGACCGGTCCGTGATAATCGCCGAAGTAATTTTCCGAATATACCTTTTCTCCGCTTCCCTTCCTTTTCTCTCTCTCTTTCTCTCTCTCTCTCTCTCTCTCTCTCTGTCTCTCTGTCTCTCTCTTTCGTACTCGACGAATCCGGGAAGGCTGCTTTAGAATCTGATTATATTGTAAAAATAATTTAAAAACTACCGCGAGCCAGCTCGTTTCTTTTTTTTTCGAGACAATGCACGTTCTCTCAATGAAGATCGTTTGGAATTCAATTAAAAGAAGAGAAAATTTTATGCAAACGTTTACACGTGGTTTATATGATACAACGAGTCTACACAGAAATGTACATATTTACAAGTACTTTGAGCGTGTACTTTTGATGCGCGTACGCGCGTGTGTGTACGTGTGTGTTTAAGAATAATACGATGGTAGAAAAGATTTCTGAAAAAGAGAAAAATTACGTGGAAAAGAAAGAAGGACGACCAGGCAGATACAATATTAGAAAAGGTAGTCACGAAAGGAGTATAAACTTATAACGCTGAGGAGGAAGGTCTGCTTACGTAGTAGCAGCAGACATATTTCTACTTTACAGCGGACGTAAGCATCTTCTCTTGCTCCTTCTCTTCTTCCAACTCGCCTTACTTCTCCTCCTTGCAGTCCGCCTGCATCCTTCCGGACGTCGTCGTACTTAGAGGTTGAAAAGCGCAAACCTCATATCGTACGTCGGCAAATATTCATAAGTTAAATATCGTCTCTCCATGGGGACGAACGACACGATGACGACGTGGCGGGAGGTTTCTCTTCTCGGTGAGAGCAGTCTCGCGATAACACTACCGCAGTATTACGTTCGACGGGTCTATCTATCCTTCTCTCTCTATTTATCTCTCTCTCTCTCTCTCTCTCTTTCTTTCCTCATTTCTCTGACATTGCCTTTTCTTATGCATCTACCTATAGATATTCATATATCTATGTTTATATACACGTACATACGCAAAGAAAATCCTACGCAGAAAATGTCTCGTGTATGTAGGTATAGGAGAAACAACTTGAACGGTAGGATATGAGAAATGAGCTTTCTTCGTAAACACTCTAGGGAAAAATGAGACAGAAAGGAAGAGAGAGAGAGAGAGAGAGAGAGAGAGAGAGCGAGTCGTTGCTTTCTCGTGGAACGACATTATTATCACGAATTTCGGAGATTGCATCGATCCTGCGAGCAATTTCCTGACAACGTGTCGGCTAAATAGCCGGAAAGCTCGAAATACAGGACAAAGTACGGATGTTGACCAAACCAGAGAAACTTTCTCGTTTACCTGTTTCCTCCACGACCATCGTTTCTTTTAGCAACGCTATTGCGTAATGTAAACTGCACGTTCTCGTGATGCTTTTTACTTCGATTTATCATATCTCTTTATTTCTTTATCGAGGGAGCCACGAAAAAAATGTCGAAAATCTCGTCGTATATCTTCATCATGAGAGACTTTTTTTTTTATTTTATTTTTGCGGGCTTTACCATGTTTCATCCTAAATTCTGCACCACATCCAGCGAACAAAGAGCGGACAAATTACATTAGATAACGGACGTACCCAGATTTCACGTTTTTTTCTCTAGCAACGTAGTTATCAGATTTAATTTTTCATTTTCCTAGTCGTTCACGGTCAGTACATATACAATTCCACGACGAGTACTAGTAAAATGTACAACGAATCGAATCCCCGACGTCACTTTGATCTCTCATGCTTGAGTCGACGGCTTTGCTGTTTCCACTTCGAAGCTTTTATTCGAGATTCCTAGATAGATATAACCATTATGGATACGCCGTGCTTATTTTCATCGTAGTAAAACGGTTTAAATTTACTGTATCGAATCTCGCCATTTAATGAGAAATTCTTCGGAAATAGCAGACGAGTTGAGGTTTTGAAAATGAGTTTATAACGTTCACGATGATTGTTCATTTTCATTATTATTTACATTTATTCGACTATAAATTTTCTGTTATCGTAGTTAATAGTCCATATTAAATCGAGCGAAAAATTTGATTTAAAGAAAAAAGAACGACGCTGAGAAATAAAAGGTCGAGTTAAGGATAAAGATGTGAGATGGGAAGAGGGAAGGGGATGAAGTTGTTCTCTTCTAAACCAAAAGACAAGAGCTTATTTCTCGAAATCGGCACGTAAGAACCGAATCGTCTGCGGGAATAAGTTCCAGACTCGCGGTCACGTTTGTGAAACTTCGAAGAAATGGCTTTGACTTCGAGCAAGAAGAAGGAGGAGGAAGAGAATGATGAAAAAAGGAAAAGAAAGAGAAAGAGAGAGTAAGAGAGTAAGAGAAAAAGAAAGATAGAGAGAGAGAGAGAGAGAGAGAAATAGAGAGAAAGAGGTAGGTACTTGGAAACGAACGCGTTTCTCCGTTGGATCTATTATCCCGTTTTAATTGCGTAGCGCTAACCGTAGAAATTCCCAGCTCGACTCTTTTATACTTTTGGCTATTATCATCTGGCATTAAGTACATATTCTTAAGTCCGCCTTTAATCTCTACTTGCCGAGAATCGACCTTTTCCGTTCTCGAAACTTTCACTTCCTTACTTTCCGATGTAATCAAAACTTCTTTCCGTTCTGCGTGGGATCCTATCGGAAAAATTTCTCGAAGAATAAATCGCGAGATCCATGTTGACGAAAATTTAAAACTCTATTAGATGGATTATAATTACGATTATCTGAGATTTGTCTTATTAAACGAATAAACTCGTTAATTATCTTATTTCTATATCGCACAGTTGTATAATTATATTGTATGGTAATATAGTTTTATGGAAAAAGAATTGAAATCTATATTGAATGCGTATAAATGTTAAATGCGTATCTAATATTTAATGCGTATAACGATAGAAGGACTTACATCATCGCCGTGTCGTTCCCTCGACGTCCCAATTCATACTGTTACTTTGACCGTCCTTCGCGAGAATCGTATGCTCTTATAAACAATCGTATTTGTACGATACAAACAAAGATCACAGATGTCGACGCTTTTTCTCAAAATCAATTCTGAAGGATAAACGTACGCAAACGATATCGGCTTTATTTTTTTTCTATTGAAACAAAGCGAGATATCAAATGTGAAAGAGAGAAGAAAATAAACATCACGGTACACGGAGAACGTCATGTAAAACGATTAATTTTAATTCCAATTCTATCATTTATATATATATATATTTCTATACGTCGACGCCATAAATAAAATCACTTTTTATAAACGCGTAACTTAATCGTCACTTATCGTTAAGAAACATTAAGAGTTTCCAAAAGTTTTTAGATGATCCTAGTAAGTATGCAAAAATTTCTATCAAGTTTGCGAAACGTTCCACCCAACGGGTAGGAAAAGTTTCAAAAGTCTCTTCTATCAGGCATGTTAGCTATATGGTTGTTAACATTAAATTTACAGGGAAACGGATCGGTCGCGTCAGCCGAACCATTGTCGTACGGATTCTCGATCATCCTGGACAAGGACGACGGCAGTCGCCATCGTCGTTCGGCAAGGAACAAAGACGTGGATTCGAATAGCAAAACCAAGCTCGCTTCGTATCCTCGACCAACCGGAAGAAGGAGGGGTACCACTGCTGCATTCAAGCGAAAGACAATCGACCGACTAAATCCTGGCTTACCAAAACCCGTTCTGCAAGTTCGCGTGATTGAATCAAACTGATTCGAATCGGATCTGGGACCTCATTTCACTATGACTTTTCCTTCCTCGATTGGCCTTTTTTTTCTCGCAAGAAGAATTGGAAAACAATTCTTCGATGGTATATTTAAAGGAAACTTTAAATCACCGATGCAATTAGTTTTCATCGATGCCATCCTTTCAATCGCTTCAAAGTTTATCTCGATTTCCGCGACATTTAAATGCTCGAATCCTGAAATAATAAACGACCCTTATTCGAATGAAAAATCGATTTTATTTGCTATCGAGAACCAAAGTTCCTTTATATATCCAAATGTATCGAAACGCTTTGCGTTTTTAACAAAATGAATTTTCATTTCGTTCTCATATATTTTATATCGTACATATATGTATGTATATATACATATATATATATTACGGTTAATAAAAACTTTACTATGAACGTTTAAAAGGACAAGAGTAAATCCAATCCTCTATCTATTTACTATATAATTCAATTTTAGCCGATGGATGATGTAGTTGTAGACGAAAGATTATATTTACTCGGAATACCGAAAATATGTTTCGTACAATTGATCGAATCGAATTGAATCAGATCAAATCGTAATCATGTCTCTATTGATTTTCCCGAAGCAAACTGTACGATTCTTCGTTTTTTAATATTAAAGAAAAGAAAAAAAGCAAAGAAAGAGAGTGGCAGAAAGAGAGAGTAAATAGAATTGACAAAAATCTCATCGACTTTTACAATCTCTTTCGTTCATATAAACTTTCGAAATAGAATCGAAGATCGACAAGTCATCGCTAGTTTTATAATTAAAAAAACAAAAAGAAAACGAAGAAACAAAAAAAAATAAGAAAGAAATCCTCGATCGTTGCAGGTTCGATCGTTGAACGAATAAATCCGTTCTCCCTTACGAAGGTAACCAAATTTATCGCAAACGACTCGAACCCTTCCGTAGTTCCTTTTTCTCGCTTTTTATGAGCACAAAGGGATTTTTCGCAAGTCACCGAGAACCTTCTTGGTTAAAATTAAAAATCGCGCTCACGGTGAACCTTTTCCCGATTAAATCCGATTCTTTCATCACGGATAATTATAATGGCTTCTCTCTATCTCTCTTTTTCACTTTTTTCTTTTTTCAATATTCTTTTCTTTCTTTTCCACCCTTTCTTCTTTACCTTGACATTCATTTATATCCTCCCCCATCGATATCTCGATGAATCGACTCAAATAAGATGATGAAAATCTAAAGAAAGGGTTTCTTACTATCGCGATATCGAACGTAGAAAATTCGAATTTCCTTTCGCTTCTACGTAACAACATTTTATCGACTATGACTTTATTTTCTTTCTAAGAGTTTCATCGGAATAAGTTAAAATGTATAAAGGTAAAACGAGCTCGAAAGGAATGTCTCGATTTGTCGATAAGTAAATAAAGAATTCTTTTTAATCCAACATGTATTTGCTTATTTTATGACGGCCAATGTAAAAATTAGTCAATAGTAATAGGACATAGCCACTCTTGAAATGTCCTGTTTGAAAGCTGGGAGTAGGAGTAAAATAATTTCCTTTTACATAGAATTCTCACCAAAAGCAAATCTGAGAAAAATTCAAAGAGAGAAAGTATTCGAGTTGGTCATGCACGAAAATAACGTCAAATTTACATCGTGTAACTTAAAGTAACTCGAAGTTCTGAGTACCGTGGATACGATTCGATGTCTTTTCATGTTTCAACATCTTCCTTCTCTTTCGTCTTTGACTAAAGCTTCGTCTTGAACGATTTCTATAACAGAAGAAAAGAAAAAAGGGAGACAGAAAGAGAGAGATAGAGAGAAAGAGAGATGGATATGGAGATAAAGGTAGAAAACGAACAATGGAAGACAAGAGGAGAAAGGATAGTCGAAGACGAAAGACGAAGAACGGTAAAATGGAAAAGCGAAGAGTCGCAAAACTTGGACGTCGCGAAATTGGAGCCACGGAAATACGGAGAACTTCGACTTTCCTAGAAAGTTTGAGCCAGTTATTTTAATATGCGGAGTTATAAAGAGTATCCCGTTGAGAAGAAGAGAGAGAGGGAAAGAAGAAAAAAAAGGAAAGTGAGGAAGGATTTTAAGTAAGGATAAACAAATGCGTCAAGTTTTACAATCTCTGGCCATTGCTTTTGGCTTTTCTCATTTCTATAGCTCTTTCGATCAAGAAGCTCGAGTAATCACGTTTTTTCATTTTTTCTCTCCTTCTCTTTTATTCTTTTATATTTACTCTATCAAGAATTCATTTATCCTATTCTCGCACAAGAATCAAGCGTAAAAACCTACGAAGATTCATTGAAATTCGAATAACAAACGCATTATATTTCGCAGCCGTGGGAATTAATTTTCTCCGTGGAATATGAAATTGTTCGTTTATTTTAATTCGATTCGTATAGGATTTTTAAAGGGGGTGAGTGGAGGGGGTGGAAAGAGATGTAAAACAAGCTCACACTTTCGAGCGTTTGTCTTTCTTCGAAATTCCAGCGACCGCAAACAGGCTGTTCGCGAAGCGAATAAAATCCGAAGGGAGAAACTAGGCTCCCAGTAGTTCGTCCTCGGCAATTTATTACCACAATGGAAAATTACAGAAATGAAAAATGTGTCCAATGCGCGCGAGCGAACAGGATCAACTGCAACGACGATGAGGACGAGGACGAGGACGAGGACGAGAACGAATTTACTCTGTATAGCTCGATGATAAAAACGAAGTTCCGAAACGTTGAATAAAATTAATAAAAGGGAGAATGTAATTTCGCTAAAAGCCGACACCGGGACGAGAAGAGAAAGAAAGATAAAGCGACGTAATACGGATGTATGCGTTGGTAACGAGCGCAGAGAATCTAGTGCTGTACGATGATCGCCAAATTTTAGTTTCAGAATTATAGAAACGAACGTAGAAGGAACTACCGTCATTGATATTTTAATAAAATAATTTTTCATTAACCAAAATGAAGAAATTATTAAACGAGTCATTCTCACGTAGTCATTTTCATTGTATCGGTACATTGTTATTTACGAATGTATAATTGTTATTAACGCATTGTACAATTACGAATGAAATGTAAAGAATTGGAAAAACGATGATATTGAGAATAAAAGGATCGAAAACAACTGCTCGAGACGTAGTTGACGCGGGAGAATGGCAAACGCGAAGAGTCTCTCAGTCGAGTGCTTTCGTTTCGTACAAATTGACTCGTATCTTCCTTTTTCTTGGGACGTTGGACCACTTCGATGTCGAAATGGAGAAGCGGATCTTCTTCGTTTCGGGAGAAACAACCTCGAAAAAGAAAAGGAAAGATAGAAGCGAAAGTAAAGGACTAGAGTTTCTGTCTTGTACAGACGGGAATCCTTCTTTCGACTTTTTCTCTCTTTCTTGCGTTACGAGAATGCAATCGACCTGGGAACCATCTGCTTCGGTTAAGGTACGCGCTCGTCCGGCTTATCGTATGAAACGAAAATGATTTTGCTTTATTTCTACTTCCCGTTTCAATGGAGGAAACAGGAATTCGATAAATGGAATTCAAACACATTGACAAATTTTCGTCAAAACGCGAATGCTTCTATATGTTGATAGGCGAAAGCAATGTTCGAAAAACAAGTGGACATTATCGAGTACGCTTAATTGATACCGAAATGAATCGTACACACACACACACATATATATATATATGGATGGTAGACAGAATGAGAGAAAATATATATCTCTACGTATAAAACGTACATACAAAATACGAATGCGAAGCAACGACCTATACGGTAATTAGTTATTCCCATTTTACGAGGAAAACGGCAAAATTAATCGAAAATGGAAATATTCTCTTCCGCGTCGTTCATTCTTCCGTGTCAGCATTGTCGAATTTTCGACAAAATTCGTTGGATTACTGGCTTAGTCGTTACACCTCTCTTACGACCCACTGTGCATCGCCCAACAAAATACGAAAGTTTTACTTACGATCCGTAAAACTTTCGGGGAAATCGAGCAACGCTTCATTATTAACTCCGTTCGGACGACAAAAGTAAGCAAAGTTTATGGATTCCGAAGATTCGGACTGTCTTTCTCGAGCTCTTTGGTCTCTTTTCGCTTTGTCGGTTCTCGAAGCAAAACGAAGAGAAGAAATAAGAATAGAAAGAGAAAGAAAGAGTAAAACGACGAGCAGCTTCGCTTTTCTCTTTCGTTTCCCACAGTAGACAAGATTAACTTGCTTTCAGACACCATCAAATATTTATCGACCGAGTCGATGTGGAACCAGCAGTAGTAGCAAGTAGCATCACAACCACCACTACTATGAAAGAGTCTTCTCGTCATCGTCGAGAGACTTTGTTTTTGCAAGCAAGCAACGGGTACCGTTCTACTATTCTTGGTGCTTTTTCAACGCTGGAATCATGCGAAGGGATGAGAAGTCCAAGGGAAAACTCCGAAGGAAAGGCGGGATATCGCTGCAGGCTTCGGTGGTTGGTAACTTGGAATGATGCATGGGTGGCTATTGGAAGAATGCAAATTGAAAACCAATATCCCTTAGTACCTTCCCTCTAACTCCCAGTACCCTTCCACCAAGACCACCATTGCCTAGAGAGACAACCTCGTCTCAACGAAAGGAAGAAGTTTCGAGACAGAAGAACTCGATCTCTTCTCCCTGCTGTTGGTAAGACGAAAAAGGAATGTCTTGCTATCTCCGCTCTAACTCTCTTTCTCTCTCTCCTTCTTTTCCTTTTTTACCCTTTTTTTCTATTTCCTTCTATTGTCTTTTCTTTTCATCCTTTCCTTCTTCTCGATAAACCTATATTCTATTCTTTTTGCGTCTCTATCGTTGACGTATCTGTCTATCAACGTATGTGTATATATGTGTCAGAACGAACACCTCTGTTTCTTTCTAACAAGTAAATCATTCGTAAGAAAGATTGAGCGAAGAGTCTGGATAATTTAATGGTTAAAACAGCTGCTTGAAATATGGAAGACCCAAGTTCGTCGACATTCAAGTCGTCGATGACCGAGTGAATTGGACACAGACAAATGCCTTAAACGTTCAACATCTTAGGAATTTAAAAGAGACGTTGCTGCGGAATTTCTAATAAGTAGATATTCCTGGAGAAGGTTGATTAGACAGTTTGGACAGATTAATGGTTAGAACAGCTGTCCGAAAAGCGGAAGACTCGATGATATCTTGAGTGAAATAGTCGGTCTCATATTTTGTAGATATAGTCTGATTTTCAGATATTCTTAGGATAGGATTGACGATTATTAACAAAACTCATGAACAGCGCTTTTTTTTTTTTAATTAAGAAATTAAATAAATTATTTATGATAAAGAAATTCAATAAACTCGAGAATTTTTTGTTTATTCTTTAAATTTATATTTATATTCGTGCGATGAGATACTGTCGTAGATATTGTGATCAAAAAACAAATTGTTAAATGGTTCAGTTTTTTGAGGATAGTGTTGTCATTATAAAATCACACATTGTTGCGTCCTTACGATGTAAACCTTGCTGCTTACGGAGATAGTAAATTATTATTCTTTGTGTTAATAGTAAAACTGTATTATACATTTTCCTAAATGAAGAATAACAACCGGAACAACACGTGCTTCATGTAACTGAAGAAGACGCAAAGGAAAATAGAGAACCAGAACTTGGCTAACTTGGTTATATGCAAAATATTAATAAAGAGACTTTCGCTAGACGCAATGCTAAATAAAATTAATTCAACTATGTCATCAAGTGTAATATGACGAATTAGAAAACGTAAGAAACGTTTCGAGCGACGAAAGTAATAAAACGTATTAAACATTCAGGCAAGCGCAATGGTAATAAATAAATTTGACAAAAAATTCATCTTCGAATGGAAATTTTTCAAATTTTGTAACCCGAATGTTTAAAAGAACTTTTCAGGAGGAAGATAATGCGAAATGAATCGAATGTCGACAGCAGTATAGCTGTAAATCGGGACAAAACGATTGAATTCAATGTGTGAGATTTGATAAATGGTTTCAGGAAAGATGTTTAACATATTTGGATTTATGTGATATCTGTAGAGAGCAAGAGAAATAATTTTTCTTTCTGTTGCGTCCAAAATCTTTTTTCTTTGGCTTGGACCATGATATTCTGTATCATGGATAATTTCACCCGGACAGTCCAGGTATATTTACTTATCTATTTTTCTCTCTCACTATATACATACTATTATTTATCTCCCTATATACATATATTTATACGTAATCACGTGAACATTGTAGGTGCATAAATTAATCCTTCTTTTCACTATACTTTGTTCCTAAGTAACGTTCATTAATTATTAACATTTCCTCAAAGAAGACTTTTTATAAGCCGTGTAATTCCTTGAGTAATTTTATTTTCTCGAAAAACAGATGTGTACTCGTTAATATATGAATTTAAGATATCAAAGAAGCAAACGACTCCCAATTAGTTGCATTCCATGAGATAAAACAGAATCTCTTCTAACGATGGTGAACGCGTCGTTTGAGAAGAAATTAGATCGAGAAATTTCCGGAAGCTCGAGTGGTGATCCGAGTGTGTCAAATGGTTGGTGATATCAAAAGGAAGAATTACGTACACCTGCACACACGGAGTTGTATAATGTCAGTATAAATAGCATTCGAATCGGTTTAACTGTGCCGAGATGGTTTAAAAGGATTAAAGTATATTATGTTTCGGTGTTGAACCGAGAGAAGACGGCTAATGGTCCAGTGAATTTCTAGATTCTGCTCCAAATTATTCTGGGAATCCCGATTGCACGCGATAAGCGCGAAACTTTCACAAATCGCTCTCGGTTTTACTCTTTTGCAACGATAACGATTCATTACCTTCCAAAATGAGACAAGCGAAAATCGTTATTTCGAAATTTTCGCTTATACCGTAGAAAAATAATCGAAGAAACACAACGACCGCGTTGACCGAATTTTACGATTATGAGATTACGATTGCAAAAGAATGAAATAAATTTTTAATCGTACGACTTGTAATCGAAGTTACACATATAAGCGACAGCTTCGTTTGCTTCGATAAAAGACACGAAAGGGTAAAGTTTGGTACAAAATTTTTACAAGTATAATATAATTCGAGTGAAACGGAGAGAGAGCGGAAGGGTGGGAGAAGGGAGTGTTAGAGAGGAAGGGTAGATAACAGTTTGGGCAGAGTCGCACATAAACGCGTGGGTTGGGCATACGTGAGCATGTGTGGGTATCCATGAAAGGGGTAATTAATCTAAGCCTATCAAACAGGCGGCAAGCAGCGGGTTCGTTGGCGGAGGTGACAAATTGCCTGGACGTGGTGGCGTCCGGTGGCAGAGTGCAGTCGCAGCACAAGTTGGTACAGTCGCTTGGCAGATGCAGTTGCCGGTTACTATTGCATTTGTCGTGGTGGCACACCACCGAAGCTACCTACCACCCTTTTGCGCTTTTGCGGCTCGAATCCGCGAACGGAACTTCTGTTCAACCAGCGAAATAATATTTTATTTTTGGATTCGATCGTTTCCCATCTATCGTTCTTTGCAAGGAAAACGTAATACGTAGGCAGTAATATCACAATAATTTTTCATCTCCTTTCCTCCCTTCTCCATCCCTGATGATAACATCAAATAATATTTTTCAATATTCGAGTGTATTAAAAAATTATAATTCATCTATTGGCTGGACATGAAAGAAATAAATTTTCTATTAAACAAGGAATTATTAATAATTCTTGATTGTTCAGACTACGACGAATTTTCGTGCATTCATCTCGTTTCGTTCTCTTGACGATTATTGATTGGTTTTTAAAGAAAAAGAAAAGAAGTTTCAATTTTTTTTTCGATCGTAATACGTCGCCTTTAAGAACGTCAACTTATATAAATTCTGCGAAAGTACTCAGTATACTGACCTATATGAATTTCAAGAAAATCTCTGTTATGTGGAAAACTATACATGAAAACGTAGAGAAAGAAAAAAGGCCAGACGACGTACAGTGCTCGATAAAAAACTTTGTTTGTATACGCACCCCGTCATTGACCTATATTTATTCGTAAAAGTCGACACATTGACCTCTATAATTTCTTGAAAGACATTCTGAACTCGAAGGATGTCGTAAAAGAATTGAATTTCTTCTTCATGTCTCCCAAGAGCACGGCGATCAACACGCACGCATATTTACGTTGTTCGTTTTTTATAGTTTCACATCCATAAATCTCTCAAAGAAACTGATTGAATTTACTTTTAATATTTTTTGAATAAAGAATATCTTTTGAATATCTTTTGAATAAAAGATCATAAAGGGTAAATTTTATTCCATACGTGTTATAGGATTCTCTTACAATCAAAAATTTACTTTCGCAAATTTTTTTAATCGGATTAACTCAGACGGAGGATTAGTTGAAAATTTTTCATACGTTACAAATCTGCTTTAGATTTTCGATAAATTTTAAATTCTATTATTTGAATAATTCCTCTGTTAATTATAACGAACGAAATAACGTTCGATATTAAATTTCTCATTTGAAGTTAGTTAACGAAAAATTAAATATCGAGTCTCGTAACAAAATTATACGGTTCAATCTTACTATACATCGATACCTTAAACCGCATCTCCAACGTGCGTATAAAAAAGAAACGAGATATAAAAGAAAGGATATAAAAACGCGAGATGGGAAGCAGATGCATTTAAGCATGGCCATTACGATTCATCGGAGATTGCTCGGAGCGAAGCACTCGAAAAGGGCGATCGTTTGACAGAGCGTGTAATCTCCAAATCGAATATTCCTCGCTTGTACTAAGCTTTGGCAGAAAACGGATGATTTTTAATCGAAGTCAAAAACGACCACTACAACAATAACAAAAATAATAACAACGATAACGAACAAACAAATACAAAAAAAGAAAAAAGAAAAAAAAGAAATCAAGAGGACGTATATCCGAATTGAAATATATCATACAAGATATTTTATTTATCAAAATAAAATAAAACGATATCGTTGCGATAGCAAAGGATTGTCTATATAGGTGTTTACTTGACAAGTAGCGAATGACAAACCAAAGATATAATGTGAATATTCGAAAAACGTTTGACAGAAGAAAATTAAATAAAAATTAAATACGATTGGAAGGTGAGATGAAAAATATCGATTGTATGTGTATGTATATATATATATATATATTTCTATCCCGTTATTATAGACGAGACATCTTTGAAATTCCGAAAAAAATATTACGAACAATGATTTATAGATCTAATCGTTAAATACATCCTCCGAAATAGAACTCGATCTCTTTCAATATTCTTTGAATTTTTGAACGTTCATGTAATTCACAGAATATTTAAGTATACATACAATATATGTATATATATATACATGCAAATATACATACACACACACACACACACACACACATATCAGTTTATGCATTCGTCGTTCTATTCATGTCGCATCGAAAACGTAATAAGCAAGATCTCTATAAAAATACGTTTGAAGAATCGTCGATCTATCGTTTCGAATAGATCGTAAACAGAATATCTCGCATTTTATCATCGACTACTCGGCGTAAAACGAGCGACGAAGCATTCGTTCGTACGCCCGACGATTCTGTTTGTCCTTCCACGCCGAGATACGATCGAAGACCATTTCGAGCGTAAAAGTCAGGAAACTAAAGAGTTAGGATGATAGAACGGTACGATTTATAGGCGTGACTTGCCGAGAGCCCGTTCGAGAGCCATTCTCATCGCCGACAAATATGCGAACTTTTCTTTTAACGCGTAACGCGCGAAAGCTTTCGAACAATGGCCGACCAGCGACAACACCAGAGAAAAGATAACGACCGATTCTAAAAAAAAGCTTCTTTCCGAAGGGACATTCGTCATGCGAATGTTTTCGAGCGAACATTTTTCACTCAATGATCGTCCTTTTCCACGAGTCCTTTATTATTATTATCATATTTCTTCTTTTATACTATTTACGAGAATTCAGAGTAAAATCCGGAGTAATTTATATCATCGGTCGGATTATAATCGGAATATTTCATTCCTCTGATCTAATTAAACTATAGAAAGAAAAGAAATAAAATAAAATGAGAAACAAATATCAATGGTATTTCGATATCAAAATTTTCATCGTAGATTAACATTTCTATCGGATTCGTTCTTATTTTCAAAAAGTTACTGTACTATAAAGTTACAAGATACAACTTTTACATAGATATCTATCTATTTCGGAGATCGTATGAATATGTTGAAAGAACAGAAAAAAAAGAAATAAATAAATAAAAAAAGAAAAAGGAAAAAAGCAAAAAGTAAAGAAAAAAAAAGAAAAAAGGAAAGAAAGAAAGATTGAAAAAATAGATATGCAAAGTTAACCGAGATATCGGAGACACAAACAGCTTCCGTGTGGAAAAGATGGTAATAATATCTTCGTTCAGAATCGAGGCTTAAAGAGTCGAATGCGAATGGCTCCATAGATAAATAGAGGAGAAAGAGAAGGAGGAGCAGGAGAAGGAGAAGGAGAAGGAGGAGGAGAAGGAGGAGGAGAAAGAGAAAGAGAAGGATGAGGTGGGTAGGTGTCGCGAGGCAGCCGATGATATCATTGGAGTGCGACACTGGAATAGAAAGCGAGCGCTCGCTTCCGGCTTGGCTCGAGCCATTTCGACTAGAGATTATGCAAATCCGGGAGAGCTCCCCGATGAGTATGGTCGACACAGGGAAGAACGCAAGAGCGAAGATAGCTTTGTAGAGTTTCTATAGTATGCTACTGCTACTACTGCTTCTGCTTCTGCTTCTGCTTCTGCTTTTGCTTCTAACGCGTTAGCCCAATATCTTTGCCCGATCTAGACCGAGCGACGACAACAACTTCGAAGGACTTTGTGCAAAGGAATTGTCCGAGGATCCCCATTCACGTTGAGCGATAATTTATTTTAATTAGTTCTTGAAAGAATAAGGAGTATATCCATTCTGCTAATATAAAGACATAATTCATCGATCTTGTCGAAATTGTGTATGTTTTTTTTTTTTGTTGTCTTGTTTTTTATAAGCCAATTTTTGTTTTATTACAAATACAATACACACTTTACCGAGTACGAGTTATATTCAGATCAAAAATTAATCTTACGACACGAAGTGATAATTAATTTTTTGAGCGAAGAGGGAAAATGGATATTGAGATAAGACGAGAGTACGTGGGAATACAAATTCGGATGATCTTATTGAAGATTAAGATAGTTTTAGAATTTCGATTAATCGATTCGATATTACCGATCATAGACATTCGACGGATCGATAAACCTAGGTTCGATACACCATTGGCTAACGAACTATCGCACGACTACTACTAATTGCAACGGGTTGTTCTCGAGCAACAACAATGTTTCAAGCGCGGTCGTGGTCGACGTTTTCACGTGAGTTTCACGTACACCTAGATTCACACGTACACACGCCATTTCGATGCTTCTGTGTAGTACATTTCCGGCGCGTAGAACCAACCAATATATGACGTGCTTTCGGACTCGATTTATCACTTAACCGTAGCATCGAGTCTCGGCGTAACTGCGACAAGGCTAGTTATTCGTAATTACTCGCGTCATGGAGAGGCCGCTCGTTTCTCAAAGTAGATAGATGAACGAACGGACGTCGAGCCGTTCATTAAACTCCTCTCCGATCCGCTTTCGTAGACGTTTGAGAGCTTATCCTAATGTACAAAGTTAAATATTCAACTATTTCCATCATAAGATCAAACATACTCGCTTGAATAAAAATGAACAAATATTTCCCGACGAACGTTCGAAAAAAAAAGAAAAAAAGAAAGAAAAAGGAAAGAAAAAAAGCAAAAGAAAAAAACAAAAAGGAAAAAAGTTTCGATATTATTCGTCAAATTAAATCATCTATCATCTCCTTTGTTTGCCGTAGAAATTCTTCGAGGAAGGAAGAATCGAGGAACACCTTCGAAAATGGAGCGTTAAACGGTAGCGATCATCGAGGGAAGATAGATCCTATTACTGAGTTTGCATATGGCGCACGATCGAGAGAAGAGGGTAGTTTCTCCATCCATCTCCTCGATCGTCTTTACCGCAACCTCCCTCGCCACGTTCTCACGCTACACCCCTTGGGTCCTCTCACCCTTTCATTCTCTCTCTCTCTCTCTCTCTCTCTCTCTCTCTGTCTCTCTCTATCTCCCTTTCTCAATCGATGCCACAGTATGCGCAGCACATTGTAATCTATGAGCTCGGTAGCACCGAACCAGCCGCTGGCAACGATGATATCAAATGCAGTGATCGAAGCTCTGCTCGTGCCATAACCCCCAAGCCGTTTCCTAACGACAGTTCCCGCGAAATCATCACCCACATCATCCTAGAGTTCCTCTTCGTTTTGCGTGAAATCAACGCAAACTGAAATAATCTTCGGAATAATTCTCGGAATTCACAGCTTTTGTGCAAGGTTTTCCCAAGAGCCGATGACATACGTTGGCATAATCAATGTGACGATATTTATAAGAAAAAAAAAATCTAAAAAATTACATCTTTGCACGTGTTATTAATAACAGATAAAAAAAAAAAGTCGATGAAAATATCCTGACGGCTCTATCGATCTTCGTTTCTTATCTTCTCTCAACTCGTAACCTTTGGTCTATCCATCATCCATCATCGTAATATTACTCTTCCGTTTCCCATTTTCACGGTTAATAGAAAAATTCTGACACTTACTATTAGTGAAACATACTTGAACTTTCTTGATATTCTTAACTTCGATAATTCTTACGTTATCGAATGATTAAAATGTTATCACCTATGTTCCAATAAAATTATAACAGTATATTCGAGATATCATTGTTTGAAAATACATAGTCATATTGTGATTCGAGTTATAGTCTATCAAAACCGCACCTTCCTATTACGTTAGACGATAGAACCTTATCTCATATGAGAGCTTATCAGTCTTTACCTTTTCCTTCTCTTCTTCGTATCTCCGCGAAAACAAAGGTGTTTTGTTTAGACTCAGCAAAGCAAACGCTTCTGCACGCTAGTCCAATTTTAGGAAATGTGGTACGACTTGTCGGCTTATCCAAACCAACTCGATTCGCATCATAAAGGAAGCATTCGACATTACGGTTATACTATTGTTATTGCTGGTCGAATTTCTCTGATGCATTTACCCTACGGGAAATTTTCTTTTTGTTTATCTTAAAACGAAATAATATCGGTCGCAATAATGACAAAAAATTCATGTGACGTGCTACAGAAATTTTTTTCATAAAAACAAAAATCTACACATATATTGAATAACGTAATCCGACAATGATACATAATCTAAATCTCTAAGTAAATACCTTATTCATTAATTTTTGATTTTTCGATTGGGACATTTATTGCATACATTTTCACAATAAGAAATATAAACACGTTCATTCTGATTTGTACCGGTAAAGGGGTAATAATATTTACCTTTGACAAATATAACGTGAAAATCTTTCATCGAATTCTTTGCCACCCGCTTTCGCATTTCTCTCCTTCTCCTTCTTATCCTTTCTCGTCTTTTTTCGGCTTTCTTATTCTCGCCTTTCTTCTCTCACAATCCTTTTCCATCCGGATGCTTCGAACCCGAAAGAACTCTTGCATCTGTCGATTTCCGCTCGCACGATACGCGAGCTACGCTTAAATAACTGTGAGCCTCCTGGCATTCGTTCTCATACGAAAGAAAAGAATTCTTTCTCGTTTCATTTCCTCTCTTAGGAAAAAATCCTCTCTCCGCATCTTCTTTCCTCAAAGACTCTTTACGAACGAACGTAGAAACTAGAGAAAAAGAGAATGAAAGAGAGAGAGAAAAAAAAAGAGAATAAACTAATGCGATCGAAGGCATACTAACGTTAGGAACAAAATTCACAGCGAAAAGAAATAATGAAATATACTATAGAAAATGAATAATCTATAAATGACGCATTTCAATGATATCAAAGAAATAATAATATATTTAATAAAATAGAATTTACGACTCTATATGCGATTCAATGCAACGCCCATAAAAATGGTTACGACGCTATACGATTCTACAACACAAGCGATCTATTCTTCGTTCTCCATTTCTTATTAAAAATACTATTCCCTGGACACGTGTATTTCTATATACTCATACTAATATATTAACTAACATCAAAACACGTTTATATACTATGATAGTATGATATCACATCCTTGACTCATTTATACATGACACATTCTCATTACTCATTTCGTCTAGTGCTCTCGAAAGCAAAATTATCTAAAGATTGGTAATTTGTTACAATCCTATACATATCCTATACATATTTCTATAATTTCCCTATCACGTATTTCATTTAATTTCCCTGTCATACACTAGAAATACAAAGGATTGTATACATAAATGTACGTACGTGCAGAGCATATTAAATTTCTGATAAAATAAAATCAACGAATATGTTTTCCTTTTTTCTCTTTTTTTTTCGGAGCACAAAGAGAATTCGCATTTTATGAAAACAATTATTTTTCTACAATGTTCAAAACGTATACAATTTTTTTCTAAATATTGACTTTCATCATTTTATCATATGCTTCCGTGCAGTTATTCGAGAGAAGAGTCGAACTTTATTTGTTGCACGGTAATATTCCAGAGACTGTTAGCAAATATCGGTTGGTTCCATATTAATCAAGTTGTGCGGTACCCTGCAATCGCCGTCATGCTTGTTCTTCCATTACGTTAAACGCATCACGGCAAAATCTCCTGCGAGGCATGTTACACGGTTACAACAGTAATCGTATTGGTGTATGGGTTCATTTTCTGTAGCGATCTCACGTCGATGATTGCGAAACTCTCTCGTCTCCCCGACTAAAATATGTTCACCGTACTTCTCGCCGACTTCACTCCACATCGATATGTAACAGATGTATTTATGAAATACTATCTTGGAAACGTGAGATATACGCAGGCCACGTTTACGTCGATTTTCAACTCGCGTGTCGCTATTCGTTTTGTTGAATTTTATTTAGCTCGTAGAGAAAATACTTTGAACGTTGAAGCTGAAATATTTCTCTCTATATTTGTTTTCCTTTTTCTTTTTTTGTTGTTGTCGCTTTTAGCGAAAGTAACAAAGAATATAATTAAGAGAAATAAATAATTATGTATCCGTTTAGAGATTTAATTTCACGTTAAACGTATTAAGACAAAAAAATAAAGCTTTAACGATGTTTTAGCTTTAACGCAAATAGGATCAAACCGATCATCAAAAATATCCTTACCCTTTGAATGAAGAATCAGCTACATTATAAACGTGCCTCGCCATCGAAATACCTTTTATTTTTAAAAGCCATCAAAATATTAGCTAGGGAACGGGGCGCAATTAATTCTACGATGTAACGGACTTGACGGCAGATAAAAGCTGTTGTGCCTTGTGTATACAATGAAAATATCGACGAAACCGTGATTAATTAGGTACAAGGTACGCATGGGACGTTGTTAACGTTCGCCAGAAACGATTACTCATAGCGGAATAATCATCATCGTTATTATAATACAAGAAGAGTATTTAGCTTTCGACAAAACTTTCTTTCGACCGAAATTTATGTCGGTGGCTTCCGATTAAATTATCTTTCCTTTCGACCGTCATGGTAATATTATTCCCCATGACGAAGGAACGTGATCATTTCTTAACGAGAGAGAATGAGAAAGAGAAAGAGAGGTAGAATCGCGAAGGATAAAAATTTTCAAGTTATATTATATCTACTGATAAGCTTTTGATAAAGGAAGATCCTAATTTTCAAGATGAAAACGCGCCCTCGCAAAATTATGCCTGGTACTTTTACGATTACAAGTTAGGAGAAAGGGAAGAGCTGAATTTACGGTAATTTCGACGTTAAAGATCACGTAGAAAAGGGAGTGAAAGTTCTTCATCGCAGAAGGGTAGACTTTTCTGAGGCTGTTACTTTTAATTAGACCGACTGGTCTATCTTACGGTTAGTGAGCACAACAGCGACTTAGCAGCAATTTTTACTCATTAAACAAGAAAAAGATCCCATGGGATTCTTCCTTCCCTATCCCGTAACAGACAGAAATCTGCACCGTGTTGAGATATTCCGTCTCTTTCTTTCTCTCTCTTTCTCTAAATATATATATATACACACACACACACATTTCTCATTGAAAGGAAAGAATTACGTAGATCGATTAAGAGATCTTCCCAAGAGATCTAAGATTAATCTCGATTTCGAATTAAGAGAACAACTTGAACGAATCGAAATGAACTCCAGAGAGATTATACAGAAAATAAAGAGATAAGAAAACATGAAAAAAGAAAACGACTCACCCTTCGACTGTTGCCATCCTTCGGATTCAGGTCCGAGGCGACTGTTCCGAAAATCGTCGGCTGAAATAAAAGACAATAATTCAATTTTAACGCAATGTAAAACATAAACGTTACCGAGACCTTCGTTTGCGTAACTATACGACTTATATGTAAGTACGCGTGTATGTAGATATACGTGTGTACTTGGAAGTTCAAATAATAAATGTTCACAAGGTATAAGATAGGAGTGGTGTAGTCGTCGCTACGTAGAATTGTACCGTAAAAATAATCTCTAGAGTGGCTCGGGGCAACTTCGCTTTGCTTATTACTCGCGTGTAATTCCGTGAATCGTTATACTGCACGGCGGTTGGCCATACCGTACAATTAAATCTACCGGTGCATTTTGTGTACTTATTCCACGTACACACACACACACACACACATATACATATATACGTACACATATCTATGTTTGAATGCGTACACACGTAAACTCATACGTGCTATGTATATACATCTGGAATATTACCGTCTTATCCGTTGCACTTTATTGCTTCGTCGATTTAATCGAGCAAGTCGATATAATTTCACGGATAACACGACAAGCTAAAGTCACATAGGAAACATCGCTCGTGACAAATTCTACAGTAACATATATAGCTAACTGTATATTATGACGATTCGATGTATGAGTAGAAAGACGACGATAGTAACGCCACGAAGAGACCTTCACGATTTTCTTCATCACCGTACGTTTGCAATGTTTCCCAAGAGACTGACCTGTCTCTGCAAATAGAAAAATAATTTCCGGAGAAACTTCCTACGCATGTTTCGAAAAAGTAAACGAAAACCACGATGTAACCAATAAAACTGAAAAGGATTTTTCACATAGAGAATTCTATCGATATAAGATTTGTTTTACTTCGAAATAAAAAATTCATTTCAGTTGACGATTCGTTCGATAAATCTCTCTCTTTTTTTTTTTTCTTTCTTCCTCTTCTTCTTTTTCTTTAATTTTAATACACGATCTTCCTCGTTTCCTTCCTTGTTTAGAAATCCTTCAAAATTTTTGATAAAATGTCGCGTTTATGACTAACGATATGATTAATATTTTCTAGTGAATTTCTTCGAAATTAGAAAAGAATAAAATAATCGAAATAATTTCACAATTTTTATCTATTCGTATAATATTCTTCGCCAAAACCCGTCAAGAACAATGCTCTGAGTTTTCCTTCTAGTTTTTTTTTTTTTTTAAATTTTCATTTTAATTAACCGTTATTTTTCTAACGGACGTCATTATTTTTTATACCAATAATTAAATATTAATTAATTATCATTGGTATAATAAAAATAATAATTATTTTATTCAATAAGAATTAAGAAAGAGAAACACGATATATATCAAAATAAATATGCGGGAACGTGCGTTAAAATTATTATTAAATATTATACCTACGTACAATATTACTATTATTATTATTATTGTTATTATTATTATTATTACCGATTATATTGTAAAATATAAAATAAATACGATTTCTGTTCAAACTCATTACAGAGCTAAACATATAATAATAATCGCCCTATATATATAAAATGATAGGAATAATTCTAATAAAGAATTAATATTCCACTGATTCGATTTATTTTACATTACCAAATTTCAAAATTGTAATATTCTCATCCACGAAGAGTAATTAAGATCGGCTTTGCTACAAAGAGCAGTTAAGATAAATTTACAAAATCCAGTTATAATATCCCAGAAAAGAATAAATAATAATTATATTAATTTTTGAACGAGATACAAAATTTATTCCTTATGTAACGTTATTCATTTTGGATGAAAAACAATATTAAACGTTAGAAAGATGGAGATTTTCAAGTGATAAATGATGGATGTATGAAATATATTTTGATTAAAAATAAAATATTTCAGATAGGGACAGTATATTTTGAATGAATTAATGATAATGATAAATTATCGTCAAATGAAAAATTGGGACGTATAATGTTCTTTTCTTTATTTATTTTTCTTTCTTTTTTTTTCTTTTTTTTAATAAAAGTGGAGAACAAGTAACTTATTTATTCTTTTATCAAGGGAAAAGAGAAAACTTCGTGACGGGTTAACTCGTCATCTCTGGTTAACAGGTTAAAGCGATAACGTCGATTTTTAGTTTTCGAAGTTTCATTCTCGTCGTCGTCATCGTCGTCGTTGTCGTTGTCGTCGTCGTCATTGTCGTGGTTGTCGTGGTAGTAGCGAGACAGATTACAAGGAGTTTGTGCGCGAGCGATAAATCGACCCCTCCACAGGGCCTTTATGATCGATATATGTACATTCTTCGAGTATACAACGAACGTTTTCCGGACAAGATGGTCACGATCCAACGTAAGAACCTCTTCGCGAGCTGCTTGTTTCTTTTGGTACAGTCCTTCATCCTAGCTGTCTCTGGATCGTACGGTAAGTGACATATATATGTGTGTGTGTGTGTATGTGTATATATATATTTATTATATATATATATATATATTATAAAAAAATGAAAAAATATGTCGAGTCAAGAATAAATCATCAGCCAGTGATATAATCCCGTGAAAAATTCTCCAAGCTGCTGGTATTCCGATGTTTCAAAGAGGAGAAAAAAAAGAAAGAAAAAGAAAGAAAAGAAAAATGAAAAAGGAAGCGCGAAAAGCTCGATCGCAGGTGTTACTTAGTCTGTTGCGTGGTTTTAATGTATTCGGAACGGGAAATTTATGGGATGGTTGGGATTAAAAGAAAGGACAATGGCACGATATTTTTGGTTTGTTCGATGACAGCGTTCTCATAAAGCAAGTATTTTCCAAACTCTTAAAGTTACTTATAAACGATCGACCAGCTTAGAAACGAGACAGTCCAATCTATTATCGTATTATTCATAATCAACTGGAGTAAAAGAGTAATACTATGTCATTACGATGAGAACAAGCAAGGAATATTTTCCTTTATTCAGCTTATTTACGAGAGTTTGGTTTGTAACAATACTCGACCTCGCGAATTTCGATTAAACTTGCGTATTACACTGATTAAAATCGATAGATTTCAGAGACTTCGTAAACACGTTGAAAATATTATTTAGCTTTTCGTTCGGCCACTAGTTAGAAATATTTATACGCTTAATAAATAATATTCATATTTGGATCGAATTGAAATAATCACGATAACGAAAAGTTGATTATAAAATCAGTCTGAGTTTTCCTTTGAAAGATCACGTACTAACGAGGATGTACGATGAGATTATATCTGGAGAATATTACGACAGATCTGAATAATATAAATTATGATATAACGGATAGCATTACCGTATATAGTCGGGCGAACGAGGGAAAAAAAAGGAGAAAGAAAGAACGAAAGAGAGAGAAAAATAAAGTAATCGATATGGTCTAATCAGTGAGGGTGAAATTCACGCTGAATTGCTTTACTTCTTATCTCTATATACACTTGGATGGATCGGCCAGTAAGTCTTCTGCTTGCAAAAAAAAACATAATAAAAAAAAAAAGAAACCAAAAAAAAAGAAAAGAGAAGACGTAGAAAAGAAGAGAAACAAACATTATCCTCCTTTGTCTTCATCGAAATCGATATATCATATATCCTAGCAATACGTATGATCCAGTTTTATCGTCGCTGAAAGGTTCGAAAATATTTGCGACATCGGGTTACTCGATCAAACGAAAACGTTCCATTAAATGATTGATAGTTTTAACAAAGTGTGCATACATTCGATCGACGTTTAGCTCGACTTCTTTGATTTTCAAACGATTCTACGTAAATTTTCCTAACGAACTAGAATTTCTATTATTCGCGAGCTTTAATCGTCGGATAAAATTTTAATCTCTGTTTTAAGAATGTAATATAATTGTTGGCGCGTTATTAATCGAGCCGTTCTGCTATAAATTACGATAGCGAAGAAGGTACGCGACGATCCAACTTCCTGAATAGTTAATTGCGCGTGGGCGGAATAATTAAGTTTCGTTCTTATCGCGTGACGTACTAAAATATACCCTTGAAAATCAGTACTTTCCATCGGGGAATGCAGCGATTTCCCTTAATCATGATACATGCTGCTGGATTGACTTTATTAAGCGTTGCGAAAGATATTAATAGCTTATAACCTACCAATTTTCTCGAGTTATCAGCGTGATTTTCCAATTAAATCACAATTTACGCAAGTATCGCATTCCCATTAACTTTAATCCTATAGTGCCTTTCTTCCTTCCTTTCTTTCTTTCTTTTTTTCTAGATAAATTCTAGTCGAACGAGAACGCAATCAACTACGAATATTCTGAATTCGAAAGAAAAGAAAGGGATAGGGTTAAGAGCAGGGATCGAGCAGAGAGAAGGTAAACGGTACGTGTTGGCATGAGGCCCTCTCGTAACAGTTACTGCGCTTTTATCTATTCAATTACCGTTCGTGTTTCGGTGACAATTAAATATCGTTAAATTGCCTCTCTCTCTCTCTCTCTCTCTCTCTCTCTCTCTCTCTCTTTCTCTTTCTCTCTTCCTCTCTTTGACCAGCCCTCCTTGTAGCGATTGCGATCGCCATAGCCGCGGACAGAGATTCCAAACGAGAATAGCCGGTCGATTGCAAGCTCGCGGGCAAATCGTTTCGACGGACATTTACGAGCTAACACATGATTCCCAAGCTCGTACGTAAATGCTACTACGATGCTTGCGTTTCCAACAACGCCAGTCCACCGACAACACAACGGCCGAGCTAACTACGCGAGCACGCGCACCGCAAAGTACGTTCGTGTCGTTCGACTAGACGATCACTCGACGATTTGCGAACGTGTAACGAGTACCCTTTGAAAACAGAGGAACCAGATAGATGGATGGATGGATGGATGGATGGATGGATGGATGGATGAATGGATGGATGGATAGATAGATAGATAGATAGATAGATAGGTAGATAGATAGATAGATAGGGCATATAGTATTTTCTCACAGACTTACGAACGAGAACGATAGCTGTGCTTTTAATCCTTTTGCTATCTCTAAACGAGCATCGAAGCGAAAAATCTAAAGACGAAGCTATCCCGCCAATGAAATTTTCCGAATTTCGTAGAGGTACGTACCGAAGAAATTCGGATTGAATTTTCCGTTTGACGCCAAGTTCAGCGTAAGTTTTAATCTTGTAGACTAAGAGGAACGCGATCGCACGACACATGATCCATTAAGTGGCTCCCTTTGATAGGGATACTGCAAGTAGAGCACACGTACCGCTCGTAAATCTTCCTGGTCTCTTTTTCACTCTCTCTCTCTCTCTCTCTTTTTGCCTGTTCCTCTTTATCTCTCTTTCTGTCCTCACTCTTCACTGAATTATTCCATGCTCTCTTTGCTCCATACGAAAGCTTGCGATTAATCGGTCTTCCTTCTCACCCTCTCTTCTAATCACCCTCCTACTAGAGAATCGCGCATTTGATGCTTCTTTTATTTACAGATTACTCCGTGTCCGGGTTGTTCGCGAACGAACTCGAGTCAGAAAAACGCGACACCGAATGGTTAGCGAATCACCAAGCAGAATTACTGAAAGAGAATTATGTTTCAAGGTAGTACCACGTCAATATAAATATGTGAATCTAATTTTTCTACTTTGCATTTGGCCATTTTTAACAATTCTAACTCGGTTTTTCTTCGTTAGTTAGTCACCCAAATTTAAAACACTACTTTTCTCGCATAAAAAATTTTTTCTTTCAAAAACGTATGGACAATCGCATAAATCTGTTTTTGAAAGAAAGTATAAAAACATATATAGAATGTATATTATCGTCGTTGTAACAGGAGAAGAAAGTCAAGGTCGACGTTGGAAGAAAATTCAGAAGGAGAGGAGACAGAGGAGACAAATCCAAAGATACGAAGAAAATGGAAGCCGCGAAGAAAAAGAAAATTCAAGAGATCCCTTTTTGGAGCCATCAAGGGTGCGACTAGTAGTTTCATCAATACTACCAAGGACATCTCCAATATGGTAAAGTCACGAAAGTGCATTTGTCCGTGGAAATGTCCAAGTAAAGGAGAGAAAAGATAAAAATCGAAAGGGATACCTTCTAAACCTTTTCTCCTTTCAAGCTTTCGAGATTTCAAGCTTTTTTTCCTCTTTTTTCTTTTTTCTTTTCTTCTCTCTCTCTCTCTCTCTCTCTCTCTCTCTCTCTCTCTCTCTCTCTCTCTCTCTCTCTCTCTCTCTCTCTCTCTCCCCGCAATATAGTCGTTTGTCGAATAGGTAAAAAAAAGAATTTACTAAATTATAGTTCTTTTTAATTTCAGGTAGTTAATGAGTCTGCGAAAGAAGCCAACATGATATTGGAGAGTTTAAAAGAGGAGAGCCCGATAAAAAAGGAAGAGAACAATGTTTCGATAAATGCAACAGATCTTGAACAAGAAAATGTGACACCAAAAAATGTGATAGAACAAAATGTGACACAAGAAAATGAGAAAATGAAGTTGGAAAAAGCTGATGAAAAGAAGGAGAAAACTTTGGAACTTAGTACACCACACGTTCCTACAGACATAAGTGTTACAACAGAAACTCCGAAAAATAATATCGGATCGGATTTTGTAACGTTGATAAAGAAATTTTTCAAGGAAATCATGGATCGAATTGATAATCAGCTTCAATATCAGAGAAAACAAATGGGGAACGAACAGAAAGAAACAGTTCCTCAGGAAGAAAAGGAGCAGTCTAAGAAAGAGGAGGATGTTAAGAATGTGAGAAAGCAAGAACGCAAGAAGGGTGAAGAAAATGAGGAGAATGAGGAGAAAGAGAAGGATAAGAAAAAGGAGGTGAAGGATACGAAGAAGAAGAAAAAGAAGGAGGATGATACGGAGGAAAATGAGGAGGAGGAGGAAGAGGAGGAGGAGGAGGAGAAGGATGAGGGAGAGGAGGGGGAGGAGAAGAAGGAGAAAAAGGAGATGAAGGATACGAAGAAGAAGAAGAAGAAGGAGGAGGGTACGGAGAAAAATGAAGAGAATGAGGAGGACGAGGAGGAGGAAGAGAAGGGAGAAAAGGGGGAGGAGAAAAAGGAGGTGAAGAATACGAAGAAGAAGAAAAAGAAGGAGGAGGAGGATACGAAAGAAAATGAGGAAGAAGAGGAGGAGGAAGAGAAGGGAGAAAAGGGGGAGGAGAAAAAGGAGCTGAAGAATACAAAGAAGAAAAAGAAGGAGGAAGATACGAAGGGAAATGAGAGGGAGAAGGAAAATGAGAAGGAGGATGAAGAGAAGGATGAAAAAAAGAATGACAAAAAAAATAAAAGGAAAAAGAAAAAGAAGGAGGAGGTGGATGAGGATGAGGAAGAAGAGGAAAAAGAGGAGGATAAGAAAAAGAAGGAGAAAGGTAAGAAAAGGGAGAAGAATGAAAAGAAAAGGAAAGGAAAGGAAGAGAATCAGGATAATGAAGATGATTTAAAAAAATCTAAAAATGATGGATCCGTGCTATCTTCTTCGGACATAAAATGGTTTAAAATTATTCCTGACGTACCTTCACCGATAGAGATAAAGAACATCGTTGATGATAAAATCTTTCCGTGGAAAACGCTGACAACGAAACAATATATTAAAGAAGTCTTGAATCAGGATGGATCAAATAATAAACATACCACGAAGGAGAAATTCAAACTGAATTTCTTTTATATGAAGAATCCTAGCAAGCAACAAACAGACGACAAGGAAAAGTTACAAAATTCTTGGAACTTGTATGGTTTGAAGAAAAAATTGGAAAATCACGAGGAAGATAATGAAAGTAAACTTTGCGAACTGATCAAACAAGATATTGATGAATTCCAAAAGAATGACATCAATGAAAATGCTATCGTTGACTACGTGATTACTCTTAACTAAGATTTTAAATCCTTGGATTTACCTTCGGTTTAAAATCGATCCGATATTTTCGACAACTTTAATATTTTCTCTTAATATCTCTCTGTTCTTTAATATTTCTTATTAAATATAATGTCCTCAATAAATTCTTAAATATAAACAAAATAATACCCTCTTCTTTTTCTATTATCTCTTCCATCTTCCAATAAATAAAAAGAAATTATTATAGTAATCGCCGATCACGGACAGTCGTATCTGGGAACGTTTAATTTTCCACTCCCCTTTGTTATTTTCTTTAGCAATAATTCGAGCTGGTTATACGTATTATCGCACTATCGCGCTATGGCGACTCGTTCGTGCATCGAAAAATCTCCCATTCTTTTCTTCCTTTTCTATCGTCGACTTACTCCAGGATAGCTACTTCTTGTAATCGTTGTTCAGTTCAACGAGGGGACATAAAAGCAAAAGATCTTCTCTTTGGGTAAGAGCAGGCTGGGAATAAAACTTTGTTCTGGCTAGGATAAGCCGCGAAAAGGATCGTTCCTATGGTTGGAATCCTTTGAGACAGCGATAAATCCGCACGTAATACAAAAAAGGATCTGAGATCTGGCCAAAAGAGCTCGATAAATCGTAAATTAAGTAGCATTATTTCAGCTACTTTTAAAATGCGACGTGTATAAATTTTGAAATAACGTACCTAAGTATACATAAGAGAGAAAAAGAAAAAGAAATATGAAATTCGAGTATGATGATTAATCGCGTTAAATATGCGACAGGAAATTCATCTATCATAGCTTGAACAGATTCCAAGCGAAGGTGAGATCACGAATGCGAAAAGTCAGGATTCGCACGTAAATGGTTTTCGCGAAGGAGTCGTAAAAGACTGTCGTAGAATTTCCTTCTTGAAATCACCCTATTTCTTTTAGATACCATAACCAACCCTTCTCTTATTCGAATAATGCGCATTATGAATTTATGCGTCATTTTTGGCCTTCCATCTTCTTCGCAATCGAATCGAATTTATTTACTATCGAAATTTACGACGCAACATAATAGCAACGATATTCATCGCATTATTCATAATCTATTACGATAGTCATTCGATTAAATCCATCATTTATGTTTTATAAATAAAAATATATCTCGAATGTATTTTCGACGAATTTTCAATGTGAATTATCATTAACATCAAACATCATAAACGATTATACGTGAGGCTTATATTGTTCCTAAGAAAATATTATATATTGAAAAGAAAAATACAGTTGTATAAACCAATTAGAATTTCTAATGGATGAATAAAACAATGATGAAATTAAACGACTCTATATGGATCCGGATAGAATAACAAAGGTATAAGTACAATTTTCAAATTATTTTCATATCACTGTTAACAAAATAATCTTTCTTTTCCTTTTCTTTTCTTTTTGTTTTTTTTTTTTTTTTTTTAATACTCAACAGATCGAATATTATTTTATCGTTTAACGAGACGAAAGCTACGGTAGAATTAACAAATGAAAATTGGTCGACTCGCGAAAATCCAAACATTTCTAAAATAATAAAGTTTTTAAAGATACGGAGATATTAGAAAGCTAATATTACTAAGTTTTGTTAGACGTACATTAAATAATATCACAATGTATAAATTAGACAATTGTTCGTACAAAAACAAAAGACTTCATCGAACTCGTGGAATAAGAATAATCAACGAATGATGAGACAAACGATGAGAATGAGAGAACAAACGATGAGAACGAAGAATAGAAACGAGAGAAGAAAAACGATAAGAAGGGGACAGAGTGGAAGATAAAAAAAAGAATGTATATGGAAATGAACATTGCTGGAGAAAAAAAAATAATTCTTGTACCTACGGAAAACTCTTAAGTGCCTCGCAAAGAAATTCTTATCGTCTTGACATTACTTCGATTATAAAATTATTCGAATCGCTTGGAAATCTCATCGATTGCGCGTTTTAACGAGCAGTATGGTACATTCTCTGACGTTGAGCAAGTTATGAAATATTTTTCTATTGATTTGAACGAATGATGAAAGAAGGAAAAGAAAAAGAAAGAATAATCGCAGCTTCAGAATGGTTTGAAAAAATAAAGGATAATAATAATAATAATAATAATAATAATAATAATAATAACATGAAATGTTCGTTTCAATGCAAATTACACTTCAGTCAGTTCTCTTTTTCTGTTTCTCTCTCTCTTTCTCAAGCAAATAAAAGAATCAAACATTTACTTTCTGACAACAGATTAAATAATTATAAATTATAAAATATATTCCAACTTTTATATTCATTTCAAACCGCGAAATTGCGATTGTATTATAAATTATAACTTTTTTCGTGAATTTCCCTCAATCTCTTTCTCTCTCTTCTCTTTCGTATGTATAATGGTAAGTATTTCGAAAAGGATAAAATGGAATGTGAAAGGGAGACAAAGAGAGTAAGAGAAAGGTAATTAAAGAGAGTAAAAAAAAAGACAGAGAGAAAGAGGGAGAGGGAGAAAAAGAGAGAGAGGGAGGGAGATAGAGAGAGGGAGAGAAGAGTCACTATGAAAAAGAATTTTATCTGGTGGCGCGCAATTTCCGGGGCATTGTATTAAAGCTTTGTGCTTGTCTCTTCGCAAATATGTATACAGTTATATATAGATACATAACTGCGAGTGAACTAGAGTCGCCACCACCAAGGCCGCCCCTGGCGAGCACGATAATAATTATGTCCTACTGGTGCGTCTAGCAATGCCTTGTCCTGTAATTACATCCGACAAACGATCGGACCCCATAACGTACGTCCCATAATGTCACGTCATTACGCCATTATGGTAATGTTCAAGACACAGAGTATAACCTCGTGACACATTCGTCCCAGATGTATCCAATCGAACCGAAGATAGTAACACTTCCTTACGTCATTGATCGAACCTCTAAAGATTTTCGATTAACCTTCGTCCTAAATTCTCGATATAGAAATAACGATGTAACGTCACGTTTCCCTTCTATAAAGATCAATTAGGACGAACGAGTGATCGCGTTCAATTTTTCTTCAATTCTTTCATATAAATTCATTGTACGATTGCTCTGTAATTGCATTTTATTTGTAAATAAAAAATTATATATATATATATATACATATAGTTAGTATCTATCGAATAATCCAGTTAGCCGTATGTTACCCATAGGTATTTATGAGTAATCATAGAATACGTAATAATTCCATTGAAGCTCCGTTAATGTAGTGAATATTGTAAATGGACGTTCGAACGTGTGAAAATTCAGCTTTCCCGAGAACCGAGGACCGAGGGAATAATCGTTCGATCGATCGCAACTAACGTTAAGCGTAATACACATCATTGATCGATTATTTTCATGTACATTCGTTATGGCGAATATTCGACGTTTGACTAGCTCTAGGAACGATGGGACAACGAGATTCCATCGAATCCACGTATTCGATTGAATCTCGTGAGTATGCTTATCGTTGCGTGCGAACACGTTTATGCGAACGGCATTCGTTAACACAGCTCTCCTCTTTATCCTTCTACTTCTCGATTCTCAATCATTCCCTTGATAAAGGCTCGAGTTAAGCACAAGGGAGAGAAGAAAGAACCATCGAAAAGAAAGGGATAAATGAAGTGCGGATTGCACGTTGGGGAGCAAGCGGTTAGCCATGAAGAAGCGATTAACTCAAAAAGGATTACTATAGCCTTCGTAAAAACTCCACGATATTTTTCTCATGTCTAACATAAGTAATATCGATTACCACGAACCATCTTGATTAACGTTTTCACTTGTCGTAAGAAAGGAACCGAGAAAATCCTTGATTTTTATCGATCGATGTACTTACTTGTAAGCTCTTAACTAAGTGAAGATTTTTAATCGGTCAAATGCGGACATATGCAATTTATTTCGTTAAAAAATAAAACGGTACGGATGAGGAAAATAAAATTTGGATAAATCAATAACTCGTAAAGAGAAGGATTTACGGGTATATCTGATCTTCTTTTTATACAACTTCTCTTACACGATTACGAATTAATACGTTTTCGAGAAGAAGAGCAATTTTATTTTTAAACGACATATTTATCAAATATCAATAATTTTGTGAAAAGAAAAGTAATTCTTAAATTAAAACTCCAAATGGTTACTCTTACATTTAATTCACTTACCCAAAGAACGTAACCTATGATGCAAGTAATCAATGCTATCATGATCCCATAAATAGCCGGAAGAGTTTCGTGATTGTACTCCAATTGTTCCATCGTGTCAATCGTCGTTAAAAATATCACTGTTGCTTCGATACATTCGACGAAATGTTCCTCGATTTAAATTTTCGAGTTTCTCAATTTAAGTCTTCGAATTGTGACGTATGTATCGTTGGAAAAAAATCGCTCGATAGATTTTCAAAAGAATATTTCCCATAGAAAAATACGGAGCGTTTGTATCACGCAAATAAAGCTTGAAAATCGGTGAGCCAAACTCGACGAATCTGTTTTCAGCGAATGACGATTCCCTTTTTTGTTGAGACTTAACGTTTGCGAATCTCTTCCAAACGAAAAAAAAAAAAAAAGAGAGAGAAAAGAAAATAATAATAAAAAAAGAGAGATTTATGATGGTCACTTATCGAACGATATTCTCCTTCGCAAGATATATCTGAATCACTTAGACTTCTCCAAGAAGCACAATGTTTTCTTTTACTCTTCTCCGATGCTGTTCCCTTTTCAGATTGAAACAATTAGCTAAAAAAATAAAAAATAAAAAATAAAAAAAAAACTAATCGACCTCTGGAGAATCACGAAATCAACGATAATCTCTTGCGGATATTATTTTAAATCGTCTCGTTGCTCGCCGAGAAAGCTCGTTCGAAATGTCGAAACGGACGAAACATTAATCAGTCGCACCGTCGAACCCGTCGAACCCTCGTAAAACTCTGAACAAGCCCGTATTCGTAATACTATATATGTAGGTATCGAAAACGTAGGTCTGCGTTGATTTACAGGACGTAAAAAAAAAGAAAAAAAAGAAAAAAGAAAAAAGACCAAAAAAAAAGGAAGAAAATATTCGCTAAAAACTACGTCGTTCAGTTCGATAATCTAAAACTATTCGTCCGTTTGCACATCGAGTCCGCATAAATTTGATCGATCCACGATCTTCGAAATCCATTCCTGTTGTAGAAGTTAGCTGGACTCACGTAACACAGTTTTCCACGATTTACGATCACCAAAACAATCTGTAGTATGTTCGATGCTATTTCCAAAGCAATTTTGCTATGCCGCTCTTAAAGCTTTTAATAACACACCAACGCGTCACTTTCTCTATTTCTCTGTTTCTCTCTCTCTCTCTCTCTTTCTTAGTCTTTCGTTATCGTTCGTTTGGCTCTGACTCTAAAGCTCCGGGTTGAAACTCGAAAGCTCGATTCAACGAACGAAACGTTCGGCACGAAAAATCGACGATGACGAGCTATCTATCGAACGAGACTTCTCGTATTTTTAAGACAAAGGTTAACGTGTCGAACATAATGCCCGAGGTCGATCAGGCACGATGCTCTTTCTCTTTCTCTCTCTTTCTCTCTTTCTATCGAAGGACGAAATATCGATGAAATAAAAAAAAAAAAAGAAATAAGAAATAAAATAGAACAAGAGAATTCTCCTGCTACTTTTTCTTACTCTCTTCTATTCTCTTCTTCTTCTTCTTCTTCTTCTTCTTCTTCTACGATGTACCGGCGGTCACTGAATTTGTCGGTTTTACTCGAGGTTTCTGGCTTTTCTCTCTTTCTATTTCTCTGCCCCTCCTTTCTATCCTCTATATCTATCTTTCTCTTCTCCGTACAACCACTGGACTAATATATCTACGCGTATTAATAGTTCGGAAAGACACGGAAACTAGGTGAGCGTTTCACACTCAAAGGAAATACGAGCGAGTACGAGCGAGTAACGAGACGAGAAGATCATCTTCGTGGAAATCATCTTCGATATTTTGGTACTATGTAGTTCTACCTATCCACTCGAGTTTATTCGTCAACCATCTTTTACTCTAGTTACGAAGAAAATTATATCTTTGTGGAAAATATCGAGATCATTCGAACGTATGGAGTTTCGAGGACAAATCGATTACAGTCTACAGAATCTATCGAGATTATCAATATAGCCAAAGGGAAAAGCAACGATCTGCGAGCGACGTACTATAGGATCTCCAGACAGAATTGTTTCGAAAGTTTTGAAGTTTTGCTTGTCTAGACTTTGGAAAATATTCGTGATGTTTAATCGAACAGCAATCGTTCGACAGATTCGTTCCCAAAGTTGTTCTTTGTCGGTCCCGTTCTCTTTTGCTTTCTCGATTCATCTATTTCCATGGTGAATATTTAAAAGTTCGGAAATAGAAGAACTCGCATACTATTCATAGGATACACGCTCGCTTTACCACTCAAAAACCCGTACTGATCGATCCGATGGTCACCTATTTCTTTTTCTTTTTTTTTATTTTTTTATTTTTTCAACCGATCGCCGAACGTAAGCCGCGACAAATTAATTCGAGACCGACAAAGTCGACGTACCATCCGTACGATTTCGGAAATAATCGAGTCGCCATCGTTCATTCCGGCCACATCGAAAAAGTAAATCACGTGTCACCGGCAACTGGAAATCCAATTATAATGAACAATCGATAGACATGTCTCATTTAACGATGCGGTCGTTCACAACCGTCCTTGATACCAACGCAACGTCGATGCGCAAAATTTGACCTCGTAATCCTGTTGCCACGTTATCAACAATATTCTGTAATTTTCTCTGTGAACCATAAGCTATGTCGTATAAATTCTATACTCTTTATCTTTATCTCTCTGTCTCTCTCTCTCTCTCTCTCTTTCTCTGTCTATCTGTACTGTTATTTTCGTGGTTATTTTCATAAGATCATGATGAATTCACTGGGTTAGATCATTTTCAACGTCATAACAACGAGAATAATATTATACGGGTATAATAAATAACAGAAAAGAAAGAGACGAAGATATTTTTCCGTAACGGTCACCGATAACGATTCAAGATAGTTCTTGCGAATTCCCAGACGATGTTCTACGATCGCACGTAAAATGTAATTTGGTTGGTGTCAGGCCAATGTTGCTGTTGCTGCCGTTGCTTCTACAGCCAGGCGCGTTACAAAATTTAATTGGATTTATCGATCGGTTTTCTGATTCCCATTTCCCGTCCGGCTCACTACTAAAGCGAAAGAGAAGAGAGAGGGGAGAGAGAGAGAGGGAGAGAGAGAGAGAACACCGACGAAGAGCCAGTATGCCATTGCGAACGAACCATGTTGAAAATCTACTGAAGCCCTGCATCCTGTAATTGACGTCGTAAGCTAATCGGCGATTCTCACCCTTCATTTTATCCTACGTATCTGCAATACAACTTTTGGTAACAAGATTCAAAAAGCTAGGTCAATTTACGTGTGAAAATTTTCGCTTTTCCATAATGTTGAGTTTCAACAAAACATTTTTTCACGATGATATCTGCCTGATATACATACCTTTCTCTTTTATGCGATGATCGCATTTTAAATCATACTTATGTACTTGCACATTTTTACTCGAATATTGCGTTAAATTCGCACGAAATTATTTTAGTAATTCATTAGCCTTGTGTGTTCCTTTCGTTATAACATTTTATCGAATATAATTCAATTTCTCCTGGGATGATCTATAAATAAATTGGTCTTGCATCCTGCAAATACGTTATATACGTTATATACGTACGAACGCGTATAAAAAAAAAAGAATAAAAAAATAAAATGCACGAAAATATTCATCGCGTAATACCACTACGAAAGCTAAAACATTCTACAATATTCGTATGAAGAGTGTTAAATTTCTATTGTAAAATTTTTTTACCAGATCGTACAACGAAAATGCATTTATGCAATTTTTATTGTAGATTTCAATAGTTTCCAAAATGTGAGAGAGATACGACTGTACACAGGATATACTCGACTTACTGTAAGTTCATACGAACGTGCATGACATCAAATGGAAAAATAAGAAATGTCAAGTCGTCAGATCATATGTAATGTACGATACTCGAAAGGAGACGTATAACATACCTATATAAGCCAATCACGTATTGGATCTTGTCATGGATCTGTTACTTTGAAATTCGAAAACTGCCACGTACTTTAAGTTCAAATATAGTAGAGAAAACATAACTTTAAATAAGATATCGCGACGTTACTCAAAAATAAAAACAAATATATAATAAATAAACAATATATAATATAAAAATATTAAAAATTCTAAAATTTAAAATTTCTCTTTCCACGTTCTATTGCATATTCTTATTGTATCTAGCATTCGTAAAAAAAGACTATACAAATTTGATACAAACATTACCTATTATACCGATTATTAATACAATGGCTCGCGACTTTACCGACTACCGATTATTACCTAAAGCTGGCTAAATTGAGAAGAAAACTTCTATATCTACCTAAGGTACATTTTTACTGTAGATAAGTTACCTTTACAGAGTCGATAATACAGTTTACAGACTTATCTTAAAGTTTTCTACCTTAAAAAGATATTCTACATTATCAACGGTCAAGCTTTTCAAGATTTTACTGTTCAACATTAGAAAACGATAAATGGAGTATGCTCGATGAATATAAAAAATGTACAACGATCAGACACAAAAATGTTGCAAATTTATATGTAAAACATGTTCCAAAAGAAATTATATATTAGATTGTAAGGTAATTGGCCATCTGATGTAGCAACAAATTTTATAACACGTCTTCGAAGAAACAATAATGAGACAAAACGGGAAAAGGAACCAATTCTATGCAAATTAAAGAGGCGCGGCGAAAAAGTTGTCGGATATCGTCATTATCGTACCAATATATTACGTCCTACGTGTAACCATTCGACTGCAGGTGCTCGCAAGTAATACGCAAAGCTCGAAGATCGCTACGTGCGGTCGATATGAATTGAGTAATACGAAGAATTTAAAACGGTTATAATTTAAGATAATTTGTACGACATTTACAATCGTCTCTTCGAACGGTTGTAAATTGATTGCAATATAATAAAAAAAAAAAAAAAAGAAAAAAAAGGGGGAAAAGAACTACGTGTTGTATCTCTGATATCGAAGAATCCTATCGATACTTATCAATCTTGTAAAACATAATTGTAAATAAAAACGAACGTTCGAAGAATCATAGATTTCCGTGCAAGGAGAGTAAGTACGTACAAGATGTTCGATTTGCGAGGAACGAACACCCATGAAGACCACGTAGTTTTCTTGCTGAGAATTCAACTTGATCGCCTGCTGGCTCGTCTGGATAGCCTGCCTGTCCTGACTGCTTTCTTGCTAACCACCTACCTACCCATTGACTCACCTCCGTACTTCGAAGGAACAAGGAAAAACTCAGGCCGTTAAAACCTCTTCTCTTTCTTGCGTACAGAGAATAATGTTTGGTACTTTACCACGTCTCATCGGTTTAATTTTATTAGAGAGAAATAAAATGCGATGATACACGTTTCGTGAGAATACCAGAGAAAAAATGTCTTCTCTCGATACTTAACTATTCCAATTGAAACTTGAAATCGCAATTTAGACCGGATATCTAATATCGGAGCGTAACACTAATTCATTCGATCGGATTAATGAATATATGATATTTAATCTGACATCGATAGATATCTTGTATCGTCGTAGACGTGCAAGAAGTACGAAACTTACTATAAAACCACACGTAATAGATCTTCGAAGTCTACTCGAAGTGACCCCCCAAAGTCATCGTGAAAGGACGATAACTTGAGGCGAGAAAGAGCCGACAAAGAGTACTTATATGGTAAGTTACGCGGTGAGTCGATCCTCCGAAGTAGTTTTCTATTCGTTCTTACTATTACTAACCGGCCGCTGAAGGCAAGAAAATCCGGCCGTTACTCGATGCCTGCCAACTACGTTGGAATGTTAGTTCGTAAAAAAAAAAGAAGAAGAAAAGAAAGAAGGGAAAAGTTGGCATGGAACGAAGAGGAAGAATATTTGCAATGTAAAGGGAAAACGTTTCTGATATACGATCGCCCTTTGGTTGACTATGTTGCTACTCGTTGCCCGACTCTCTTACTTTCTAATCGCAAGAGATCGAGAGATAATCGTTAAACGGAAGCAAATGAACATAGTGTGTAAGAAATTCGATGTGAACGAAGGAAAAGAGTTTTTCTACGATTCGCTTACCGCAGAAGTAGTCGTTTGCACTCCGGGCACTTTACTGGTCGCTCCGAGTCCAGCGAGTCCTCCGAGACAACGCCGTGCGCAATCAGGATCGTTGTCCTCGCAAATGGGACAACCAGCAGTGGCAGCACCCCCGCGTTCCCTGAGAACGTGATTGCTGCTTGTGTTAGTCGTATATCCTTGATCGGAACTAGCATTCGAGTTCGGCCTGGATTCATCGGAACTGTCGAACGGTTTGATGTTTTTAGGACGATGGACAATACCAACGGGTTCCCATATCTCGCTGGTCGACGAGGCGTAGTAATTGTTCTCCTTCGTCTCGCGACTCCTCTCGTCGACGACCTTACCGCCTCGCGCCACGGTGACCTCTTCCTTCGTCACGATGGAAGACTTTACGCTCAAGGACGTCTCCAGTCGTACCGGGGCCCTTTACAATCATGTTCACGTTTACCAGGTCGCACGGTGAATCGCAAAGAAATAACAAATAAAAATGCGTTTTCGTCGAAAGGAAAGAAGAACAATACAAAAAGGAAAAAAAAACACACACACATAGAAAAACTAACTTCGCGGAACCTCTCACGACGTTCAACGACGATGACGTAAGGAAGAAAAACAAATAAACAAACAATTATCATGTGCGATCGGATTCACCGTGCTACCTTAAGATCCCAGCTTTGACGAGAATCTGATTGAGCAGGTCACACGGTGGTACCTGACCGGTTATCATCGCCTCGCGAATGGCGACCCCGTCCGGTCCTTCGAGAGGTATTGGTACTCCGTTTATAAGCAGAACTTCTTCCTCCCTGACGCAAGATTTTTTTTCGCAATCGACAACCTTCACTCCAGGTCCTAGAATCGACTCCACCGTCGACTGTATCTCGTGGTCGTCCATTCCTGGAGAACGTACAAGCTTTATGGTACTTCTACTTTTTCTCCGAAGATCGGACCTTGTGCGAATTCGATATACTCGATAACCTCGCTAGTAACGGTTTCACCAAGATAATGTCACTCTTATCGATGATATATTCTTCAATGTCGCTGAAAAATCGTCTTACCATTCACTATATATACATTTCCTTGACCACGTTTAAATCCAGAATTCTACTTGCTTACACGTTCCTTTTCAGCGAATAAACTGTCGATCGTTAAGAACTCTCTCTTACTAATTGCTACTCTTGAAGAGACACTTGAGGAACACTCGTCGAGTTACTCACAACGGTATTATCGAAATGGTAAGCCGACAAAAATCGAAAAAGAAAGACGGTCGCTTTCAATTGGATCAACTCGATCCGTGTTATCTCCTTTAACTACTCCATTTCGCTTTATCTATCGATAAAAGCATACCGATGACGGCGATATCAATAACAATTATAATAACAATAATAAATAATAACAATTATACGTAATCGTGATTTGAATTTCCGATATGCAAGGCAGCTGCATAACCGAGAAAAGAGAAAAGAAGACGAAAATAAGGAAACGAAAAAGAAAGAAAGAAAGAAAGAAAAAATTCATAAGAGAAAAAAGATGTTGGAATCACGGTTCGGTTTAATGCTCGAACGATCTGCACGAAGATGCAACAGCAGGTGCGAACACCTGCGCACACTCGCGCATACACCTGAGTTACCTTCTCAACCAACCTAAGCTAACGAAGGGCTGACTGGCTGGTTGGCTGGTTGGCTGGTTGGCTGGTTGACTGGAGATGGTAGGAGACGGTACGCACCTGCGCGAACTTCGGACGATCGTATAACTTGATCTCCACGTATAAGGATCTCTCATGGTGGTTTTCACCGATCCACGATAGATTCGCTCCGGTAAGACGTTCCACGAACCGAACGAAGAAATTGCACGAATGATGGATGGCTCGCAAGCGAGTTAAGTGATTCCAATCGTCTCGTTCGTCGTTCGAAGAATTGAAAATATCGAGAAATAAATCCAAATCGAAGACTCGTGAGAATCGATACGATCGTGTTAAAATTCTTTTTATAAAACACTTTCTCTTCTTTTCTTTTTTTTTGTTGAATAAAAATATGCAAAATTGGAAAACGCTTTGAATATATCCTTTTGTTCTTTTTTATTAAATATCTTTCACTTTGATCTTGGAGATTTCAAGTTCGTTCGAGATTTTCTCTTTCGCGTTCACGGTGAAAAATATAATGTCAGTGAAATGTTAAATTCATTTTGCAGAACGAACGACCTATGGTATAGCATGATCCTTTGAAAGAGGATCAGAGGGACCATCGCTGGCCATGTTACATTCAACGCAAATCAGTTACGGTGTAAAGCTTCTCCTGGATAGTATCAGGATAGATTGCTGATCAAATGTTTGCTGTAATATAGCAAGCATGCTATCATATCAGCCTTGAGTTTACTTGAAAAGTAAACAATGCGCAAAACCGTCAGGATTATATATATGTCTGCTCTGATCTTCTCTGCTTTGCTCTATGACTACAACCACTGTGTGATTAATGGTAAGCTCGTATTTTTTTACGATTTGAACATACGGTTCCTTGAAATTTTCATGAGAAAATATCTCTTTTAGAAATCACGTGAAGACAAGTTCGACAGTAAACGTTATTGGAATAGAATTTTGAAAGATGACGTTGTAAAATGACTATAGCTAGAATATCGATAAGTGTTCGCGGAATTACGTTTTCGAGTTCATATACGTGAACGGTACGTAGGTATATCTATGTATACGGTCTCTCTAAGATAGCACGTGACTATTTCTGTACACGCGTTTACTCGCGACTAAGTACAGGTCTACTATACGAGGCTTAAGGCACGCTTCGATGCTGCCTTTTCAAATCCAGGAAACCCGTGAATGTCTTAGACTACGTAAATCATCCTGAAACGTTCACGTTATGTGTGTGGTCCGTGTATATTACGTACATCGTAATATAACGTAAGATCGATCTAAAGCTATCCTAAAATTGTAGTTTTTTACTTTATCACGAGTGTACCATTTAAAAATATCTCAGTTATTTTTTGATTGAATATTGATTTACAAAAAAAAAAAAAAAAGAAAGTTCTACGAGAAAGAACAAATTCCAATTTTCCTCCCGAAAAAAAAGAAATAAAAAAAAAAAAGATTTTCAATTATTTATCTATTTACATTGTAGATTCGAAAGACATTTCAAAAATTAGAAAAATCGATCGACTGTTCGCGTGGTGTTGCATAAAAAAAAAAAAATAGAAAAATCAAATAACATTTTTATTCTTATTCTTAACAAGACGTAAAAAAAAAAGAAAAAACAGAGAAAAAAGCAAATTAAGAAATCGCACGTAAAACAAGAAAGAGTAGGAGATAAGATGAAGTGTACTCGAAGATGCCGCGTCCGACGAAGTGAGTCTTCTCTCGCCTCCCGTGTTAGCCGGGCCAACGTGCAGGGAGGAACTAATTAATTGCATGAGCCAATTAAGAGCGAGAAACAAAGTGTCGTGTTAGCCGGGTGACTAACGAGCGTAGACTTTCCGCTTACGTACAGTCCCTGTTGTCGTCAACTTTTTCGTACAGTTTCTCCGAGTTTCGAAGTTGACGCAGTAACTTTATCAAGGTCCATTAGCCCTAATCGATTCGCTTTTACTTCGTGTAAACATCTCGTTCGAGTAAGTTCGTCCAACTCCTTCGCGGTTAGAATTGTGTGTAAATTAGTAGCACCAACAATGTACACGATTCTCTCGCAAAATGTCATGGTCTTTCCACCTCCAACATGCGCGACTTGCTGTGATTAAAGCGATGCAATAAGATCAAGGTCGTAGAGAAGTATCGTTAAGGTCAGAATACAAATACTCTCTTGTAATTGTCGCGGTGAACTAGCGGCTTCGCGTGCGTGTGAACGAACTACCTCCGATCGGTGTATTCGCGTTAAGTGACCTTGATTGGTGTTCTCGTTGTTTGTAGGGACGAATTAGAACCAATGGCTTTCGACGACCAAAGTTATTCAAACTTCGACCAAAACATACATTGTCTGTATTTACGTGAATTCAAGATTCTGAGTTGATGAAAGGTAATTAGAAGTCTCTCTCTGTCTCTCTTTCTCCCTTTTACTATTTCGAATTAGATATATTCCATCCATTTCGTTAAAGTATTGCGTTTATATGACTTGAATTAATATTAAATGATATTTGAAAATTGCTATACGTTTTATAAATAGATACTAGAGAATAATAAACTTCTTTACCAATCAAAATTAATAACTTGTTAACATCTTAACGATAGTTCTTTAATTTCTCTAGGATGAAACGGTTTGGTCCTTGTGTAGTATAATTAATCGAAAAAGCAGTGGAAAATTTTTCGGTAGATTTAATAATTAAAACATAACGTGCACAGACGAGAACCCAGTTCCGTTCAATTATCTTTCTAATCTCTCTATCCATTTTTTTTCTCCCCTTCTTGTTAGCTCCTAAATCGGATATGCAACGCGATCATGAATAAAATCACGTTTACACCCTCTTCATTATTACTATTCTTATTATTATTACTATTTTTACTATCGTTAATCAGCGACTCGAGCGTTTACACATTACCAACCGTGAGAACTGGGCTCAAGCTGTCTTGAAAAGGGAAAGGAGATAGAAAAGAAGAAGACAGCAACACGCACACGCACACAAATACGTCGTGCCAAGGAAAAAGAGAAGATGGGCACACCTGCCCTCTTCACTCCGATGCCATAGCCATCATTAGTATGCGCCTTTAATTGTATCTTAGCCGTACGTTTGATTAATATCCTGACAGACGCTCGAAAGAAAGAATGCCTATTTCTTTTACAATAAAATAAAAGATGTTATTACGATTACAACTTTTTTTCTCTATTTCTCCATCCATCTTGATATCCTACAAAACGTTCATCCATAGTTAGATGAATCTCTCGATAAAACCCTAATTCATGTTTTTGTGATTTCCGTTAATCGTTGGACATAGAGAAGATAATATCGTTAAAATGAGAGAGAAAGAGAACAAGAGAAAGAGAGAAAGAGAGAGAGAGAGAGAACGTGAAAGTGACGTAATTTGTTACTTCTAATAAATATACCGGTTTTAACGCGTTCAACCTCCAACAATGTATACATACGTATGTATATATATATATATATATATATATATATATATATTATGTACATATGTAGGTATCAATGTCGGATTAGACGAGCAATGGAGTTCAGTATTTATTACGTCTAATTCCGAATGGTTTCGCTTCCACGATATCTCCGATGCAGCTAATCCAACGATGCAGCGTATAAATCCGTTCGTCAGGTTCGAGAATTAGCGTCGTAATTACGGTCAGTCATATCCCCTCATGTATAAGCTTTATCGTCGTTACTCGAATATTCTCTTTCTTCCTTTTGCATATGAACGACGTGCCACGAGTCTGTAAATAACGTTCTATGTACTTACAGGAAAGATGGAAAGAGATTTCAGAGAGATAAAAAGCTTATTTATAAATATAAACTTGTGCCAATAAAAAAGATATTTAAATTTCATTTGAAGTTGATCTATCGAATATATATGTATATACATATACATGTACGTACGTAATTAATTTTCTCTTTAGTATACGCATCGAGGCGAATAGAAATTCGAGAAAACCTGCTTTCAAAGTAAAATGGTACGCAAGTAAATTTTGGAAAATGAAAGATTTGGGAAAAGATAAATTTTCAAAAGATAATTAATGCGAATTAATAAATTAATGAGAATTACGATGGTTAGTTAAAGATAATTAATCTTACCTAGAGTATCCGTTGGAACGCTTTGAAATTTGAGATAATAAAATTATTAAAACTACGTCTATCCGAGAGAGAACGTACTTATTTTACTTACACCCTACGTCCGTTCGCTTCGAGTGTAAACAACCAACTGAGCTCCGTTGTGGTTTGTTTTGTTATTGTAATAGGATTAAGTCGGTCTCCGAGCTTTGTTTAGATCGACCTAGATACTCTACACGTATATTTACGTTATGCAAACAATAGAAAAATAACTTTTATCCACGACATTATAAAATTGAAAAGGTATATCTCGTACGAAACTTTTGTCTCTTTTACGGTGGTGCAATAATAGGATGGTGCAAGCACGTTTGAGAAAATAATGGTCGGAAGAGAAAAGAAAAGTGAAGAAAAGGAAACAGGAAGAAACAAGAAGAGACAAAAGACGAAAAGAATAAGGAAGAGGATTCGAGCAAGATGACCGTCATTCTCGAATCGTCGAGCTTTTTCTTGCGAGTATTTGGTAAATCCGACGACGCCGGCGGCTGAGCAGCAGACCTAGGAAGAGAGGCCTGATATTTGCATTGCAGAGTGAAATTAACTTTGTAAAAAGTGTTCGTGCCAAGTGGATTTGCAATGTTAACGAGGACGATCGCCAGGTTTCCGATGTGCCAGAAGCTCGGCACGTAGTCTCGTTTGCACGTTAATTCGTATCAGCTTGAGTCCTAACCCGGTACTCTCTTTATCGACTTCCTTTTTTTTATACCTATCTCGTCGAATCCGCTAAGAAGAAACCTTCCGCTTTTGGTAGCATATCCATTTTTGTCCGGCAAATGGAATTCAAAAAGAACGAGGTAAGTACGACGAACTTGTTTCACCATTAATTATGATTCCATGTCTTTTTACGTTTAAACTTCGAGGAGAATTTTGTGTTTTGCTGATCAAATGTATAGTAAATTAATATTAATATAATACGTATCGAAACGCATATTATTAAAATAATTTTATATTAAATATTATTTCCTCCCTTCCCCCCTCCCCCCCAAAGAAAAATAAATTTATTTTTCGTATCCTCTTATCTAATAATATCCATTAGATAGAATTAGAAATGTATGTCTTCGTAGGAAAAAAGTATTTATGTACTTATTAAAGAGATCAATTAATTTCCATAGACCAGGAAACAAAATTTTTTGAATGGACCTGTAAGAGGTCTTTCTTTTGACTTTAACGCACCCTCCTACGCAGCCGAATCTCGTAGACGTAGAATTATTTCAGACTCGTTTTGTGTTCGAACGTAGACACTCGAGTACTGTCAACTTGGAATTCACGACGGTACGCCATAAAAAGGGAATGCCGCGAATACCGTGCATTCACCCAGTTTCCTGAAATAACCACGCGACGACGAACAACGAGCATAGAGGGACCTTCGACATACATACATACATATATACATACATACATATATACGTATATGCATACATATATATATATTGTATATCTAAACATATTATCGTATATTTATATATGTAGTATTTTATATATATATGTGTGTGTATATACACACATACGTTCGTTTCATCATTAGGGAAGCGAGATGACGCCCTTCTTTCTTCATTTTTTCTTTTTTTCTTTCTTTTTTTTTTTTTATTTTTATTTTACTTTTTTCTCTCCCTACCGATTTTTACGAATAAATCTCATCCGAGCGCGAGCTATCGCGAAAGTCCAGGCTTTTCTACTGGACTGAATCTGAATTATTTTCTATTCTAAGAGTGAGCCAACATTTTCTGCATTCGGATAAAATGAAGTTTAATTTTAGTCTGGAAAGAGGAACGTTACGAAAATGGTATATTACATGAATATTTCCATCCTTAATGAATTTATCATGCAGGTTATAAGTTACATTTATTCGTATTATAAGTTAGCTGCTCGCAAAACTCGATCGAATTGTTAATCCTCCGTGAATCTGAATTTAAACAATTCGATCACCTGGATATCCTCGTAATACTTTTATAAATCGAAGATATGTAAAAGTTCATGAAAACGATGTGGCGATAGATCGAACGAACTTCGCATCTAGGAATTTTTATTAACGACTGTTAACTACGACTATTTTAATCCGATCGGATCCTTTGTCGATAAGACATAGAATATGATTATGAAAACTAAAATAGAGACAGGAAGAATTAAAAAAGAAAGAGATAAAAAAGGAGGAAACAATGATAATTTAAAACCGATCGAGACTAGTTTTACATCGGTACACTAGCTAGCAATCGTAACGTGAAAATCACGAGATGAGAGGAAGCCACATCGGACTTTTCCCGAGATTTCGCTTGTAAAATTAATTGCCAACTAGTAACACAGAAAAGCAGAGAGAGAGAGAGAGAGAGAGAGAGAAAATTTTTCTATCTCTGAAATTACAATTCTCCGAGGGAAGGATCTGCGCGCAATGAGATACCAGTGAATTTACATCGAAATTGCATTCCGACGGTTTGTTCTTGTAATTTCCCATTCGTGGCTGTAACTGCTAATTGGAAGTGCATCGTGATCGCCTTTAATTTCATTATAAATAAACCATCGTGCGATTGCATCGAATAGATTTTCGAGGAACGTCGAATTACGTAGACATTTTCCTTCCTTATCTATTTTCCTAGTATCAAGAGAGATTTTAAGAAGACAAATATGCATTCGAATGTTTCAACGCGTTTCAAGATAATCGAACGATTTTTGCGATGAGGATCGATCGCGATAAAACGAAGAAAGATTCGAGTAAGTATATTATCTACAAAGAGATGTTCGTTCTTGTTCTATTCCCTGAGACAATTGAAAAGGAAGAAAGAAGATCTTTCTATGCAAACGATACCGTCGCAAATTGAGACGACGATTCAATTCGACGTAATATAGAAATTGCAGGACGTGCACACGAGAAATTGTCTTAACGGCATTAGAAATAACTAGGAGGTAGCTAGTTACCTTCGCGAAGGCGAGATAACGAAGTTAGTTAAAATTTAGGACGAATCTGTTTAAAGTAGGTAATCATTGTGAGAAACGGAGAGCGGAAAAGGAAGAGATAAAGTAATTCGTATCAAGAACATGAGGGAGAAGACGATTCGTTGTTATTCGGGCTTGCTGTGACAACATTGTTACGAATTACCTCGCGTAATATTAACACAGAAATACCTATATATATATATATATAGGTATATAAAAAAAGACTTCAAACGAAACGGTGTTAGTGAAACGACGCAGAAAAATAACGTCTCGTATATGAGACGAATATTTTATAGCGATTACGCGAGAGCCTTCTGTCGCAATTATGCCAGCCGGTGATAATTACTCGTTCTCGGTGTAACTAAGAAAGACGCAGAAAAAACCGAGAGAGAAAGAAAGAGAGAGAGAGAGAGAGAGAGAGAGAGAGAGAGAGAGAGAGAGAGAGAGAGAGAGAGAGAGAGAGAGAGAGAGATAGAAAGAGAGAACTAAAGAACAATTGTATGACCTTACCATCTACATACACACATATTTCTTTCGCTAAATTCATTTTCAGGCGTACTTCGCACGTCGTTTTAATTGGTCGAACGAAAGGAAAGAAAGAAATATAATCTCTTTAAAACGGACACAATGAAATTATAAATTTAGTTAATCGTGTTTCTGAAAAGAATTATTAAAAAAAAAGAAAGAAAGAAAGAAAGAAACGAAAAGAACAAAGTAACGTAAGATAGTAACACGAGATAAAAGTAAAATTCATCGAAGCCGTAAGTATTCGGTGTCGAAGGAACGATAGCAGGTGGAACGCATCCGGGTTTTCACGCGATAGTATAGGATAGACTGCTTTTCGTTCGAAGCAAGCAACAACCAAGAGCAGGGAGGTACTAAAGAGAACTTCAAAGCGATATACCAGCTTGATTTCGACAAGCTATTTGTTTGAGTTGCAACGCGGGGGCGAAGAGGGTAGAGAATTTTTAAGTGGAATTTTTCCTTATGCATGATACACGTACGCAAGTGAACGAATGAAAGCTCTTCCTTCGAACTTCTTTCTCTCTTTCTCTTTCTCTCTCTCTTGTAAAACATACGACGATGTCTTCTGCGAGTTTCGCTCTTATCTCACCATGGACAAAGCAAAGCGATGGCCTTTGACGTGTGTCCGAGTTTGTCGTACAGCTCTTTCACATTTTCTTTTCTTTTTATTATTATTTTTTTTTTTTGTACTCTTCTCTTCTTCCTTACTACTATACACACGCACAACACATACACACAGACACGTCGTCTTTATTTATTTCCCGTCTTTGTCGAGGACAATGCGTTCCAGCGCGTATGTGCCAAGAGAAGGACAGAGACGACGGAGTAATGGCGCGCCCACGTAAACAGGAGTCGAAGAATAAATAGCCGGCATGTGATCGCTCGAGTAGTACCTTCCCAGATTTTCTTGTTCCTTCTCTTTCCTTTTTTTTTCTTTCGTTTTGTTTCATATCTTTTTTCTTTTCTATTTTTTTGTTTCTCTTTTTATTATCCTTCACACTCTTTATCTCCTATCTCTCGTACGTGCTTTTTTTATATTACCAAAAACATCACGTAAAGAGACTTTGCAGGGTGACATTTAATTTTATTCAACGTTCATGATATGCTTTCGAATAATAACAAAATTCGTCCGTACAAATGGATATTCGACGTAGTTGTTCTCCAATAGAATTATTTGCAAATAAATTGCCATATCGCGTCGTTTACAATCCACGTTCGTATTAAAATTTGTTGTTATATGATATATATATATATATATATATATCATATATATATCATATATATATATATATGTATGATATATATATGTATGTATATATATATATATTTTAACGATTTTTAATTACAACCTTGGGTTGCGGTTATTACGGCAAATACATGAAATAAAAATAATTCGAGCGAATTGTCAAAATTTATTTCATGAAAATGACGAGCATCGAACTCTGTTCGTGTTCTCAAAGAAAGCAACTATTAATAGCTACGAGAAGGGAGGAAGTAGGTATCGAAATTAATCTTTGTTGTTTACTTTGACTATCTTTAGAAACAATGGCATGAGAAAACGACACAGTGTATGAAGAAGAAGAGAAGGAAGAAGAAGAAGAAGAAGAAGAAGAAGAAGAGTAGGAGGAGGAAGAACAGGAAGAATGAAAGAGATGGAAAAGAAGGAGAATAGAAAACGGAAATAAAGTTATGAATCGACAGTGAAGGAGGAGAAAAAGGAGGAGGAGAAGAAACGAGAAGGTCTCGGCAGGGTGCAGCCGAACGACCGGTTCGAAATCGGCTCGACGATTCCGGACAGGAAACGGGGCCTGGCTTCACGCTCAGTGCTCAGATCGTATCGATGAAAATTGCAATGGCCTCGACGTGCGCACTCTTGGAAACGTTCGAAATTTTGCGAGGGATCGTGCGCAATCACAAAACTTTTTTTTGAAGAACGAAATGAAAAGAAATCTCTTTTTTTTTTATTTTTTTTTTTTGTAACTAAATGTCACATAATAAAAATGTGACATCTAAATTTATTAATTTCGACGAGATAAATAATTACTTACGTGTCCTTTCGAAGATCTAATTTACAATTAACATAATTCGCGTTCGAAGAAAGAATTAAACGAATAAGATACGAGCGAGACCAATCGACGTTTACCAAAAAAGATACATACATACAGTGTCTCAGAATAAATCGGAAATATTTTAAAAGTGGACTCTGACACATGTAGACAATAAAAACACGTGTCCTATTTGATTTTGTTCTTGAATTATAGCCAGCTTGATTTTCAACAACAAACACTATCTGCTTACTTTAATAAGGGATGTTCGAAATGACTTCCTCGCATCTGATCATACTTACAAGCCTGCAGACGTTTTACCAATCTTTACTCCGTCTTTACTCTTTCCCCATGTGTCCAGATGTTGTTCGGATTTGCTGGGAACTTTTTTCAATTCTTTTACGACGACATTACGTCTACCTAACGAAAGAATTATTGAGATACAAAAGTTTCTACAACTATATAAGATGTGTGGAAGTCATCCATAAAATAAATCCCATTTATTCTAAGACACCTAGTGTATACACAGAGAAAAAGAAAGTTGCATTAGAACGAAGTGTAAAAGAAAGAAGATCCTCTTATTCATTTTCAAGAGAAAAGAGTGATGGAAAGAGAGAGAGAGAGAGAGAGAGAGAGAGAGAGAGAGAGAGAGAGAGAGAGAGAGAGAGAGAAAGAGAGAGAGTAGCTTTCATCCCTTTACTCGTGTATTTTATATCATGCACAACCCGTTTCCATTCAGTCGCATATGTATTCCCCTAGCGGGGTAACCTTCTCTGTCGTTCCTTCTCCCCTCTTATCCCCTGTTGGTATAGTTCGCGTACGCGAACCCTCACGTAAAATACCTCTCTCCGTCGTTGCGCTCGTAATTTCGCTCCCTGTAGAATTTCGACCATCTCTACCAATGTAGGCGCACGATCGTTCAATGCTACTTTAACGTATGCTCGAGTATACGCTCTTCTATACATATGTGTATATATATATATATGTATGTATGTATGCATGTACATATATGCGTAAATGTGTTCGTTTAAGTAAGAGTGTCTACGACCCTCGAGAGTATCGATCCGCGATAGCATTGTGGAAAAGGGATGCGCGCTGGAATAAGTAGCAGCCTCCAAACGTTGCCATTTTAGTCAGCCGATATATTCTCCGTTTCAGTGAAAGAGAGAAGCTTTCTTTCTTTTTTCCCTTCTTCTTCTTCTTCTTTTTTTTTTTCTTCGAACGAACGAACGAACGAACGAACGAACGAACGAACGAAAGAACGAACGAACGAACTCGAAAGATCACCTTGCTTCATACGCTTATCGGCGCACCGTTGGAACATTTTCTTCCTTTCTTTTTTCTTTTCCTTTCTTTCTTTTTTTCTTTCCATTTTTCCCCCTTTCTTTTCTTACTTACTTTTTTCTCTTTCTTCGACTTTGTTTCGAACGTTAATAAATAACGATACCCATCGACGTTCAAACAGCCAACCAGCTAGCTAAGCTAACTCCGTTTCTGCTGCAGCAACAATGACGATGCGCCACGTTTACGGTAAAGTTATCAAGATCGCTTCTCCAAAAAGAAAAATCAAAAGCGCTTTCCGCTTCGGCTCGCGGCCTTCCCCCCCTCCTCTCTCTCTCTCTCTCTCTTTCTCTTTACCTCCCTCCCTCCTCCTTTTACCCGGTAGGTATCCATTGAAACGTCAGTTCGCAAGGTGGAGGGAAGATTTTCTGTGTTGGAAGATCTCGAACGGCGCGAACCGGAAGTCGCTGGAGAAAGCACGAATGTACGGACGAGAGAAAGAGAGAAAGAGAAAGAAAAGAGGAGAGAGAGAGAGAGAGAGAGAGAGAGAGAGAGAGTGACCCATTCAGACTGTCCATTTCACCGCATGCGAGCCTATAAATGCGAATAGGCTTTGTTTCTACTATTATTGAACTTTCTCCATTTCATATAATTAACGACCCTCGAACGATCCGTCAAAGACAATACCAAAACCTATACCATTTTGAATCTCTAAATTAGCTAACTAATACTAATACGATCACATTATTTAACAATATTGTATGATTATTAAATATTTTATTATGTACATATAATATCGAATTAAATGAACATTATAGAATTTGTAAGTGCTTTGTAAAATCTAACGTTTTAAATAAATTTTATTTTATTCTTTAGAAACATCTTAAATTTCTTTCTTCTTTCTTTTTTTTTTTTTTTTATAAACATCTATTCGCCTAATTCGATATAGAATTAAATGTCGATATGAACGTAAACTTTTCTTTTTGTTAATTCAATCGTCATTTGGTCAATGAATCAACGTGAAAAAATGAAGGACAAATCGGAATATATGAAACAGGTGCCCTATTTTCGTGTCTCCTACTTTCCCACCGCTCGTCTTCTTTTAAGCTCGTTATCGCCAAAGAGAGGAACGTTTTTTTTTCTTTTTTATATATTCAGAAAGCAGTTGCCGCGTGACCCTCGAGCGGCTTTATTTACGCATGCGAAACCTTTGCCTGGTGCGGAAGGGTGCCTCCTGCGCTCGGGAGATTAAAACAGTGCAACGGGGTTGATGCACATGCATTATGCAGTTAAACGGAACGGGTAAATATAACCAACAACGACTACGGCAGCTTTTGACCATCCGATAAGATTCGTTGTTTTACTCTCTATAATGGTATACTCAATGGAAATAAATCGAATCACTTTCTTCTCTCTCTCTCTCTTTTTTTTTTTTTTGAAGAGTATTTCCTCTACGTAATCGATTCCTCTCTGATAAAATTTTTTACGTACGATATTTTTAGTTTTGATAATTTTAAATTTTGGAAGAAGAAGAACAACAAGGAATAAAAAAATTCTACGCTTTTTTCTGTTCGACAAAGATCATTATAAAAAGTTACGTGCAAAGATCGTACGGCAAAGTCCAATAGTTCGAGTAAATGTGGGACTACGAACTTGTTTGTAATGAAAGATCAGAGCGGCTTGATCATCAGGTGAGTCGGGCATGATTACTATGTAATGGAAGGTGTGATCATTGAAACGACCACGACTTTTCGACGAATGAAATACGAAAAATAATAAATATGTATCTACATACATACGTATATGTTGTTGCTTCGAATATTCTTGAAAAATAAGATTTAGCGAAAAATAATATAAAATAAGAATTCTTTTCTTCGATTATTACCTTATCAAAGTAAATTCGATCGATTTCATACGTGCCAACATTTTTAAACTTCGAGGACAATCGATCGGAAAGGAGAATGAAATAAATAGCGCTCGTCGTAAGAAAAAATATCTCGCAACCGCAATGAATAATCGTAATCTCGACACATCGATCTCTACTTTCTTCGACGCGACGTCCCATGATAAAGCACTATTCTTTCAGGCGGCGACATTAACGTCGTACGACGTCACGCTTGGATAAGTTTAAAAATGAAAACATACTAAGGCCATGCGGAGTTTCGAAAGGTCAACGATCTACGAAAATCCTCGTATTATACGTATATACGAGACTCGCGTCGTTCGAAGGAAGTATCAGTCTCGTTGAGCTAAACCAGCCAAGGAAAGCTTTCATTTCGTTGAACGACCGATACTGACAGCTTCCTGTGGCACTCCTAGTTCGTCCTCGTTCGAAATTGTTCGAGCCTAATTCCGCGTTGATAAAAATAGTTCTGCAACGTAGAAAATAAACCGTGAACAATCGTTCCATACGAAACCTTTTGTTACGTTTTGAAACTCCAAATTACATGCAATTTCAAGGAAAAAAAGGAAAAAAAAATATATGAAAAACGATTTACAAAATAATTACAAAAATAATTAAAGTTACAACGATGTGATTTAATTATGTACATTCGACGAACGTGTAATAAAAATATCGAACGATCTTACGTTCCCCTCCAAAAAAAAAAGAAAGAAAAATAAAAGAATCTCTCAAAATATGATTTAATTAAATAAAACGGGACTTCATTTTTCTACGCATGGAAATACAATAAATGTTACGAAGGTTCAATTCTCTTCTCGATATCATCTTCGAATGGAACGCATTACGATAAAGAAGAAGCCATTCGTTCAATTCACATCGAGTCTGGAATTGGTCTTTGCCGAGTAAAATCTCTCGTCGCACGTTTATATAGGAAGTAGGTATATCGATTATAGCAGTGAGCCGTTCGCGTAATGGCCCGTTTCGCGCTTAACTCGTACGTGACTCAATCGCTCGAGCGATTACGTTCGTACTTACAATATCAGAGACTTACTCTCGCCGGCAAAAGCTAAACTCGTCATCTTGGTTTAGCACGAAACACGAAGCGATAATTTTCGTGGCATTCCATCGATCGCTTTTATGCCGGTCATTCACCCTGCCTGCTCGATAATTATTATTAAATAGATTTATAACGAGCCAACATCCGAAGAGAGAAATATCGACTGCGAGCCGAATAATTGGATAGTTAATGAGCTGCAACATTTCGAAAGTTTAAAAAAAAAAAAAAAGAAAGAAACAAAAAAGAAACAATGTCGAGACTTTGTCACGATTGATCATACATACGTCTATTTTTTTAATAAATTTCTTATCGGGCTTAAAACTGTCGGAGTAACTTGCACAACGGAATTTTCTTTTTATTTTCCCTCGTATCGTTAAGTCATAGATTTATTAATTATTTCAAACAACTTTTGCAATTTAATTATAAAAAATAAATCACGTAAAATTCCTTTTCGTACGATCGACTATAGATACAAACGACAAGCTCGTCTATGCATTATTTATACGAGAAAGAATTTTAATTTTGATATTATTTGCATTATTCTGAAATCTTAGAAATCGTTCAAAATTCGTTTCTTTTCTTCTTGCCACGACATGTTTACGAGGAAGATTCTTGAAAAGGACAAGCAGTCCAAGCAGAATCGTTGTCCGAGTGGCACGCTCGATCGCGTACCACGCCGAGAATCGCATGATTCGAATTCGAATGAACGCCAAAGCCCTTCGTTCTTGCAGAAGAAGCCACGCTTAAAATTGCAACGGCTTCGTCGCTCGCGTGAGAGAAACGCAAGAGGAATCGCGTGTTTGCTGACCGATTCCTTATTTTTCTGCGTCTCTTTTTTTCATTTAACAAAATTTCATTTCAATTTACGTCGCACTTGCTCCGAAAGTTCACATGCGTCCGAGTTGATTAAAGGGATAGACCCTTTAGAAAGGGTCGGTAAACTTTCGCCTACCCGTCAATATAATTTTATCGTTCTCAAAATATCTAAAGAAAATAGCTGTTAACGAAATTAATTAAAAACTACGGAGAAAATTATATCGTCGGTTATGAATGAGAGCACGTAAAATCACGAGTTTTTAACAGTGAGACGGAGAGAGACTCTTTTTACCATGCTCGATTCTTTGTCTCGCTAAGAAAGAAAAGAAAGAAAGAAAGAAAGAAAAAAAAAGAAAAGAAAATATCTAACCAAAGTAAAATTATCCAGCTCGCGTTGTTATCGGTTAGATCAGCCGCTGTATCTTCTACGTCGCGGCAAGAGTACGAGTACGTGATGTTACGTTCGGACGCGTTGAACCTACGATTGCAAAACGTGTGCGTTTCAGAGGCAGTTCTTCTCAGAAACTGCAGACGTTTGGTACGCTTGCTTGGCGATTATGCTGAAGTCGCTAGAACAAACGGGAGTGAATAAGAAGGAGCACTTATAATATAACAGCCTTCGCGTTACACAATCCAATTAAACTTGGAATACATTTATGCGAGGAATGCGATACCGAATGCGACTCGTTTACGAAAATATCCGAGGAACTTTGAGATATCGTCGTAGAAATTTTTCTCGAATAATAATACGTAGCTAAAATCACGTCTAGCAAGCCCGTGATTAGAAACTAGGTATTGGTATTAAATATTTCGACATTTTCATTGCAATTATCCAACGATACGAAGACGAACAAGGTTTTTATTAGAGTCATTTTCCGAAGATCTTAACTTAACCGGTCGTCCGTGAGAAATTCGTATGTAGGAGCGAGATGTTACGCGATACCGTGATACATTGTAGTTACTTAACGACCGACTTGACAGCCACCATTAACGCGATTAGGCCTGTTTGTCTTAACGCGGTTACTCGGCTCAAGAGACGAACCGACCGAGTACGAAGATTTTAAAGAGCTTTCTCTTAGGGAAACGTTGACGAAGTACTATACACGTTTATAGTCCTTTTCGTAAAGTAATAATATTTTAAATAAAGAAACGAAAACATAATTTATTACGAGTGGAAAACTCGAGAAATCCACTTTGAACCGAGCTTTTCTATAAATGTTAAATAATTTTACAAACGAAGAACTCGTTCTTTCCGAAGGAAACTTTCCAAAGGCAAGTTTGTTACGAACAAGATAATTTAAAACTAACCGTGAAACTATAGTTCTCGTAATAGGCGCATAGATGTTCCCTCCTCTATCGCCTTTCAATTTTCCCGGGAATCTCGCGTCTCCTCTGGCGACGGGCTCGGAGAGTAAAACACGAGTATCGATCCCGTAGGAACGGCGTATGCGCGCATCAACTCCCACCCCTACCTTCCGAACCCATCGCAATGCGAATAAACAAACGGCTAAATAAATAAACAAAGAAACGTAGTTCTCTATCCATCTCTATCCATCTCTCTTACACACGAACTTCTTTTTACATCGAAAAAGGGATTGGAAAAAAAGAGAGAGAGAGAAAATGGGAAAAAGAAAAGAAAAATAAAAAAAAAGAAGAAGAATATGGTGGACACCGAATGTACAAAAGCATTCAATTCGTTCTCTCGTTCTCTACGGATAAATGAAATCATTCCGAGCACGTGGAGTATAAATGTCGCGGAGAAACGGTTAAAAAAGGAGGACAAACTTTGAGAGCGAAGCGTACCGCGATGAAAGCTTACAGTGAGCAAAGCTTTCCAAAACGGGTTCGAGATCAACGGGTAAGCCCTCGAAAGAGGAGAATGTGGAAGACGAAATGGACGAGTCTGGTAGGAGAGAAACTAATTCCGCACGCACAAAAGGACGGCAGTCTGTCCTCGTGGAACTGACGAGAGCCCGGCATACTGCAAAGAGAGAAAAGGGGACGAAAAATGAACGAAAAGAAAAATCGAGTAAATGGAACGAAGAACCGAAGAAAATGAAATTAGGGATTTAAGGATTGACGATTTATAACTCCGTTCTGTCGTAATCGAGACTGTACTTCGTAAAGATGATGAGAACGATCGAAGGAAGTGACAAAAAGATCGATGATATTCGGGACAACGATAAAAATTGACAGTCTCGAAAATGACATCGGTAAAACGGTTCGTTTCGTCTATTCGTCGATGCGAAAATATCGATCCTGACAAAGCCCATCGAGGCGATCTATCCACTCTAATCTGTCAGTTACAGTTCGCGTTACCGTAATGATCGGAAGAATGACGAAGATGTAGGAGACACCGCTTGATCAGATCTCATCGTTAAATAATCGCTCGTGTTATCGCCGTGCGTTTTTAAAGCGATAAAAATGTCAAGGAGAAGAACGAACAGGGAATATAGGGATATCTTCTTTACGTCGGTTTTACATCGACTACGTCGATTCGAGCTGTCGTGAAAAATCAATTCGTTCGACTATCGTTTCTCTTCTCGTCTCGTTGTGCACAGCCAAGCTTCGAGGCGATTCTCTTTTTAAAAGAACGAGCTGAGCCCGAACAATGTGCCTTGGATTAGGCCAGTGCTTGCTACCAACCAAAAATATACACACGTACGCGTTCGATATTCCAATCTCGGAAAGATACACACACAAATGTGTATATATATATATTATATACATTTGTGTGTATATATATAATATATATATATCTATATATATGTGTATATGTGTATATATATGTACATATATAGGTATCTCTATGCATACGATATATTGTATACAGAATATCGCCTCGAACCAAGTATTACCTTTTATGGGAAATCGTGAACCGGATTTTAAAATTATTCCTTTGGAATTACATTGAATTTAATTATTTATACGTATGTACCTACGTATACACGTATGTAACATGTGTATATAAATCGAGAGTATAACAAAAAAGAAGGGTAGGAAGTACGAAGAACCTTTTTCCTTTTACATCGTCTATCTAAATTGTAAATTGATTTTAAATGACTTTTCCGAGATCATTCAGACATGACCATTAAGAATATTTCGAAATACGTCTGGACCAAAGCATTAGACCACGAAATCGGTCGCGGCGCGGGCGGTCGAAAACGATTTGACAGACGACCGCAGATACGCACCGGAAATCGATCTTCACGGTTGCATGCGAGTTCATGTCGTGTTCGTCGTCGTCGTCGACGTCGTCGTCGTATATTTACGCGTGCCACGTCCTCAGCATTGTCTGCACGTGTATGCGAAGAGGAATAATGGAAAACGCACCGAAGATCGAACCTTTTACGTCGCGCCGATTGTTTTTTACGATTACATCGACTTTCGTGCTAGGGATACAAAAAAGAGAAACCGATATAAAGAGAGAAAAATAGAGAAAGATAAATAGAGAGAGAGAGAGAGAGAGAGAGAGAGAGAGAGAGATGGTATAAGTCAATAAAACACGATAATATACGTTCACAAGTTAACATAAAATAACCATGAATATACTAATAAAAAATATCATTCAACGGAGTTTCAATTTCCTGCATTTCTCACACAGTATTTTCTGTATTTGCGTTGAACAATAAAAAAAAAAGAGAGAAAACAAAAACTTCGTTCGTTAAAACAATTCAAGCCGAGAAAAGCAAGAACATACGGCGTACATAAGTAAGTACATACATATGTATGCTGTTTATATACAACACGTGTACTTAACTCTTTATTCCATCGAGATTCGCTCGTAACCAAATGCTCGTAGTTTTTAATCGACGAGCACGTGTATTTCGCAGTTCAGTGAGTCGTGCAATATGTTTAAGAAACAAGATTGGCGCGAAAGGACAGATAGAGAATGAGAAAGGTGAGAAGAAACAGAAGGAGAAATGATATGATATAAAAGGGAACCAAAAGCAAGAAAACAATTTTTGAATTCAATAAATAAAATGAAGGACCTAATAAGATAATAAGGATGATGATAAAAGAATAAAATAGTGTGTATATATATATGTATGTGTATAAATATATATATATATATATATATATATATATATCGTTACGATTTACATTTATGTATAATGATTTTCTGTCAGTAAGAGAGGACGTTGTACGATCCGCGAGTATAACGAAATACCTATAGTGCGTGTACCTGCGTCCGACGGACTAATGGAAAGCGCTAATTGGTTCGTTAATAATGATACGAAGGAGACCACAAGCTCATGGAGATACGGAAACCGAAGCGATATCGAGCTCCATCAACGTATTTCGATCGTCTCCGGCTCTGTCACGAGTGTGAGAGATAGAGATAGAGATAGATAGATACATAGATAGATAGATAGATAGATAGATAGATAGATAGATAGATAGATAGATAGATAGATAGATAGATAGATAGATAGTGAGAGAGAGAGAAAGAGAGAGAGAGAGACCAGGAATGAATATTCGCTTGGTAGGAAGCGAGAGGATGCATTTAAGCATGATTAAGCCGAGCAATATCGAGTTTTCGGTTACAAAGGGAATTTCTCTGCCTCTATGGTTTACCTCTCTCCCTCTGTCATTTGCCTCTCCTCTATCGTCACGGTCATAGCTATCAGAGAAAGAGAGAGGAGGGAGAGGGAGAGAGAGAGAGAGAGAGAGAGAGAGAGAGACAGTGCAGAAACCGCAATATTAATTAACGTTCAACGACGAAAAAGGCGTGGAGATGCACCGGATTAAAGTCTCGACAATTCCCCGGTTGCGTTGACGATTTTTATTACTTTCTACTTTGTCGTTTTCTCTTTCTTCCCTCCCTCCTTTCTCTTTTCTTTTTCTTCTTCCTTTTTTTCTCTCTCTTCTTTCCTTTTTTTTTTTTCATTTTCTGACATAATTTGTCCATCTTCCAACCGCTCTTAACACGTCGTAAAAATGATATATACATTATATAAAATATTTTTCTATATTCGTAAATACGATACAAGAGCTCATCGATTTTAATGCGTTGCGCATGTTAAACGACAATAAACAGGAATGCGTATCGTGCTTTACGAGCGTCGCTAATGGCCGATTACGTTGTTTGCCGCGTTCGCTTTCGCGTTTCACGCGTATATGGTATGTTTACGTGTATACGTACATATACGTATGTCTATGTATAAATAATCGATGCCCATCTAATAAGAATCGTAAAGAGAACGGGGTTTGCTTTATGCAGCTGAATTTACTAGGTTAGATCAACGATTTACCTTATTTCGTTTGTTTCCTCGGCGTCGAGCCGACGGAGTAAAAGTTGTACGTCGATTGATCGCCAACCGTTCGTCTTTTCCTATCTCCTCGTAATCTCGGTTAATGACGTAAAGACGCGCAAGGGAGAAGAAGAAATTCGAGCCAGGGAAAGCGAGACGATCGCCACTTGACTTCGCGCGTAATTCAAAAGTACGAAGAAAGTGGGACTGTCGTACCGCAAGTAGAAAATTCGATCCGCTTAGCAGAGAGAAGAAAAAGGAATAAAAGAAAGAGAGAAACAGAGAGAGAGAGAGAGAGAGAGAGAGAGAGAGAGAGAGAAAGAGAGAGAGAAAGAGAGAGGAAAAATTACAGTGACTAATCGACAAAGTCGATTTTGTGTCGAAAATTAGATTCCCGACAATGTAATTTATATAAATACGTTATCCTAGTCACCTCTTACGTATGTATCTAAAACGGAAGTAAGTAAATGCAATTTATCGGTGAAGACTCGACGATTCGAAAAATTCAACCCGATTGAAATACAATTTGACTGAAAAACTTTTCTATGTACGAATTGAATATTTCGAATTTCTAACGTGAAGAAGAAAAATTTTTATTTAATCTAAAGCGATTTTTTGTGAAGAAATAATATAAAATGTAAAAGTATGTTATGTAAAATATATTAAAGTATATTATGTGAAAATATATATTATGTATAAGTAGATAGATAAAATATACAATATAAATATACACATATTCCATTATTATATCAGTAACAGATTTTGCTTATTTGCATAATAAACTTATTTCGACAAACTTTAATTAATGTATTTCTAAGCAAATTCCTCTGTGTACATTCGATATATTGCCAAGGGATTCACTCACGATATCGAAAGCTCATGAATAATAAAAGTTAATTTACATCGAAAGAATTGATTTTAGGATCCATGTTAATTAAACATTTTTTATTCATCTTGATAAGTATTATGAGCCCTTAAAATATCGGCCGCTTTCTTTTATCATTCTATATATAATATTTGCAAAAATATATATATATATAAACATGTAAATGTTTTTTCGATCGTCTATAAGCAAAAGAATAAATTTTGAAAAAGCGTTATGATATTCGAGATTGAAACTTTGATCTTCTTAATATCTCAAAGGATCTAGTAGTGCAATGAGATGGAAGTAAAAGGAAGAGATAGAACATAGACCAAGCATAATAGTCTTATGGAGAATCCTCGAAATTTTCTGACCAACGTTCTCAAAGGTGAGACAAGCTTCTGGTTCGGTTAGACTCGACTAAACTCGTAAAGCTAGGATCGTCGCCGAGATCGTCGTTCGACGAGGAACTACCGGAAATTCTCTTGAAATTCTCTACCCGACCAGTTACTCGCTTCTTGCCTCTCATCCGATGAAATCCAAAGCGAAGAGAAGAGAACCAACACGATTCTCGCCTTCAAATTCTAACCAACTTCCGTTTGCTCGTATATGTCACCTGAATTGTTTTCAACTTTGATTTGAACATTTGGACCAATGTTGGAACCTTAGTTGCCCAGAGATTTCTACGTTGACATGGCTTTCATGTTTGATAACGCATTATCGATTTTGTAAAATAATTGATAAAAACATTCACGATTTTTAAAGGTAGAATATGAAAGTCCACATTGAAGTGATACAAGACTTTTTCAATTGAAATATCTACTTAACAAATTTACTTTAACTATCATAAAAAGAGAGAGCTCCGGTGTTTAATATATTCCTGGATGAATACATATATACCTCGATCCGAGTTTCAAAACGTAGACATGAAATATTAAAAAATAAACAAAAAAAAACCGACTGATAGATACGATATAAATTAATTATCGAGAGAAAATATAATTCAAAAAACGCACAGAACACGATACGCTTTTATTACCCGAACTATCTCGTGTTTACACAATCTATCGAATAATTTTTCTATATCGATCGTTCTCACATAAGCAGATCGTGTTTCCCTAGATACTTAGCTATTAAAATGATTATACAAATTTCACTGGTTATCTTATCTAAACGATCGTATTTGAAAAAGTATTGAAAAAAATCAAGCTAATCTCGACAGGGTTACACGCAAGACATACCTCGAGATTCGTAATTCGAGAGGGCTGCTAGAGTGTATCGAGCGACTCTCCCTCTTTTATTTTCTCCCTCTCTCTCTCTCTCTCTCTCTCTCTCTCTCTCTCTCTCTCTCTCTCTCTCTCTCTCTCTCTCTCTCTCTCTCTCTCTCTCTCTCTCTCTCCAACGTGTTACATGCTCTCTCGTAAACATACTCTCGAGGGGTCGCTGCGAGGAAAGGACGAAGACGAGGACTCACGCCTTTATTGCTCGCATTTATTATGAGCGTGTAAACACGTACACGCGCAGCTAGGCAAGGCTCTCAAGCGACAACAATACGATTCTGTAATGCTTGCAATGCTCTAGTGTTCCCTTACACAACCCCCACCCTTTCCTCTTCTCCTCTCCGCTACTCTTCTCTCGTTCATGCTACACTCGATCCACTTTCGATGCCACTCGAAAACGAAATTTCGAGATATCAAGTACGAGCCATCACTATCGAATCCTCTTCGTTGAAATAACGAACGTTACTACTTTCGAAACTTTACGATAGTCGCTGGGCACAGCATCGATTTTATCGTTCGCGGGAAATATAAAATAAATAAAAAAAAAAGAGAGAGAGAAAGAGAGAGAAATGTCAATGGAAAGTCCAAGAGAAGAAGAAATTTCGTTGAAATCGAGCGCGAATTCTTTTCTTTTTTTTTTTTTTCTTCTTTTTATTTATAATAACGTAAGCACGTACTACATACATACATGCTCGTCACGTTCTTTTCTCGAGAAAAATATGAACGTGAAATACGTTGCCGGGATGAAAGTCGTTCGAGGGAACGCTACTGCCTACTGCGGAATAATTGTGCGAATATAAAACAGACAGACAGGCAGAGGAGAGAGAGAGAGAGAGAGAGAGAAAGCGAAAGAGAAGCTAGAGACGAAGAGGAAATAAAAAATTTACGAGTATTTCTTTGCACGGAATAATCGTTTTAATTTCGTTCGATTTTTCGATGACATTCGTTGAAATTTATAGAGAAAACGAGAAATGGTTTTGATATTTTTGGTATTAAAAGAGAAAAAAAAATGAAAAAAAAAAAAAACGAATAAATTTTCGTACAAATTCTTTCCTTTATGAACGTAGGAATAAATACGTATCACGCGATTACACTACAACGGAACAATATTTGTCGAGCCGAATAGTTAATAAAGAGTCCATGTCAACTCGTTCTCTTCTTTCCGTGTGTTCAATTTCGCACGAAGCAATTTAATGTACTTTTACGACGCTCATTTCCATCGACTTCCGGCGTGGACGTACGTTGCGCGTCTTTTACGATCGGCCCTCATAAATCGAGGCTCAACGAGAGTAGGAAGGAAGGAGGAGGGTGGAGCGAGAGGGAAAAACCGAATTCGTTGCTGACATAAGTGCAATCACGTCGATTAAACGAGTTCGCGCCGTTAGTCTCTCTGGTCTACGAATGAGAGAGTGACTCCGTCTCGTCAACGATTTCGTTTAATTACGCTCATTGTCCTCACGCTGAGCAAACAAAGGTTTCTCCGTTGTTGTCCAACTTCTTAAATCTTTTTTAAGAACGTTAATGAACCCGTGCACGCATTTTCATTGGTGAACGAATGAAATCATCGAGACGACATTCGTATATTCGTTTTACTGTTAATTAGGAACAGGAATAATAAGAGATTTCATTTTGATCTATCCAATGTAAAAACGTGGAAACGTGTAAAATTCAAATTAACTTTTATTCGTACTACAAAGTTTTATTACTACGCTCCAGATCACCGGAGTATGGAATAGTATCGATATCGTTGAGTATCCGTGCGCGAAAACTCTCGACGCTAAAAATAAGATTGGTGTTATGCATACACACTTGTCTTAAATGTTATTTGATACGAGAGTTTATTTCCCTGGTTGCAACGTCAAGAGGAACGGCCTTGAATGAACCTGGATGTTAAAACACGAGACTCGAATCTCCTTGAAACTAAATTCCATCTTCGCAGGACGAAATATTCTGTCGTTGAAACGATTGATAAACCGTGTTGAAACCGAATAGAGGAAATACTATATCTCTCTCTCTCTCTCTCCCTTTTTCTATCTATCTATCTATCTATCCATCTATTATTTTTTTCTTCTTTCTTGCTTTTTCCTAAGAAAAGAAAATATAGTTCGACGGAAGGAGAGCGTTTCCCATGAGAGAAGGATTGTTACGACGAAGGAATTGACAGAGCCATTACAGGATGACAAACTTCACCGACACAAGCGGAGCACTCTTTGGCGTTTCAAAGATGACGTAACTCGCCGACTTAGAATCTCAACGGAAAGCAGAGAAAGACACCAAGTCTAACGTTGTAAAAATGTGTAGTAAAAATCTTTTATCTACATATAGCAACGAAGATGTTATTCAAAGGAACGTATATTACCGTCCTTGACACCCTTCGTCCTCTCTTCTTTTCTTTCTCTTTACTTTACATTCATGACGTTTAAAAACTTATAAATAGATCAATAGATTAATAACAGTCCGACGATCACTTTCGCTTTTATAAATTTCGTTTAGAAAATAATAAATGCGAATTAAATAATATATAACGACGATTATATCTCTATCTTTTCTTCGATCGTATAATCGTGCTAGCTCACATGTAAATCTTCGGAATGTCAGACGAGACTTGCGTCTTACGTTCTTTCTTTCTCTCCTTTCGAATACTTTAATCCCTGCTAGAGCGTGACTCATCAAACTCATAATCCGTCCTCCATGAACACCCATTCGTAGTCACGATCACCACGATATTCCTAATAGTGTCTCGAGCACGCGTTACGTTGAACACGCCTACGATCTTCCCCGCTCCTCTTCTCCCCCACTTTTCTTGTCATTCTCAAAGTCCGATTCCGACCACGATCGTTTCATTTACGATCGAAAGATATTGCCTTTTCCATCATTCGTCATATTATACAGAACGTTGTTCGTTGAAATATTCTCGAGGTCACGCCATTTTATCGGATCATGTCGCATGATTTTTCCATTAGAGTGTTATGAACAGAAAGTATTCATAATAATACAGAGTATTATGAGAGAGAAAAAGAGAGAGAGAGAGAGAGAGAGAGAGAAAGAAAGGTAAAAAAAAGTCTCCGTCCTCGTTTCCGTCCTTTTGTTTTCGTATCGTTCATTTGCATAGAGATGCGTACGCTCACTTGATTTACACGTATCGTTCATTTGATATTCAAGGTATCTACTGTCCGTATCAACGACCACACGCGATACATACAAATCGTATTACATACTCGTGTAAAACATTTCCATTGGATTATCGTAGCTTGAATGATCGTGTTCCCGAACAGAACGATCGAATTTTGGTCGAATTCGAGAAGGAACTTATGCGAGAAATCTCACAGAAGGAGGGAAAGAAAATCGTTGGAAAACTCGATTCCACTGAGCGAGTTTCACCTCTTTTTACTTGACAATGCGATCGTCTGTCGAACATGATAATAAATTGTGGAAAGAAGACGCACAACGGATATCGGTGGGAAGAGGAAATTTCTATTACTTTCGCATCGACGCATGACATCCAGGAACGCCTTTCACGGCTTTTCCGTTCGATGAATCATAACCTTGAAGAGGGGTGGAAAAGAGCACATCATGGCGAATGGAAGACGGAAACGCGTTCATTCGCGTGTTTGCAAACGTATAGAGGATTGTACGATAGCGAAGAACCCCTCTTTACGGATATTCACTGAGGGGTTGTTATAGGGATGATGACTGAAAATCGACCCTTCCTTTACTATCTCCGTCTCTGTCTCTATCTTTCTTAGATCATGTCTCGTGACGTTTAATACTTATACTTAAACGAAAAATTTCAATTTTGTCAGATCGATAATCTGCGATTAAATAATGTAGCTAGTATTATTTCGATATACTCTATTTTTCTCAAAGTAAACTGTTAGTATTCATTATCATGTTGCTTCGTTTTAAATCGTATTTTACTATTCGGATTTTTACTTTACTTGTACGTTTGATATTCTTGTTGGATTATTATTTTATTTCGTATTATTTCAAGTTTACAAAACTTTGTTCTTAAAGGAACGAATCTTTTATTGTTTTTCTTGTTCTTTTTCTATTCTTTTTTTATTCTTTTTTTATTCTGTTCACGTTTAATCAAAATTCGATTAAATACATCCATTTTTGTTTGAACGCAAGAATAAAAGAGAAGCTTACGACCTCACGTTCATACGAAAGTAAGAAGCGCTTTTCGATCCGGTGTGCGAAAATATCATGAGAAAATATCATGAGAAAATATCATGAGAATAATGGGAAATCGTTACCAATGTTCTTTTTTTTCTTTTTTGGAGAGAACCCATGCGAGGAAGGGACTACACGAAAAGCTAATATCATTTTAATCATTAAAAATCCTTTTAAACCGCGTCAACGTTCACCCGCTTAAATTTATCGTATCCCGTCGACGTTCGTGATAAATTTATCGTTTCTCGAGACATCGGAGACGATCATGTACATTTCTTAAGTTTCTTCGTTGCGTTCCAACCTTCCTATGAACGTGTCATACGATATCCACTGAGAAATATTATCGATGAAGCTTTGTTCCTTTAAAGAGACGTAAAAAGAAAATTAAACGTTATAAAGTATTTTATTAACATCCTAATCCTTCTTTTTTAAAACTATAACTAAATACCAAGCACAACAGATAGCAAATAGACACGCATATAGATAGAAACCTACCATTAGAAATAAGAAAACTATCGATGATCTATTCGTACGTAATTTTATACTTAAATAATATATATCGAATAATCGCAAAAGTAAAAACAATAAGAATAAAACGAAATATATTGTTTGCTTCCTGAAGCGTTCTTATCGAGGGAAATAATTCGAATATAAACGACGAAGATCGAAAAGTCGATCGAACGAAAATTTTTGCAAGATTCTTTCAAGTTAAAGGAAGAGTAGATCGTACTTCCTTTTCTCCTGCTAACAAGTAAGGTACTAACCTCGTAAATCGATCCACTCGTCTTTAGCGAACCTTCGAAAGTATCGTTCATCGAGAAACAGGAGCAAGCCTGAGTGGCAACCGCAAGCCCGTCAAACGTCTATCACGAGGCAAATGAACGGGAGCGTGTTGTGCTGTGTAAAAAAAAGAAAAAAAAAAGAAAAGAAAAGAAAAGAAAAAAAAAACAGGAGCAAAGAAACCGTACAGGTTGCAATCGGACATGCCCCGTAGTCTCGTAGAAGTGGAAACTTGGAAATCGAGGATTTATGCGTTTCTCCAATGGAAAGAAGTCGCGGAGCAACAGGTCACGAGTGTGTTACGATTCGTACGTATACGTATGTCTCGCCGTCTCGCTTTACCAGGGATTAGAGTGGCGCCGGCGATTATACCGAAGCGATGCTTCGACAAAGTCACGACGAAGGAACGAGTCTGGAGCTAAAGTAAAAAGAACAAGTTGTTAACCCTGTCGAGCCGGTAGATAGGTAGGTAGGTAGGTAGGTAGATAGGTAGGTAGGTAGAAGATTTACGCGAGAATAAATAAATTAGAAAAACAAATCGAGAAATCAATGAACTAACTTCTGGATTATAACTTACAAACAATACAATAATAGAATCTTTGACAGTCAAGAGATAAACGTATAAGCCATTGTCAAAACAGAAAAAGAAAAAAAAAAGGAAGAGAAGAAATACAATTTCCACTGGAAGGATATTCTAGGATATAGTAAAAGCGAAATAAGATATAGAGGGACATATGACAATGTCGAACGGATAAGAGCTAGTATGAAGCATCTTTATTTGTTCCTTTTGAACTTGAATAAGCAGGAGAAAGAATAAGAACTTAATATCTTGACTAAGGGAAACTATGTTGAAAAGGGAACGATTGTCGATTCTGGTATGTTTTCACTTGTATTTTATTTTTACGAATTTAAATGCGAAGAGAGAAAGAGAGAGAGAGAGAGAGAGAGAGAGAGAGTAAAATAAAAAAAGGAAATCCTTAAACTCGGTGACTTTCGTGAAATAGTGCCACTTGCATTTCACTCGACGAGAATACGGATTTGACAGTACAAGTAGGGGGATGTGATTTTTAGAAGTAAGGAAAGAAAGAAAAAGGATTCCGAAGGAATTCGATCCTCTTTCTCGTTTTTCTTCAATACGAATGAATCCTCTCGGAAACGAGATGGAATCTTCCTTTCCTGTCTTTGAAAATACTACGAAAGGATTCAATCTCTTCGAGAACCAAATCGTTCAATGCACCACCTTCGGCGTCGTGACTAACATTTGAAATTACTTTCATAGGTAGTAAGGTTCTTCCTTTGGATACCTTTGAATTCCGCATACGTGAGAAAAGGAAAATTGCAAAAGCACGATATGGATTACGATTCAAAAGAGATACATATGGGGATGGGGTTAAGAGAGGAAAAAAGAAAGAAATAAGACGCGTGCATTCGAGGAGAAAAATTGAATTTCTGATTTCGTCTCATTCGACATCAATGGCCACCCAATCCCGATCCATCCATTTGTCTTGCATTTTTCCTTTCGAAAATCCGAACGTGGAACAACGAGCTCACTGACTATGTGCCATTTCAACGAAACAAGAAGAGGATCGATGGAGATGTCACTCGCACATGGTAACTCCGATACAGGTAATAGGAATCGTCTCTGAATTGACCCCTCACTCTCATTCACCGTTCATCCTTTTCTTTTTTCCTCCCTTCCACTGTCGAACCAACCCGGCACTACTCTTCACGTTCGTTTCGAATCAATGACGGAAAAGAAATCGTCTGTACGATACATTCATCCATTTCCTACGTGATACCAACGATTCCGGCAAAATGAAACGAGACGAAATGAACGTGAACCATGAGATTTTATCCCGATCGCGATGAAACCTTCGAATATAATGGCTATGGAAAAGGGTAGACGTTCATAGTATTTACACGCGTATACCTTTTATCCATACTTATTGTGTATCTATGTGTATGTAAGTACGTATATATATATATATAAACGTCGCTATCTTTTGAATTTTTTCGTGTTAATGACCTCCAAGAAGAATCTTTTTATCTATATTTTTCTCCGTTTTTTTTTTTATTCTCTTCTTTTTTCTTTCTTTTTATTTCCGTCAATGAAACGTATGCACACATTGTTAATGAGCGAACATTTTATCTGAAAATAAAAAAATATCGTTCAACGTAAGTACGGTTTTAAAAAATCGTTTTTCAGAATCTTGCATTTCGCCGAGTCATGGATCATAGATCAAAAATATTTCTATGAATATTTCTACGAATATGTTGGTAACATTTGCCTGTACGTGGTACAGGCTCGCTAAGCTGCTTCGGGTTACGCCCTCGGTGTGTCATATACGGAAGCATAAAAAAAAAGCTCGACAGCGTGGTACCACGTGTTCCCATCGTACAGCCTTTTTACACTTCATCGCTCGAAAACCAAGCTCTTTGTCACGTGTATATGCGTACGTACGTGCAACGTACACAGACACGTGCGTGATATTAGCATGATAGAATCGTGAATATGTGTATGCGTGTATATGTGCGTGTATGTAGATGAGACGGAAGAAAAAGAGAGTACGTATGCTTCAGTAACGCGTTCGATAGCTCGTGCCACGCGTTTCATGTTTTTTCGTTTATACCCAGGACGCTCATAATCCCTGAGATATCGTTTTCACCCTTTCCGATCGTCCATCCTGCTCTTCCGTCTCAATTTTTTTTTTCTCCATATAACCTTCTTCCTCAAAGGCATCTTCTGAGAAAGAAACTTTCGTTAAAAGACTGCATAGAAAATTTCCTGTATAATATTCCGTATATAGTTTATATAACGATGATAAGAATTTTGGAAAAGATAAAAAAAAAATCCAAAGGATATTTAATTGGAATAATTATTAGAAAAAGATGTTGCGTACGAATCTCTAATTGCGAACGTGCGGAGCCGTGTTCACGTGTAAAAAATTAAATTTTACACGCTAATGTGCATGTCTATACTGAATCGTTGAATAATATTTGCATATTAAACACAATTTTTAGTTAAAGTAACGATTACTCGATGAAAATAGATACAAATAACAAGAATAATTTAAATTAACGTACTAACGTAACATCGTGTATTAACTAAATATACAATTTCACCTTTGTAATTCTCGTACATGTATACGATTAATTAATTTTCATTTCGTGATTATTTCCATTAGAAAATTACCGCAGTATGTACGGTGTATGTCATTCGATCAAAATTTCACTACTAGCTTTTACTGTATCATGTTTTCTCATGAACATAACCCCATTCGCATAACAACAAATCTCCTTTCGTTTAACGAGAACAATTGGAACATTAACGGAATATTAAATTCGAATTATTCGTACGAAACTTTAGATATAGAAAACAATTTTTTAAGGAAGATTATCGGTGAGAAAATCGACCAAAAGCATCGTTACGTTCAAAACGAATTTAATTAAGCGCAGGAACGTAATTAATTACGCCATTATACCGCTCCGATAATTTCAATGACTGCACATTCATTTCTTCGCTTTTCCGCTGTAATAAAACACTTTTCATAGCATATCCTCGTAATCTCTTCTCTCTTTTACCCTTTATCCTTCCTCTCTCCCTCTATCTACCTATCTATCTATCTATCTATCTATCTATCTATCTATCTTTCTCATTCTCTCTTCATCTTCTCGTCATAATTTGAAAAGAAATTCCAAGGAAAAAGAGTACCTTTCCAAGGCGGATAAGATATGAAAAGATAGACGCGCTTTCGAACGAGTACGACGAAAAGGGTGGCGTCGTTTCCCAGTAGGATTAAGCTACGTTCTACTCCTTCGGGATTCGGACGGTCTTGCCCGAGGCCGCACGAAACCAGGATACATTTTTCCCCCGTGTATATTGAGAATCTTTTCAAATCGCGAATGTCCTCCGGGATATTACGTTCGTTGGCGAACAAGCGAAAAAAAAGAAAAAGAAAAAAAAAGAAAAAAAATCGACTATACTTCTCTTTCGTTCTAGTTATGAAAATCTCTAAATCTGTGATAACAAAAAGGGAAAAGAAAAAAAAAATGGAAAAGAAAAAGAAAAAAAAAAGAAAAACGAAAAAATATATTTGGCAGTACGAACGTCAGATTCGAAAAGTTATTTATAATGTAGGGAAGAAGAAAAAAGAAAAAAAGAAAGTTCTTCCTCATTAAAAATTTTTCCAAAAGAAACATTACACTTACGATATTAATTCAATGATACGCAAATGTACAATATGAGATAAAGAAGACCGAATTCGTCGAAATACTTTCGAATTTGCAGTCGAAGTAATACGATAGTTATAAAGATCATCGTTGATTTAAAGAAGTACCGTTGACGGCGATCGTCTTATATGTAGCGTACGTATAAATACGAAGAACGTTCAATTTTTTTCGGCGAAGCGAAAGGAAATAATTGCTGGGAGGAAGTATAGCGGATATATATGCGAGTAAGTACATGCATATATCTATCGTTTAATACGTCGAAGGTGACCCAGATTTTCCAACTTCCCGAGCATTTTTCGAGCGACGCTTTCCGCTAAATCGAGGCCGAGCAGCCTACTCGAATGTAAGTTTTGTACTCGAGAACTGTGTGACCTACACAGCAAATTTCTTCTCTCTCTCTCTCTCTTTCTCTCTCTCTCTTTCTCTCTGTTCTCTTATTATACATATATTGATCTCTCTTGTTCGTTCAAGATACGATCGGAGATAATGCAAAAGAGAGAAAAAAAAAAGAAACTCATGAATTATGTAGATGGATCAACCACGACGAGAGAAACTTCTACGTGGTCGCGCAACGATCTTTGCATGATCGTTGCACAAATCGGGCCAGAAAGGATAGCCCAGGAACGTCGTTCGTCGGTCGATGAGTTTGACGGATGAATCTAGGGTTCTTGAACCGCGGTCTATTCTACCATGACGATGGCGACATCCTTTTTGTATCATCTTCTTCCATCAGGCTCGCTTCCGCTCTATTTGGAATCGGATTTCGCTGTTCCTTCGAAACCTGGCCCCTCCCCCTTCCCTACTTTACTCAACTCTCCATCGGAAGTTGCCATTAAAGCAAAGTACTCCTGACTTCGTGAACTCGCCAAACGGAAATGAGAGAATACGTATACACTATATCGAGTTAGCTAAGAATATAACCACGAAGTTACTCATCGTTAAAATACCATTTGTATGCTTTTGTCATGATGAACAAATCTCTTTAAATCTACTCAAGAGAACACGTGGCAACGACACGATGACAGATCAGTACACACGACGACCAGTCAGTTCTTTTAACAATACCTACTCTTCTTCTCGGCTCTCCGCGGATGCGAAAACAACGGACCACGTGCTGCGTATCCGTGTCCAAGGACGTAACGAATTACAATAACGCTCTTTTCGAACGGTACTGCTATTTTCTTGTCGGTCCCTAAAATCTATATCTCTCGTCTTACGAAGATTATCGCTGGGTCTTACCACGATCTATTCTCACAGCTGGCAACTATTCTAAAAACATAATCGAGATTCGGCAGCTTTATTTTCGACGTCCTAAGTGGAAATTTTGAGAACGTTCTTATATAAAGAACGTTCGGAAAGTAATGAAAAAGTACAATTAAAAGTAATACCGTCGCCGAGGAATAATATGACTATGTAATTGTAACGACGCCGATAACGATAACAAATTATTTGTAAATTAAATCATGTATAATATTAACGAGTTGCTAACGATCGGAACTCTCACGTTCGATAAAGAAAAAGAAAAAGAAAAAAAAAAAGAAAGAAAGAAAAAGATTTAGTCATCGATCGTGAGTAAGATCGAATCAAAAGTGGCGAGACCCGCAACGACGTGGCGAGAATTATCAGACTCTCTTCTCGACTATCGATCTTAGTTTCGTTCCTCTGTACCACCCACTCCCCTCCTATCGATAGTACACCCATCTATAGCTTTCGCGAACATCCAGCTTGCCATCGCAATCGTAAGACGTGCCATTTTTCCAAACATTTTCTGCTATTTTCCTGTCCTTCTATATCAACGTAGAATGCATTGCGTTCGTCGTTTTGTCACGAACGAGTTTCCTTTCTTTCCACGCTCTTTTTCGTGAAACAATTTCGCGATATATCTCTCCGAAAGTGGAGCAACGACTTTTTGTAGCCAATTCTCTTCTTCTATCTTCTTTTTCTTTCTTTTTTTTTTCCACGAAATAAAAGTTAATACTAACATACCTCATTCAGCCATCCTCTCCCGTCTAAAAGAGAGACGGGTCGTTTATTCCAACTTTCCAAAAGACTCTTCCTTTTCGTTTCAAAAGGAGTGGAAAAGAAATCATACGATGTCGTTCACTGTTATTCCGCGAGATATTTTACTGAAAACAAAGCTAACGAAAGAACTTATGAAACGGTGGTGCTTTAGAACTGAATGCACGAATGTCACGATGGGATATATTCATTAAGGACATTTGAAATTAGCACGACCGAGATCCGGACCTATTTAATTAATAACAAAAAGGAAACAACAAAAATAAAACAAAAAAAAAAGAAGAGAAACAAAAAGAGAGAGAGAGAGAAACAGAAAAAGAAATAAAAAGCAGAGAGCTTTGTCTGCTTTTCAACTCATCTCGGAGTACTGTGCATTGAAAATAGCGAAGCACGAAGGTAATACATACGTATATATATATATATATATAGTGGGTTTTAGTCAGGATTATTTTCCCACTCGCGATGCGTAAACATCCCGCGAGACCGACCGCCGCAATAAAAGTCTAGACTTCTGGACGAATTCTCCTCGAGTCTTGGTATAATCGATCGCGAAGATGAGTCATCCCTCTTACGAGAATTCTAGCGAAGGGATGCTCGAACCGAGGGATCCAGGATGAGACGAGGGAAAGGGAAGCGAAGGGAAGGAAAGGGAGGAATTGGGGGAAATGACGCGAAACTCGCCAAGATTGACTTTAACAATGCAGACCCGTCTTGAAGGCGCCCACTACGACAACTATGACGACTGCTTCTCCCTCGTTAAATATTTCATCACGTCGTCATCTTGGAATACGTTAAGAGGATTTTTCAGCTTTAAACTATATGCATGCGATTATAGAATTTATTTCCTACCGAGGAAATATTTGTGTCATCGACGATCATTGTTTTTTTAGTTTTATAAACGAGATTATATTAGATCGTTACAAAGGAAATCTCCGAGTTTTATAACGTGAATGTAGTATGAAAAATCGAGTGTTGTCGAAAGTTCGTAACGATTTAATATCGATTCATGCGAATACATTTATGTAGGAGATGTTGAAAAAGAGAAAGAAAAGAAGAAACGTTTAATTAATAGCAGAGGAAATTACGTAAATATTTATCAGCGTAATTGATTTAATATGATCGATGAGACGAGTAATTATTTTTTATATTTAAAAGACTTAGTCTATTGTGTCCCACAAAAGCCACCATTATTTTCTCCCCAAAGTTGGAAGGATAATCGCACAAGTCGTCATCTTGCTCGGTAAAAAATTGAAAGCTCGACGATGCACAATTTTCCGGAAGTCACTTAGCTCCAGCCGGAAGCTTCTCTCGAGAATGTTCGCCAGTTACTTCGTGCATTTCCATGCCCGTTGCATTAACCAGTCCGACTATTCGTTTCCTGGTTGGCGATGTAACGACCTAGTACGCTGGAAGGGTAGATGAAAATCCTGTCGACACGATTCGAACTTTCCTATATTCGTCATAAATGAATCTTTTTGGCAGATAAGAGATAACGACCGACATCAATCGCCATCTACGTTTATTTCTGGTAACTCTGACTCGGTTCAATAGAGAAGTGAATTTTAACTAGTCCATTCAACACTTATATATATATATATATATATATATATATATATATATATATATATACGTACGTAAATCACTATCTCAAAATCATAAAAATTCAGATTCCTCAAAGAGATATTTTTATTTTGTCTAAAATAGATCGCTTTGTGATCCGACAAGTTTTAAAATAGCATAAGCTATTAAATAAAACGAGATTAGTCTGAAAGAAACTCGCGATCAAATTTATATCAATGTTATAAATACTTGATTTTACTATTATTATACTTAATCATAATAGTATCAATTTCAATGAAAAATAAATATACATACGTGCACATACGTACATATTTATATCCCTACTTGATTTCACCTCATACCTTCCCCTATTCTTTTTTATTTCGATCGATATATCTGCACATCTATAGTACTTATTGAAAATATCTCGTAGCTTCAAATATCTCGTCAGAAATCCGATAATCTGTATTTGCATCGTCGAATCGGTTCTAATGTTCTTCGAAAGATCGATTTACGGATGAACGAGCACGTTCCCGAGGCAGCTTTCACTATTAGATGAGGACAACAACAATGAGGACCCCATCTCGCTTATACATATCTTGATATAAAAATGAAAAGCCGGTTAGTCGTTCAGTGGCAAGTGATGTACGGACTTCCGGTTGCTGGACAGACGAACCGCGTATTTGCGTCCGGTCTTTTCGCATAAAGCTATAAACGATGGTGTCGATGCTCGACGGCTTCTTGAATATACGGATAACGTCTTTTGTATGCGAGTCCACGATATCACATCTTACCACTGTCCTCACACTCCAAGTTCGTACATATGTACACCCTTTTCGTACACTCCGTAGACTATATGCGAGTACCGAAGTAGAGATATAATCTTATAGTGTCTAGGACGGCTCGCATTGTCGTGTATGCCTTTACTATGGCACAATAACTTCGCAAACAGGAATGTTCTTGGTATGGTACCTACGTATGTGTTTATATTCGTACTCTCTTTTGTTGGTATTTGTAGACTGGAAAATAGAGAGAGAAAGAGAGAGAGAGAGAGAGAAATGGTCAGAAAAGGAGATAAAGAAAGAGAAAAATGTTCGGAAATTCGTATTTCTACTGGAAGACGAGGAAACTCGAAGACAGACTCGACAGAGTTCCAAACAGATGTCTTCCTCTACAGAATTTCACTGTAATTTTCTTCTCTTCTGTTTTCGTGTATCTCACTGCTTTTTCTCTATATATATTTCTATTTATCTATCTCTATCTATCTATCTATCTATCCATCTATCTATCTATCTATCTGTCTGTCTATCTATCTATCTATCTACCTCTCTATCCATCTCTATCTATCTATCCATCCATCTGTCTATTTATCCATCTATCTGTGATTAGAAATCAATAATACTCGGTGCAATTGCGACTCAAACGAAATTACTTCATCCTTAACTGCTTCGAAAGCACGATCGATTGATTGGTAATCAGTAGAAATTGCGCCATCGTTTTTATACTTTTTATATATTTTTTGTCCTCCTTTGATAAAACCTTACAATCGGAATATTAAGACTTTCATCCAATATATTAATAAATATAGAATAACGTAATACGTATAAAGTATTAATAAAGTCTTTGAACTGGAAAACCTTTACGAATCAGTCAGATTTCACGTTCGAAAAATTTTAGAAAGAAGATACATATAACGTTGATGTTTCAAAGTAGAAGAAACAAAATGGAAGGAAGGAAGAGAGGAAGTAAAAGAAAATGAGTGGCGAGCCATCGAGATCCATCCTTATCTAGCCAGCCAAACTGGTTGAAAACCAGTTCGTTATGGCACCGACGATCGGTCACGCTCACATATCCGAGTAGGTATGTATATTGAACGATGCGTGCGAGCTTGTGCTTGGTAAAGGAAAATTCGTATGTCTATACGCGATACGCTATCCCAGATTTTCAGATCTAGTTATTCGTCGTTTGAGATCAAAGAAATTTAGAAAGAGAGAGAAAGAGAGAGAGAGAGAGAGAGAGAGAGAGAGAGAAAGAGAGAGACAGGACGTTGAGGAGGCGAAGAGATCGGTGAGTTAAAAACCGGTAGTTCGTTTGGTCGTTCGCTTCGTGTACTACGTAATATGACGCCAAACACTTGGTTGACGACGCAAAAACATCGTACGCGACGAACGTTCGAACAACGAGTGATGCACGCGATCGTACACGTAAAACGACATCTTTACGTCACGGCCAACGAGTTTACCTTTTTTTTTTCCCTTGTCTAAAACTACGTTACTACATAATAATAACAATAATAAGTACTTTCAAAATTGGCCACTTTCAACATGGAAGATAATAAAGAAATTATTTCACTAAAATTAACAAGCTAATTTGATACATGATTTCTTGTTTCCGAACAATCGATTCCGTGCACAAACTAAATTGTTAAATCATTTATATATGGATATATATATATATATATTTACTTTCCATATGTGTATGTATATACATATATATTACTTTATAAATGAAATGCAAAGCGAAAAGTCTTATAATTAAGAATGCTTACGACACTTAAAAGTTGAATACATATTGACGTCGCTCACTAGATCATTTTTAACCTGTGTGCAACTAGCAACTGGACTCTTACGCAATTCGTAGTTTCGTACTCGTATGGAACCACTTTCCCCTAGGTCAAGTCTGCCCACGTTCGTTTTTCTCGTTAAGTTAACAACCCTCGCAATTAGTTTGTTCTACGTACGATCGATGAACATCATCCTATATGTACCTAACTATCCTAAATACTATTATATAAAAGAACAGAGAGAGAAAAAAAGAAGAAGGAAAGGAAAAGAAAAATATAGAAAAGAAGAATGTTCATCGATCGAAAGAAACTCTTCCGTACTTCGTCTAATGGCAATTTTCTCGAGCAACGAAGGAACATTTCGCAACGGTAAATCTTAATTGTTAGAAACGTTCCTTCTTCCGACCTACGCGCAATTCGGTTTGGCTCAATACATATATATGTATATATATATATATATATATATATATATATATATATATATATATATATATAGATAGATGCGCGTGTATGTGTACACGTATATAGATCTTTGTCAGTTTCTATGTACCTAATGTATGGTAAAAAAAAATATTAAGTACCGTTCGTTTCTCTGTTCCTAGAACTCCCACACGTACGCGAAAAGAGAACGTTGATCCTTGACAATGAACTATTTTACGTGTTTAGTTCATCAAACTTGTTTCATATATCTATATACGAATACATGGAGCTAAAATTATAATTAGAAAGGATGAGATTCCTAATAACACAAAATAAAGTAATATTTAAAAAAAAGAAAAAGAAAGAAAGAAATAAAAGAAAAAAGAAAGATATTCGAAAGGGCCGAAGCAAACGAAAAATTCAAGCGTAAACTACGATAGAATTTCTCTATTCTAAACTCGATCTTGGTATTTTAAAGCGATAACGTCAGCGTGCTCGAAGCGACCGGAGGCTCCAAAGCAAAAGGAACTACTAGAGAGAACTTAATCATGAATGACGCGAGTCAATACGTATGCACCTCGAACGATACGAGCTCGGCGCGCTTCTACGTGTCGTAAATAAAGAAAACGTCGGCCTCGAGACGATCGTACGAGTTTGTCGTCGAGAGAGAGAAAAAAAGAGAGAGAGCGAGAGAGAGATAGAGAAAGAAAGAAAGAAAGGGTGAGAGAAGGGGGAGGAAGAGAAAGAGGGAAGAAAAAGAGGGAAGAAAGAGAGAGAAAGAGAGAAAGAGAGACGACTTCCACTCGATCGAGGATCGTGAGAGCGAAAGTTCAAAACCACCGATGGATCGAGTGCACTGCTAAAGAAAATAAATCACTATGATGGCTTTCGAAAGCACGAGACGTACGACAAGGAACGTTGCTGAAAACTCAGGTTTGCGAAGTCGAGTTAGAGGGTGCTTACGTGCATACATGTGTATGTGGAAAAGCGAGAGCATGAAACGTTTGAATGCAGCAAATATGAGAACACAAGAGACGGAGAGAAAAAGAGAGAGAGAGAGAGAGAGAAGAGGGGGAAGAGATGAGAAGCTACGGAATTACATAATAGTTGGCACAGTCTTACGGACAACGCTTGCTTATTCATGCACAGAGCTGCCAGTGCGTGTTCGTGAGTATTATTTGTGCGAGTTGCAAGGCGACAAGGAACATAAGGGCTCGTTCACATATGCCGAATACAATATAGTTATTTTTAAATACAATTGTTCTTCCTATCTATTTATCTCTCGTTGTAGTGTGATGTAACATTCTTTTACGATCTTAGATGTATGATCTTTTTATAGAAAGAAAAAAGAAGAGTATAAATCAATAAAGCAAAATATATGATAAAAATATTAAAATAATCGATAGGTAGTACGATACGGTACGAACGTATTGCATACTCATGCATGTGCTAAGAGATGTGAGAACGAAGAGAGTCTCGCACCTGCAGACAAGCCTTTACACAGGAACTCCCCGTAGGTAGGTACAGAGATTCGTTTGCAACCCAAACCGCAGAGACAAATGGCCGGATTGCGTATGGAAGAAAGCCGAGCATTTAGACGCGTGAGACCGAAAGAACTCCGATATATATCCGAGAGAATCGTGACAACCTTGAAAATACATCCCCATTCGATAATTCGTTTACATTCTTATCTTTTTCTTTCCTTTTTCTCTATATTTTTTGTACAATATATCTCGTTACTTTCTTTCTTCGCGAATGTCTATCTTCAATTTCGGAAAGTAATGAACGTAAGTTGCAAGGTAGTTCGATATTAAATATATACACGAACATCGAATTTTAATGAAAGACGTGAATTTAGAAAAAGCGATGAAAAGAAGAATGGAATATCGGCGAACAGTTTAAGTGAGCTTTTATATGAAGTTACCAAAGACGAGAAGGACGACGTTTGAGTGGTTACGAATTAATTACAAGTGATCGATAATAATCGAACCTAGACTGAACTGCCTAGGTTAGAAACGGCAGGGCAAAGTGATCGGTATAAATAATTTCATCTCTTTCAAGCGCTTCGAAAGCTCTCTTGCATGATCGTTACGTTATCTACAAAAGGCTAAGATCGGCCAATCGGTTCCTCCCTCGATATATATTTAAATATACCTATCGCGAACCCATGCGCCTGGCCTTGTCTAATAATAAAAAAAAGTACAGACCGTTATTAATTCGAGTAAGGAAGGATAAAGGCATCGGAGACTCGAAAGATCTTTTGTTCGCTTAATTCACGTGAAACGCGGAAAGTTCGAAAAATAACCGCAAAGCGTAAAGTTAAAACTTTGAAGGAGCTACTTTGGCATTTGAAACTCGAACGATAACGAGGAAGTAGTCTTCTAGCTATAGGCATGATATAACAGCAACTTGTAAACCAGCGACGTTACGAAAATAGAAGAGGCTTTCGCTCCCGTTCCCACAAGATCTCTACTCTCCCCACTATATTTTGGCAAAGCCAATAGCCAGATACTCTAGAAAAAGAAGCTTTTTAACGCCAGCGAGAGAACCGTCCGTACTCAAGATCCATTCTTTTACGGACTCCCTTTCTCCTTTCTTTCGTCTGGAGCATGAAAGCTCTTAAAAGGGACCGTATTCGATTTCTCAATTAAATAATTCGACTTCGGCGATAAGTGCTCGGCGGAGATCTCGAATCGCATTTTCGAGACCACATTCTCCGTTCCTCCCTTTCTGAAATCGTAGACGTCGGTAAACGAAGAGCAGAGTTTCGTACATACACTTTCTCGTTCATTGTAACAGATGATTCTGTAGATATTGCAAATATATCTCGTAATACGTTCGATATATTTATCTGTTATTCCTGTCGGTTATTCTATCTTGCAATGGAAACATCGAAACGTGATTAAAACGTCAAAATGTTGTTAATAAGGATTCAAACACGAAATTTCGAAGTGAATTGCGCTTCTCTGCAATCTCAATGGGGATGAAACTCCTAGGTTACGTACGTAATAACGTATATATATACATATATATATAATACATATGTGTGTATAATATATATATATATATGTATGTATATGTACGTATCTACGTACGTTTATATGTATCTACTCTGTAGCGGAAACTACCAAGGATTATCTTCCATGTTCGGCATGAGAACGCACAATGTACGAGCGGCGCTCGATATCTCTTGTCCAGGAACGTACCTAGCGACAGTTCAGTACCCTCCATAAAGAGAAAGGAATACCGTGTACCGCGTACATTAATTCTGGATGCTGGCCAAAAGTTCCGAGATTGTTGGCCAACCCCGCGGCTTTTACCTTCGGCCGTAGAACCATCGACCGATTAAATCGATTTTACGACACTCTCGACGACTCGATCACGCTTCCTTTAGCAATAGAAATAGAACGAGAGCCTTTCGATTTTAAACGAAGATATCAACATTTTTTCACTTTTGATTATTCAAAGGAAATTACTTTATTCGCGAATTTTTATTCTTTCATTTTCTTTTTTCTATTAAATATTATTACCAAAATATCCCAGACGAGATTCTAATCCATACGATCTTTCTAACTTCATTTCGGAGCGAGACGAGTAACTTTACGAATGGAAAGATCATCCTCGTATTATACCTAAAAAAAAAAAAGTAAAAGAGAGAAGGATCGTAACTTTTAACGAAGCTCAGGTAGAAAGAAAGAGGTTGAAAATTCGGGCCACGACAGGTTTTTCAAGGTAAGAGACGGTTCAGAAAGCGAGTGGAGAGAAACTGAGGGTTAGAAGAAGAGAGAGGAAATTTCCTGCATAGTAGAAAAAAGGAGACACGAGAGACGTCATAAAACAAAGAACCTTCCTCTGACCTGGCCGCTCTCTCGTGGTAATTGACCAATTTTCTCGTTTTTTTTCTTTCTCTCTCACTCCTTTTTCTCTATACTCATGTTCTTCTGATACTAAGCTAAACTTAAACACGGCTGGTCCTGTTATCCTCGTTGATACGTCGCCTAGATTTTTTTAATGAGATTCTATGAAAAAGATCACACGATATTCTACCCTTTCAACTAGAAAGAAAAAAGAAAAAAAGGAGGAGCGTGAGGTTTAGTAAAGCGTAGTTCATGTTTTGATCCACGATCTTGGTCAACGAGGATACATCAGTAACGACCTTCACTTACTATTGCTCTAAATTTCTATTCCTGTGACTATAGCGTAGCAATCGTACCGAGAGCTCCCTCGTTACTTGAACGACTGTTTATGGATAGCTTTTATGATTCTCCAGTTAGAACGCCCTCAAAGAACGGAATAATGGGTCGCTTTAATGTGACCAGAATGCATTATACTTTTACACCGACATACCGCCGTGCTCGGTTGCATCGACCGATTTCGCGATGCTTCCGAAACGATTCTACATTTTTGCAAGAAAACGAGCATAACGATTTGTAGTAGTCGTAAACGGTTTCTATTATCATGTATAAAAAGCACACCGGATTTTGTTACGAATCATAGAATTATTAAAGGAACGTAAGATAGTTGTTATGTCACTTAAAATTCTGTTAGAATTATCCACTCGTCAATTTAATAATCAACTTACTTGCGATAAAATATTACACGCTCGACCATTTTATTTAATAACGAAAACACACGGCAGAAAATTTATACGAACGGAAGAGAAATAACGAACCGACGGAATTTAACGTGACTTTTAAAAAATAATACAAAAAAGAAAAATAGAAGAAAAAAAAAAGAAAGAAAGAAAGAAAGAAAAATGAAAAGAAAAAATATTGAAATTGACGTATCTTTTGACTAGCATGAAAAAGGATGAGAGAAAAGGGAATTAAATAAATATTTTAGCTTATAAAAACGTACGTTTCTAACGAACAAAATGTGTTTACATAATCGACGCGTTAAATTTGATACGCGAAATACCTATATAACGCGTGTACAGTTTCCGGTATTTGGAAAAAGAAAAAGAAATGGAATAAAATTAAAACGTTAAAAGGGAAAAATAATGAAAAATCCACTGTATATCGGAACCGTCCTTTAATCTGATTTACAAACAATATCGTTGTAAAAAAAAGGATTGATTCTTTTCGTGATTCCAAGCTTACAAGCATAGTTGACGCTTTTACTCGACGGGGACACGCGAGAGAAATACGTAGGCGAGTTCTGCTTTTTTATTTTTTTCACGTGTAAACGTAATAAATGGCATTGCGTAATGCCTGTAAGCCTTCTACCGCAACCACCAACGCTTCAATATCATATAGAACCATTTCCGAAGGCGTTTCGTCCTAGTAAAGACGTAAAACGCGTCTTAAACGAGACTATGTTATTCTAGAAAATTGAAAGTTCAAATTTTAATGAAACTTTTAGAGAAGAAGTCGTTGATGAATCTGTAAAAGTGTTGAATATAAAACGAGAAAATCTTGAATTTTCGTAATTAAGATAAAATTGTAATTGCACGGTCGCACAAATATTTTACGAAATTCTGCCTCGCAAAGCATGAATATATCGTAATTACGAGAGATAGAGATACCTAAAGATAGAGAGAGAAAAACAGAGAGAGAGAGAGAGAGAGAGAGAGAGAGAGAGAGAGAAAGAGAGAGAGAGAGAGAGACAAACATCAAATACCAGAAGAAATTTATACAAATACAATCGAATGGTTTGTCACTATATAGTACTATAACGACATTGGTTGCATCTATGCTATATTGTACTAATACTGCTAATATTTATATAATAATGATCGTACGCGCTTGAATAAGAACAAAGTGAATATATAATACAGAGTTCTCCGACGTTTCAGATTATTTCCACTTTACTTATTTCCTTTGTTACGTCTGCTAGCACGACCACCCATGCACCCTTGCGTCGGCTTGCTCGAGAGCAAACTAAACTCGTTAAACAAATATTTCGACGCTCGTTCGTTAATCGTATACGCCCTTGATGGAAAAAAAAAAGAGATAGAGAAGAAAAAAGAAAAAAAGAGAAGAGAAAAAGAAAGCAAAAAAAAAAAAGAAAACCCTCGGAATATCAATGTCGATATTATATAAAGATAGAGTCGTGTTTACGACCACCAGTTAAATCAAGATCGCCAAACAAATTTTTTTATCGCTTCTGTATTCTCATACCGAACGAACATAAACGAGAATCGGATAAATTCGATCGGTCGTTAAGAGTACGATAAGTCGACTCCTCTGGTGGAAATTACAGGTTCGATAAGAACAGGAAGTAAGTGCACGCCTTTAAACGAGAAAGCGTACATATATTAAACGTGCCGAGCTCATCGCATAAACAAAAAGATAAGCGATTCTAATCCAGCCGAGGAAGAGTTCGTGTGTTGAGGCACGATATAGGTCCCTCGACAAAATCTACAAAAAACCGCTAATGCAAACAGTCGTTATCGTAATGGAAATCGGATCCATACTAGACGTTTTCATTTTCTGACGCCTAGAGGTCTTTTATCGACGTAAAAGAAGGCAGACATTTACTCTCGACAAGATACCCGCTGTTTTTTGTTCGAACTGTACCACCGGTTAGGTCGGTCCTATCCCCGGTTAGGAGATTCAAGCTACATATATTTACGTATGCATGTCTGATGTAAGAAAAGGACCGGAGGTGCCATGAGTCTCTCTCTCTCTCTCTCTCTCTCTCTCTCTCTCGCTGATGCTAGCGACGAATTAATATCAGATCCCTTAAAACAAATTTAATGTAAATGTAATTCGATAGAGTTTGATTCTACGGTCAACCAGGAGCAATTAATATCTGACCGAGTAACCTTAATTAAATTACTCAGTCTATATTGATCGTTGCTCTTGAACGTACTCTCACTATGTAAAGACGATTCGTTATGTCTGTTTGTTTTCGTTTATATGTACTTTTATTAACGTGACAAATAGGTACGCACTACGCGCGTGAAAGCTCTTTCGGAATTGATGGCGACGAAGATCCCGTGAAAGATTTCAATTTATAAAGACGCTCAAAGGAAAGAGTCAACGGTGCACCAGCACGACAGAGAAATTCCTGAGATCTGCGATAACGGCGGCATGATTCATACGTTCGAAAATATCTACGATATCGTTTGCCACGCGGAATGATTTATACACGATGTTGAAATTATCACGGGAATCGGTGCGAGCTAAGAGCGAAGCTTGAATCGATGGAGCGAAACGATCGCGTTTAATGAGATCGTAATGTAAAGGAGATGCACGATGTAAGGATAAATGCGCATTACGTAAATCGAAGCTGTACAGATGGGCATAATGATGCGGTACCGTTCATAAAAAGAGTCTGGTCGGCACGTATAGGATCGACCTTGATCTCCCGCGTACGCTTACTCGCTATATTCATAAACAGCCTCTAGAAAGATTATTGAGGTCGTCTTCTATGAATCGTTTAGAATCGAATGTTTATACGATCATAATAACGAGCCAATTCCGTTCAATGACTGAAATTAGAAAAATAACTTTTTCATTTCTATCGGTGACGTGTCGTAATATACATACATATACACCTATATATATATATATATATATATATATATATATATATATAATTCATTCGATCATATAGACATAAAGATACGAAATTGACAAAACGAATGATTAATTTAATACCGGCATCGTATCGTAATATTTGTTCATTTCAAAGTTAAAAGTTAAACGAGCCGCAACGTTATAAGCCAGAAACAAGCAAACGCATGCGGAATATCTCCGTAGTTGGGTGCAATAAGAACGAACTGGGTGCGGAGAAAAAGGTGTCCGAACGAACAATCGTGGACTGCCTTCGGTCGTGTCACCTGGTGCCGTTATCATGGTAGAGCTCGCAGCAAATTGCCGTCGTAAAAGCACCACATACATGGGAGTAAGCTTAATCCCTATATACGGACTAATCGGCAACACAAAAGTCTCGTGATACAGTGCAATCCTAATGGAAACGTTGACGCAACATGTAAATTATTTTTTTAAAAAACTTTCTTACTTCGGACGAGTTTGAAATTTTTTTTTTTCATTCGTTATTATTATTTTTATCTTTTTCATTTTGTTATTTTTCTGATAATTACGGAAATAGTTGGTGATAATTAGAGAGAAAACACATTTATTAAGGAAAAGTAAAAAATTCCTTTAACGTCTCGTTAACCTTTGCGAATAATCATTTCAAATATTTAAAACGACATGACTCGATCTCTTTACTAGTTTCATTAGTATACACAGTACCTATCCACGTCCCTAGTTAATTAACCTGCCACCCTTCGATTTATATTCACGACACAAATTGCGGGCCACTTTTTCGAGAGAATTCCAACTAACGGGAATTTCGTTTACGTTCCCGTTTGTCGTGTGCTATCGCTCATTGCAAATTTGTTCGGCCAAAATCCTGGCTCCAGTGCAACGATATCATTGAGCGAGATAAAAGAGCTTTAAATCGGGAGAGAGAGAGAGAGAGAGAGAGAGAGAGAGAGAGAGAGAAAGAGAGAAAACTATGCGATAAATATCATGCCTCGTGAGAGACGGAAATAAACAAAATGTTTGCCGAATATTTGCTGAGAGTTTTGAACGGATTCACGATCGACTTGTTTCTTTCCCTATTGATCGGCGTATGGAACGAGTCGGAGGATATACGAGAGGGGATCGGTCGGGCAGCTTAACTAATTTTTAACCCCCTACTCCACTTCGATTTCTTTCTCTTTTTATCTCTCTTTTTTTTTTCTCTTGCTACACGAAACCCATGCCATCGACGTCCATTTTGCTCCAGGTAAATTCGAGTCGTTGTGCTTTATACGTATACATGTACGCGTATGTTATACACATAAGTGTACAAAGAAAAAATAGCAAAGAACGACAAATAAAAAAGAAACTAAAATTTACAGGCGATGTATGTACACGACGATTCCTATGAACGACGAGAGAAAAATTATTTTATTTCCTAACGAACCGTCGATCATACATACCGTTCTCTTATTTCTCGATTTAAAAACTTCGACTTCGAAGCGCGTTTCGAATTTCCTGTCGGTATGTATATTTTCCGTTTGTACGCGTACACGAACATTTCTTTTCAAGTTTGATCGAGGTATTGATAAAACGAAAAACGAAACAAAAAAGAAAGGGGAGGGGAGAAAAATAATAATTGACGAAACGTCATTCGATCGGGAATAAATAAACGTTTACATGGAAAGTGAGTAAATCGAAATATATCGAATTAAATCGGATCGATATTAGTAAGGAAGTTCACAAATTAATAGAGAAGAACGCACAGCTGGCATTGACGTGTGCCAGAGACCATCCCGATTTTACTACCCTTTTTGAAATGAAACTCGCATCGCTTCGACCCCAGGTAGATCCTAAATTCAAAAGCGCCGACGACATGACGTGGATCCACCCGATTCATTGTTCTCTATTAATGGGGACGTGCTCACGTAGGATGTGAGTTAGGGATAGAAAAATTCTGGTTGTCGATGGTACTGAGTGAAAATACCGCATGTCAGTGCCATACGGCACGCCGGTAATCCACCGAAATTCTTAATTATGCTTGCCGTGCACGGATATCCGGGTGCACGCGGATATCCGTGACTCATGCGTGCTTCCAAGCGTTTCGTATAGTCGACGGAAAATGACTCTGACTGCTATTGTCGAGAAAAAGAAAGATGGAAAGGAAAAGAATATATTTGTATACGTCTGTATAGTAAAGTTAAAGTATAGACTATATATAGCTAATATATGCGTATATAATAGTTAAATATATAGGGACGAACAACTACGATCAGCCTTGGAATTCTCTCCAAAAGAGAGAAATCACTGGGTATGACACACGGCGAAAGGAGAATCGTAAAAGAAAGAATGTTCCGCTTGAAATCCCTACGAATCGTCTATTAGAGCCGACCACCCAAAGGGTTCTTTCTCCGAACAAAGAGACTCGTTATGCAATGGATTATCAATTTGTATGCGAGGAAAAAATGTTTTCTACTTGCGCAATAAAACTAATTAAATCATCGTCTAAACGATTATGATCGTCGAAATTTTTAACCTTATGAATAATAATAATAATAATAATAATAATAATAATAATAATAATAATAACGTTTTGGTTATCGGTATATCGTTATATTCGCACAAAGTCCTGAAAACATGCAATAGAAAGATTATACACGATATTAATTAAAAAATAAAAAATAAAGGAAAGAAAAGAATCGAAAGAATTCGATTAAAATAAAAAGTTGAAATTTTCAATCCGTTGGCCATTTTCGAACGAAAAGTGTATAATTATATATCCATAATAATGGACATTATTACGATTATACGTTTGTATGAAAAAGTTTGCAAAATCTTCTAAAATATAAAATACACACGATCGATATCCACAGCTCTTACGTCATCTCGACGATTCCCCACAGCGTCGTAAAACTCGATCGACATTTTGCCGCATATTACCGTTTCACGGTCGTACAATTCATGATGCATTTAGGTCGTTGTAATGCGCTCGTTCACGATGGATTCCATCTCCGCTTGGTCCGACTTACATGATGAGAATATTAAGAAGGTCCAACGTAGCGATGGTGAACGCGTAACGGGGCCCACGCATCGACACGCGATCTTTATATACATATATATAAATACATATTGTATGTGTATGTCTGTATATACTGAACCGTATAACGTGATCACCTTGTATCTACTTGTTTCAAATGTTATTGAATTGGAAACAAGAAAAAATTAACTTGGAAAAAGGTGCACTTATGTCAGACAAATAATTCTCGATCGCTTAACTATACGTTATACGTAAATGATATATAGTTAAATCAATATACACGCATACACGTGTATACATTTTCATCGACGAATTCCTATCGTTCTCTCAAAAATATTCATTATTACGTATCGTTACGATTATGTAAGTATACGATGATACAACAAGTGGTTTTCTCTTCAACAAAATATCGAGCAAACAAAATCGCCGAAAAGAAAAAAGATGATAATTGAGATTAACTTTAACTACGCTAAAAATGAAAAAAAGATGGCCGATACGCTCGCAACCATTCGAATCGATGCTTCGAAAGACTCTTTCGTTGATTACTCGAACGGCGCCAGGACGATGACTACGTCGTTCACTTTCCTGTCCAAACTTCAATCGCAATGGAATACATTTGGAACTCGCTAATCCGATCGATATCACGAAAACAATATTTATCGTCGAACATTTCTCTGTTGAAAGCGTCCTTTTTCCAAGTACATCGAACAACATTTGAGGAAGGTCACTAAACGAAACGACTGATACTTGATACTTTTGCAAGAACGCGTTCGTTAGGAAAACAATACCAAGAATAAAACGAGAATACAACTACATCGTTGTACGATTTATAAAAACAATAACAACAACAACAACAACAAGGCTCGCTAATGATCGCTCCTTCCAGGTATTTCAATTCATTCAATATTTTTAATTATTTATTCGCGTCCGTATAACATACGTACATAGAACGTGTTTATCTGTAATATATATATAAAAAAAAAAAAAAAGAAAAATCAAACGCATTAACAAAATATCGCACTATTTAATAAATTTTCATGATAATATTGTTATTGTCCATTAACGGATAATAAAGCGTGCGTAGAACGTAACAATATCTGTATTGTTTTACAAAAATAAATTGATTACCTATCTCCAAGTATGGACGTTCGAATAAGAACTTCGATGTACGTAGAGATTACATGAAATTCGCATCGGAATGAATAACACGAGGTAGGTATAGTCGTGACAATGCGATGATAACGTTCTCGTTCTCGCACGAGTTATCGATAATTAGTATCGATAAGGCATCCGCAAACCTGTATCTGGCACGATGCGTGCGGCACGCTCGAAAGAGCGTTAATTGGACCGCTAATTTAAGCGATGCCAGTAGGCAACACAACACTCGAACGAGACGGCTGCTTCGTGTCTAGACGAAATGCCGACTTGCAACAAGACTTTTCTTACTTTTTAGAATTTAGCATGCGCGCGCGACTCTGCGTCTTGAAGATCGTACGAGACATTAGAGAGAATAAGACAGAGAATTCACGTTCGTAGATCGGGTTACGAGCCAGTCTGCGCGGCGAGACGATTCGCGATTTTCTTCCGTTTTAACGCTTTCCAAGAGATAAAACGAGAGAACTTTCTAATCGGTCGTTCTCTCGGCTTTCGTTTACACAAACCGAGTCAAAACAATTATTGTCATCTGAAATATCTACTTGTTATATGCCAACATATACGTTTCTTTCTTTCTTTCTTTCTTTTTTTTTTTTAACCGATTATTTGTTATTCGTTCGAACGAGATTTTTTTTAGGAAATTTACGATCAATGATAGACGTTCGTAGAAAAAGAAAACAAGTAATATCACCTTCGTTTACTTTTCACTGTAAAATCAATAAAATTATACGAAGATATTTCTGATAAGAAGTCGAGATTGATTAACGACGTTTTTAATATCTACGTAATCACGAGCAATTTATTAAGTTGCGAGTTTTGTAGAATCGTGTATACTTAATAGCGTTGTACGTATATATGTGTATACGAATAACGCGTTTGAAAGATTTAACGAATGACTAACGATCACGCGAACGCGTGCATTAAACGAAAAGTAAGTAGGAAAGTAGGAGGTCCGCATTAATAAAGTTATGTGGGTGCCAGGAGTTTAGCGGAAGATTATGTCGCGTGAGTATCGTACGTATACGCGCGGCGTTTATAAAAGAGAGAAAAAAAAAGAAAAAGGAAAAAAAAAATAGAAAAAGAATAAAAAAAAAAAAGATAAGGAAACGGAAATGTACGTCAAATCCAAGCGGGCAAATAGTATGTTCCAAGCGCATAAATTAAAGTCAATGCCATTGGTGTGTCTTGGATCGAGTCGAGCGTACGAAAGAAAAAGTAAAGTAATATTTTGTAAGCTTTCGAAATAAAAATTGATCGAGTAAGTATAATAAAGGTAATCGATGTTTCACTCGATGTTACGAGTACGAATTACGTAAACGTCGATTGGTCGATCGTTTCGACGTATTCCGGTAGCTGCTAAAAGAAAAGTGTGGTTATTATACGATCAAAAGAAAGAAAAAAAGAAAGAAAACAAAATGGCTGCGCGATAAGTTTGTTCTTATGCTTATTAATATCGATCGTGGTTCGAAAATGGCCGCACGTTTGACGAGATAAAACATGGCTCGTGAAATTCGCGCCAAAACAATAACGAATGTTCTCTCACTCACTGATGTCTCCAACGACGGATTCCTTCTTCTCTGCAGGATCAGCACCGATCTCGACGTAATCCACTGGGGCTAGAAAACAAGTGGAAGGAGAAGGCCGAAGAGAGGAAGAAATTCAAGTAGTAGATTTCACTCGATTTTCACGACCGAACGTGGACGATTTGCACCACTGTAACAATCGAAACCCGAAAGCTAACGTAGTATTTCACGAATTCGCGCTTAAGAGAAGCTAGCGCGCCAAATTCACTTTCCGTAAGATGACGACGGTGATGAACGACGCGGTACGATTCGAACGACCCGACGATGACGATGATGATGACAATGACGAAAATTTGTCGTTATTATTGTCGTTTCCGTGATCGTTTTCGTTGTTGTCGAGGAAGGACGATAATACAAATCGAACGGCAACAGCAACGCGACGAGACGCGCCGACGCGTCTTCCGAAACTCTCCTCTTCGTCGATGACATTAATGTTTACTTTTACGCGAGATCGAAATCGATTTGTATTAATAAAAGAGAATGAGAGAGTAAGAGAGAGAGAGAGAGAGAGAGAAAGTAAGAGAGATAAAACGACAGAAAGAAAGCGATTATTAAAGGAAAAAGGCGCGGAATCGAAAAACTTTTTTTTTTTTTAAGCCGGCTTCACGCACTCACTTGCCTCACGCACGAACGAGAAAAACAAACTTCCCGCTAGGAGCGCTCGTGGCCAACTGACAAGTGACAGTCGTGACCCCGCGCAGCCCCACGCGTCTCTCGCACAGCCTTCCCCCACCACTCCTATCCAACGTCCACTAACCGTCGCGACGCACCGCGCGCGCAACAACTTTCCGTTGCGTACATGTACTCTACGTGAATATGTTAGTGTAGGTTCACTCGTATACGTTACGTCGCGTCCTAACCAACAATTTTTTTTCATCGTTGAATCTTTCAATCTTTCGACCGTTGTTCGATTATCCAGGATACGATTAACGATCATCTCCTGTGTATTTAATGGTAAAGTATAATTACTAAAGTACCGATTACCATTTAAGAATATTTTGAGTACGTTACATACGTTTTGTTGCGTACGTCGTTTTAATAACGTATATTTTATGTTTCTTTCTTTTCCTTTTTTTGACTGTTTTTCTTTGTTATTCTTCGTTTTTTTTTTTTTTAACAATAATAATAATAATATTCAAAATAATGTAATTATAGCTACGAGAGGAAATTAAATTTACAAATTAGATCGTGAATTTTATAACGAGGTACATCTGACAAAAAGTTAATTACACGCGTGATGCGATTAATGAAAATTATATATTTATTATAGGAATTAATTAGATCGAAAAGATTTATATATTTTCTTTTAATATTAAATTTAAATCTGATAGGTTATACATTTTTATTACGTAACGTCGTCGTTCTTTCGGACAAAACAGATATAAGAAATACGTCTCCTTTTGTTCCCTGTGGCATTTCGTACGAACTAATACAAAGAAATGGCAATAACGGTCTCAAAAAGAAAGATAGAAAAAGTTTAGTAACTGGAAATATACGAGGATCGTCGTAAAAACGATCTTGACGGCTAATACTTTCTTCGACGATTTGTCTGCTTCATACTGTTACCACGATGAAAGTTGAAGAAAGAATCGAACATTGATGCTTTTTGTCGCTCGACGTTTCATCTTGTATCATATGTTAGAAAAGAGAATCGTTTTCGTAGAATCTAAAAAAAAAAACTTTCAAAAGGATGTTTGTTTTACCGAACCGAACATTTTGATGCTTCAATATGCTTTATTCTTCAAGAGAGGATAATGATCCAGTATTTTCATTAATTTAACAATACGCTGCAAAAAAAAAGATCATAAAACAGATATATTCTTTACTCGCGAAACGAATTAATGCTGTAAATAATCGATGTGATTACAATTATAGAATAACGATTGAAACGTGTGACATATAGAATCGCATGATTGATCAAATGATAAATAATTATAATTGTCGTAATTACCCTGTTTTTTTTTTATAACACGTATGATAAAAAAAAAAAGATACACGCGGATAACATCGAACGATTCGATTTGTCGTAGTCCCGTTTCGTAACGCAATTTTATCTTGAGAGCAATTAAAAAATTACGTGGGGATAGGAGGTAAAGAGGATTACTCAAACGATACAGATATCTTCGGAATGAATAGGAACTAGTATCCAAGACACGTAGAAAGACCACAGAAATATCGGATGGTAATTGGGTTCACATTGAAATTCAAGATTGGCGATAGCCAAGCGATAGCTTACCCATCGAGTCGAAGCAGGAGTCGGTCGCACGCCGGTATAGTAGTTTCCTATGGTACCAGTTGGTATTCGACATGAAGCGACGAAAGTACAAACCATGGTAAAATTAATGCTATATACATGGTTAGATGGCAATCTTCGAACATTGTCGAGTTGAGGCACCTTATTTTTCATTCAAGAAGCATTCTCTAACCGAATTAGAAATGACTTCCGGCGTTGGTTAACGAACGAACGGACTACTCTGGATCGTAGCGCGCTAATTAAGACGAGGAACGCTTAGATATCACAAGGTAATTCTACGAATCTAAATTAGAGCATGTTTTTGCAGTCTGAAAATGGAGCCTGGAGAGGAATAATAGATAATGATAATGATAACGATAATGTCCGCGGTATAAGTAAAAGGTTCGGATCGAAGAAGACGTTTAATTAAACGGGAGATATTTTAAAATTATACATTAGTCCTTTCGGCTATGTAGTTGCGATAGGTCAAACGATGTACTTTCCGTAGAGATAACGGTAGTATCGGTACAAGCGTTGATCTTAAACAGTGCTCCGGGGAAACTAACCTCCAAGCAAAATTCGATATCAGAGGATAAACTTGATTTAAGTTGTGCTTCACGCTCGCGCAAGAGACTCCAACTACTATAGCCAAAACGCCCCTAAAGTCTCGACTTGTTGTTTCTCGATTGACTCGACTTTCCCACGACTTTTCCTCGATTTTGCTTTCTTTCTTGTCCCCGTAAATATATTAGGTCGTTGGAGAAATCGCAAAATTCGACTTTGTACAGCGTAAAATTGACTTGGGAAATTGCAATGCTCGTTGAAACGTTCGTACTGAAAGGGCGTTTCTCTGTGGAGAAGCCGACGATAAATGATGCTAATTTATGGCATTCTAAAATGAAGGAATCGTGAAATATCACGGATACATCCACCTACGTAGTACATATATAAAATGGACGTAACTGTGAAACTGCGAATTACAAAATCAAGTTGGGATGCTACTGTACGAATGCGAATTTATTGTGGTACTCTTTGAGTTCTCCTCGTTATATGCGGAATCGACAAAATTACAAAATTATTCCGTGGTTCTGGAAACGTACGTGCTAGATTTTGTTAGAAGCTTATCAGAAAATCAATAATGCTTTTTGATAACGGCTTAATTTATCTGTTCTTCGTTTTCGGATATTACGTTCTTTTCACTTTTATAATCTGGATCGATTTAAGAATAAACACACTCGCGAAACGCATTAATAATTGTCGATATAAATTCGCAAGAGATCTCGCCACGTCGATTCGCGAACATCGAAATTAAACGGAAAACTTTATAACGGTCAGGAGGAACGGATGATAATTATTTTCTATCGCGCACGAACTTAATTTCTTGCGACGACTGGTGCAAACAAATTAGTAGGAATAATCACAGCGACCAAGTAATTAAGTCGAAGAATAAAGGCAACAAAACGAACTGAGCAAGCGCGAAAGAGACAAGAAAGGTGGATGGTAGTGGTAGGGTTGCTTGATGGAAGAAGGAAGAAGAGCAACCGTTAACGGATGAAGAGAAGTGGGAGGGGGTGGAAAGATGAGATACAGGGGGGTGGGAAAGAAAGGAAGAGGGAAAGAAGAAGAGGCCAGCGTTTATATAAAAGTCGGTAGAAAACACAGAAGCTGTCGGCGTTGGTGAAGGAGGTGCGCTGATGGCGAAGCTTCGTTCGTGGTATTAAGAGCTCTTTTGCCATGCACAGACGTCTACGACGCTGATGAAAGCGCCCCTTTATTACTTTCCCACGGTAGGTGCGATTTGAATTTCAAGAAAACGACGTTGCGCGTAGCCACGTCCGCCCGAAAATATGACAAAAAAAAAAAAAGAAGAAGAAGAAGAGACATCTTCTTTATGTTCTTTCTTTTTCTCGCTTAACTTTAGCGTTTATACCAATATCTTTGGTTTATGAGATATATGGGTTCGCGTACGTAAACTTTATGAATCATTTTTTCTTCATTTTTTCGTTTCAATCTTTATGAACGGTTAACGAACGGCCAGCAGTAAATATCAGCATACGTTATATTAAAGAGTAAAAGACAAACAGTTTATCGCGTATATTAATATTTTAATAGAGTATATTTTAGTATCGTCTAATATCGGTCGAAGGTTTACATTCAAAATATAGATGCGATGTGTAATAACAATAGCTTTCATTGTTACACGATATTTTCTATCGTTTGAATACATTTGTCTCGATCAATCGAATTTAATCTCGTCGCTTAATTCCGGGACATGATTAATTATAATCAATCGATTATCTCAATAATGCATTAGGTGCTTTCGAACTGATGCCACGAAGGAATACTTATCGAAGGAATCGTTTTATAGATATTTTCTAAAATAAAAAGAGGAACGTACTCCGATCGATTTTCTTTTTAACGTTGCGAGAAACGAGAGAATTTGAAGGAGCAAGCTGAGAGCTATCAAGGAGAGATACGTTTAATTAGAAAACAAGCAGTTCGACGTTAATACCAGCTAAATCGCTCGTTTTCGATCATCTTTACGTCCGTTTCGTTCCTTCTTATTTTTTTTTTCTTTCTTGTTCTTTTCCCTTCTTTTTTTTTTTTTCATGGAGTCTCCAACTAATAGCCGACGACGCCGATAAACGCGAACTATTACCGTAATCTGTCTGCTCGAGTATCTACGTTCCAAACAGAAAATAATAAAGTGTACGCTATCGTTCAACGTTTCTACGAAGTCGTTATATACCAACCTTTGTGGATTCCGACTTTCTGAAAGAGGTTCGATAATTAATCCCAAAAAAAAGAAAAAAAAAAAGTTAGAAAAAGTAAGGAAGATGAATAAGCGATCGCTCGTTTGTCCACATCAAACGATATTCCAATAATAATCCGAAGCAATCGAAAAGAATTTCTGATGAATCGTTGCATCTGATTCAATAATATTATGTACGTGACTTTAGCTAATTTATTCTTTTATATAGAGATCAGCTATTTGACCTCTTTCTCCTTCCTTAGGTAAACAATATATTCTCGGACGGAAATCGATCTCTTCGTATCTCACGAATGGTGAATTTTCATTAATACGAATTTTAATGAGAATTCGCCCGTTAAGGTTTCACAAAATTGATTAAATTATTATAATTAATTGTAAGAGAGTATTGATTATAGAAATGTCCTCTTTAGTTTCTTCAACACGAAAAATATAGAAAATTAATTACGTTAGAAAATAATAAAAACTGTTAACATCGGTCACAATGCTGGACGTTGTGAATAATTAACCGAATAATTCGTTCGAGCAATATTTCACCGCATCATTTTCTTTTTCGAATTTTATCATATTTAGAGATCGACTCAGACGAGTTTGAAATGCTCGTAGGTTGTACCGTCACCTGATCTGGAAGCCCCGCGTTGCGTTACGAAAAGCGCTTTGCATCCAGCTTTTCACAGTATCTTTTCCTTCCTCTATTCCATTTTTCTCTTTTACGGTGTCTACGAATCATCGCATATGCAATATATATTGCATAATATATATATAAAATATGTATGTATATACAATGTACGTACATATACAATGTAAAAAATATACCTGTATACATATATGTATATAGATATATTTCTTGTAACCTTTGCTATCTATCTACGTATCTATCTTTTTCTCTCAGGCATATCACTTTCTTTCTCTCTCTCTCTTTTTCTCAGTAAAAGAGCCAGAATATTGAAATTTTCGGTCAGTGCTCGATTTAAAGTATATCATGGTAGGTTCTAGTCTCATCGAATCTAACCAAGCAGTACCGATGAGCCAGAGACTCTGTTGGAAATGCCAATGGAAAGAAGTAAGGATAGTAGACAGACAGAGAGAGAGAGAGAGAGAGAGAGAGAGAGAGAGAGAGAGAGAGAGAGAGAGAGAGAGAGAGAGAGAGAGAGAGAGAGAGAGAAAGAGAGAGAGAGAATTGGCAAACAAAATGATGAAATTCAGTATGGAAGAAGAAGAGTAAGAGGAGTAGAAAGAAGCGAAGAATTGGCTGGTAAGGATAGAGAGAAGGAAAATGAAGAGAGGGCGACAGGGTGATAGTAAATGCAACCCCTTTTGACTTTTTGGGTCAGAAAAGTCGATTACTCGGCGCCCCAGCAGCCGAAAGTGCCTCTTGACTTACCGCCAATGTGTAAACAAGCCGAACAAGGTACCTAGCTCGGCCTTGCTTTCCTCGACTCTGTCTCCGTTTCTCCAAATTTCGACCGCTCCACTCTCGAGGCTGGGTAAATAATCTCTCGCTCACGAAAGGCGAGAGTATTTCGCTAGGTTAAATTCTTCTTTTTTTGCAACGTGCTTTTTTTCTTTTTCTTTTTTCTTCAGGAAGAGGAGGAGAAGGGAATCGAAAGTGTATTAACGGCTTGTATATTCTACGAACGCAAAAAACCTAGATAAGACGTTGAAAATAAAATATGTCAATGGTTATCGTTTAATGTATCGTTCCTAATTGGGCCCCAATCTCTTCTCCGAAAATTCGTTAATAACGTGCTAGTGGAACTGTTTCAAGTTTACCGACGAGATTTATCTCGTTGACTAGACGCCTCGAGGAACAAGATACGTTTATATGGGACCGAGGAAATGCCGTGTTACTGCCGTGGTGGTGGCGTGACTCTCAGCTTCATGTCGTTCTTCTTGCTATATACATTACGTATACACACATACGTACAAACAGCTCCAGGCTGTTTCAAGATGCAACTCGCTTTTCGAGATTACGATCGCGCACACCGACTAGCCGGTTAGATGGTTGACGTTTCCTCGATCGGTCTTCGGATTGTCGAAGTAGTTTTCTTCATTGGACTTTTTCTTGTGAGATCGAATTCTTAAACGATCCGTAATCGCTATCGGTCTTTTTCTTTAGCATAAATAAACGAATTGTATCTTTGAGAAACATTGACAATCATTTCGAATAAATATCGAAATGTATTAACGCATCATAGCTACGAACATCTGTTCCATCCCGAGAGAATTCGTTGCAGAATGTTAAAGCAACCTGTCGATCTATAATACGCATCTATTATTCTATTTCTCTCTCTCTCTCTCTCTCTCTCTCAGTAACTATATAATGTGTACTGAATGATCTATTTAAGATGAACTGTCGAAATATCATTGAAATTGTTAATGAAAGGTATGACACGGTTATAACAAAGAAACAATCAAAACGAATAAAAAAAGGAATATTTATTTCTTTCTTCTAATGATAAAAATTATACAAACATTTTATCATGTTATTTATCATTTTCCGGTGATATTTCGATAAAATGTTTAAAATCATTTACCCATTATATTAATAACATACGGTATATTCTTGGTTATTCGAAATTATTATCTCATGGTCAATGTGCAAATAAACCAAACGCAGAATAGCATACCTATTTACACGATATGTATTGATGAAACATCGCGTAATAAATCAGTAAATATGTAATTTAAACATTAATAATAATAACAATTAAAAGTAAAGAATAGATATTGAATAATAAAATAAACGTATACACGAATGTAATATACCAACGTATGTATTCGTGTAAAAATTAATAAGAAAAAAAGCAATATCAATTGTTCGCAAAATTACGTTGTTTGAAATTATTTTCCTACGGAGATAGAGAGAAAAAGAAAGGGAGAGAAAATTAATTCAGACGCTTCGTCACGACGACGATGACGACGAAGACGAAGACGAAGACGAAGACGAAGACGAAGACGAAGACGAAGACGACGAGGACGAAGACAAAGACGAGGAAGAGGACAAGGACGCGTTTGAAATGAATTATTATTCAAGCAGATAAATCGCAGTACTGGGGGTGAAAATTCCAGGAATTAATAAACAATGCTGTGCGAAACGATACAGTTGCGCTTGGGTGCTACGTCGAGAAGCTCGAGAACGCCAACAAAACCTAAACTTTGAAAACGACGATCGCACGGTGATGTTAGAGAGTAGTAGTTGTAGTAGTAGTAGGGATTAGGGTGGGGATAGAGGGTGGTAGCTAGTCGAAATAACTCAGCCGCTTACGAATGCATGCTCGTCCGTTGTCTACCTTTCTCTTCCTCTCTCTTCTCTCTCTCTCTCTTTCTGTTTTTCTTTCTTTCTCTTTACATCTCTGTCAGTCTCTTCCTTTCTGTTCGCTCAGGAGAACATGCCTGAAAACCGTAGTGATGGTGACTCGCCAACTTGCCTGTTTGCCTGCCTGCACATCGATGTTAGCTGCTGAGAATTGTTGCGACAAGTCGAGACATGGGAATTGTTGAAGCACAGGAGAACATGGTCGTATGCAGTTATCATTGAAGGTTTGTTCGATAAGCATTTTTTACTAATGACAACGAATCCTCCTGAGAGTAACAAAGATAGAAAGATAAAAAGATAGGAAGAAATTTATTTTCAAGTTATAAATTCATTTGAAGCGAAAACTATAGGCGTAATAACTAAAATTTCGTTCGTGAGATTTTCTTTTTGAAAAAACTTATCCTGTCAATCAACTCATTCATATGCGATTTCATAAGAATTTCCTTTTTCCTTTACGTTTCTACGAGTTATTGAATGAACATTAATTTTGATGAATCGTGTATGAGATTCGCTCCGTCGGATGCAATACTTTTTTCCGATCTCTCTCTCTCTCTCTCTCTCTCTCTCTCTCTCTCTCTCTCTCTCTCTCTCTCTCTCTCACTCTCACTCTCACTCTTATTCGTTTTCTCTCTTTCTCTTTTGTCACTAGCATTCGATTGAAAAAATTTATCTTTTGGAAACGAATAAACTCATTCCAGGCGAAATTATACGCAAGAGTTATCCAAAATTTCATATCGTCCGATTCCGGTTGGCCGGATCGTAAATTGGATTTCTGCTATCTGTCGATTCCAATTTCTGTGAGATAACTAAAAAGTGCCGCCTAAAAAGAGAAATAATAAACCAGAATGATAGAAATATGGATATGAAAGAGACCGAATCTTTTCTTTTTTTTCTTTTTTTTTTTCCTTTTTTCCAATCACGCTGAAAAGATATACTTGATGCGTATAAGTCGACGAGTTTTTAACATTTATACGTAGTCGATTTTTACAAGAAATCGTTTATAACAAATAACGTGTAATGAAAATGACTTCTTACCGAACTATTAAATGAAAAGAGAGATCGTAGTCCTCCACAACAGTCGTCGTTGGAAGTCACTTTGATTCTAAACTACGACGAGATATTTCTGTATAAATAAAAGAAGCTGACGTGATACCTACGCGACCTACATTGACCTACACGATTTCTTGGAAGATTCATGACGGCGTATATATATATATTTATATTTTGGTGACGTTATCTCCGCAACCAAAATTCGTAGAGACTGAAAAACTGCTTCGAAGAAGAACGTCCTTATTTATTTACGTCCTTAAATATCATCGATATATGTAATTAGGATTTATTTCTACGATATTCGTAAAGCATATAAGTCCGTATTACCTCTCGTATATTCAAACGCGTATATTTTCCCAATTTATTCGACGAATTTTTAGGTTTATGCGAACGTCCTCGGAACGCATTCGTCAAGTCACGAGATGAGGAGTGAGGCTTGTATTTTTCGTTTATTGTTCGTTCTCGGACGACTCGTTTCCTTACGATATTCGTTTTGACTTTTCTTTATTTCCGTTTGGCCAACGGTGTGCCATGAACAAAGGACAGGGAAAGAGATATGGATAACAGGAGAGAGAGAGAGAGAGAGAGAGAGAGAGAGAGAGAGAGAGAGAGAGAGAGAGAGAGAGAGAGAGAGAGAGAGAGAAAGAGAGAGAACGAATAAGCAAACGAGAGAGAGAGAGAGAGCGAAAAAGAGAAGGAAGCCGCGACTCGAGGAGGATACGCTACCAGCTCTCTTTTGTGTCTACCTCTCTTGTTCCGCCCTCATATTCTCTTTTCCCTCCTATTCTCATCTACCTCTCTTCTTTCTTGCTCATCCCACCCATCATCTTTCATCTTTCTCTAGCTCTTTCGCTGGTACACCTACCCCAACGATGCCGCTCGCTTCTTCGTTTAATCACTAGCTCCGTCGGTGAAATAAAGAAAAGAGACGGAAGAATTGCGACCTTCTTCTTTAAATCTACGGTATCACCTATAAAACGGCTTAACTGAGATCGAAATATCGATTTTATCATCCCTCTTTACTCTTCTTTTTCTTATCCTTCTTCTTCTTCTTCTTCTTCTTCTTCTTCTTCTTCTTCTTCCTCTTCTTCTTTAACGTCCCTTGCGCCTTTTCTCCCAGCTCACCCATTTTCTCTGATATCGCATAAAAAGTTCCGTCCTTCTTCCGCACGTTCTCACCGAATAAAATATTCTAACCTTTGACATCTATCCGTTTGATTTATCTCTTGTCGTTGTCTTTTGTTAGGTAAAACTTCAAAGGGAGTATCGTTAACATTCGCGGTTTATCGAAAGGAAACTCTTTCGAGCCGAAGATAAAACGACGATTTATTTATATGTATTGTTTTGCATCAGTAGTTCATAAATTGTGAAATAACATGTTGGTTTACATTGTGTAATATTTCACGTTTAAGTATCGATATGCGTATGCGTATATAGATATGTATCTATGTATATATTTTACGTAGCTATGAAAGTATATTAATTTTAATCGTTTAGATATGAAACGAGTACGATTAACTCTGTTCGACTTGTTAAAGAATCATTTGCGAAGTATTTTTCGAAAACGACGAAAAAAATTTGGATCGAGGTACATATATTATGTTAATAAGTAAAATTTAAATAATATAACAATAAAATCATATTAATGCGATGGAATAATAACGCGACGACGTATCATGCGTAGCTAAATCCAAATGAAATATGTTAAAATATTATTCAAATTAATTGATTAGCACAAATGACCGTGAGAATGATTACAATTTCGTTTCTCGTTCCATAGATACCAATGAAAAAGATAGATGTATCTAAATATAATCGAAAAATAATAACAGATAATAAACGAAAAAAAGTAACGAGAGATACAATTTCATATACAATATAACAATTTCGCGGGACCAAATTACACGTTACACGTTTCGTGTACATGTTATTCTCTCAATATCACAATTACTTGTTTTCATAACAACTAAACTCATTTTCCGATAATCGAATCTATCGATTGCAATTGTAACGTAACCAGCAACCTTTCCATTCCGTACTATTTTTGCAAAGTGTCCACTTAGATCGCTTTTCGTGAAAATCCAACCCTTCCGTGATATCAAGTGGATCACCATCATCGAATAGTATCGTTTCCGAGGATTTTTGTTCTTTTTTTCTTTTTCGAAACATCTCGAGTGCAAATTCTTTTTCCCGAACTCTTTTTCCCGGAATTGAATTTCGAAATCTCTCGTCTCTTTTCTTTTTTCTTTTATCTCACTTTTATCGTATTACCGTCGAAGAAATAAGAACTTTAAAAAGTCTGAGAATATTGGCATCGAATTAATAAATTCGACGACGTAAAAGTAAGAAAAAAAAAAAATAGATTTACGAAAGATCCGAATTATCGATTCCGTCGAGAGAATTATTAAGAAGATGGTCGTGTATTTCGTTTCCTCCGACAAATGCGTTCTTCCTTGGCGTTTTCGTCTCGAGAATGGAAGATATTGATTAAACACAAACCTCTCTTCTTTCTTCCTTACTTCATTACCGTCGAAAGAGAAGGTTTCGACTTCCGAATACATTTGAAATTTTAATGAAGCAAAAGTCTCATGGAAGAAAGACTCGGTGTGTCTTTTCAGCAAGCAAAGAATATACAAGATACGTAGTACTTACTATCTCAAAAGTGCACAGTGAATCGATTTTTCTCGTTACGTTGAAAAGTTGAGAAATCGTATTTAAAACGGGAGCAACGTCGTCTTGTTCAAAAAAGAAAAGAAAAGAAGAGAAAAAAAGAGAGAGAGAGAGAGAGAAAAAAAGACAAAAAGAAAAGAAGAAAAGACGAAGCAAGGAGAAAAAGAACGTATGCCCTTAGAAAGGACATCGACGCTGTCGTTATGTAAATACGCATATGCCAGTGACCGAATCGCGTGATAGTTCACAGAACGTTTTGTCGAGGTCGAAGAAGAAGAAGAAGAAGACGAAGTGTAAGGAAAGCTTGCGATGGGTTCCGTTGCTTTTCTGTAAAAAGAGTCGGAGATATTCGTGGGTGTGGATAAGGTGATAGAAAGAAGGGGTAGTGCTTTCGATGCGATCGTCGGTCAAACGGAAGCTGTGAACGTCTACTCCAGAAACGAAGACGACTATCCGGAAGAGAGCATCGTTCGAGCGACGTCGTGACGGGCTTTCTTACCGCCGCCACCTCGTTTCTGGTTTACTTCTTTTTTCATTGTATAGAGAAGAAGAAGAAGAAGAAGAAGAAGAAGGAAAGCAAAAAAAAGAAGAAAAAGAAAAAGAAAAGGAAAAGAGAAAGCGAGGAAAGAAAAAGAAGAAAGAAAGGGATCGCTCGGAGGTGTACACATTTTACCTCTGTGTTTGTACATGTGTCTGTCTGGTGCAAAAAGAAACGAGAGAAAGGGTTGAAGCAGAAGATATCGCTAAGAAGAACGAACGAGAAGACGTTCGGCTGTAAGGTGTACGAACAAAACAAAAGATACGGTATGCGACACTTGGATGAGAAAACGTTACGTTCGTCGACGAGCAACAAGATAGCGGACAAAAGGCGATTCGTCGATGTATCCTCCGGCGAGAGAAAAATATTTAATCCTGTGGGATTCCTCCATGAGCTGATCGTTGTTCGGAACAAGAGCTAGATTTTTCGACGTCGACTAAAGGAATCTATTATTGCACGGTTCTTCTTTTCTTTATCCTCCCTTTGATATATTTGTGTCCGATCAAATTTCTCTAGTATTCTTCGATTCTCTTTCTCCTTCTTCTCTTTCCCTTTATCGACACCTATTTCTCTTCTTTTTACATTTCGTTCGTTCGCGAACATCTCCGTTTTATCTAAGACTAAGTTTCACCTACTCGTAATTATTATTGATATTGGAGAATTCGTCGTTTTCTTATTTCCCCTTATCTCTCATCACCCTCCCCCCCACCCATTTACCCTCTCCTCATCTTTCTTCTCCTGTATTTTTTCTTTTACTTTTTCCGCTCCGTTTAAGAAGACTCGTACGTTTTCCAGGACGAGACGGAAAAGTTGGCGAATGGGAATATGAAAGGCGACGAGAAAATTGAAATCTTTTTCCAGCTCGGTTCTCTTTGCTGCGACATAGAGAGGAGAAGGGAGAGAGGGAAAAGGAGAGAGGGAGAACTAGAGAGGTAGAGAGAAAGCTCAGAGGACGTAACGAGTCCTGGCACAGTGAAATGGAAGTTGGCTCTGGTACAGAGACAGGTCTCTCTCTTTCTCTCTCTCTCTCTCTCTCTCTCTCTCTCTTTCTCTCTCGGCGCTGGATCGCGAAACGTCGATTCGACGTGACGATGCTATCGGCCGATGCCACGCGTCTGTTTATCCCTCGGCAAGAGAACAAAGCATGAACAACGGTCTCTCCTTCTCTGTCCTTCACCGACACCCTTCGTGATACCCTTTGGATTTGTCTATGGTTGAGTACGTATGTACGGATATTACGTAGCCAATAGAGACACGTTCGATCGAACGGTTAAATCGTAATCATGTGTATATAAACTCGAATTTGTTCCCATTTCACGAAAAAAAATGTCGGATTAGATATTAGAAATCTATGTATACGTTGTTTTATTTCTAACTTTAAAGTCGACAGTGCTACGACTTTTCGATTTTTTCCCTTCTTCTTCATTTTTCTTTTTCTTGGCATTTACCCCTTCCAACTATCGTTCTTCGAATCGAAATAGATTTTCTCAACGAGTCAAGTTTTCATTACTTTCACGTAGTAGGTATCTATATATCTATGCTTCTGATAAATTACTTCGACTACTATCAGTCAGTTACGTTCCGTTTTACGTTTTCCAAGGTCTATCTGTCTGTCTATACACACGTACATACACATATATTTAACGTACATGTGTAAGTACATATACTAGAAGAAACTTACGTAAATCGATAGAAAGTCGGCGCCAATTGGAAACTATTCAGTGCGATAAGTTCACCCTCGGAAAAACGTCGAAGTAGTCAGTCTCGGTAACGTAGCCGGCTTAGACTCGATCCTCGTTGAAACAAACCGAGTTCTTCGAGTTCTCTTCCTATGGAGAAAAATCCAGATTTACGTGGAACGGTCTCCTAGCAAAGTGTGCACTACCTATAGCACGAATAAAGTCTGACAGGGAAATCGAACTGTAAAGAAATCGTTTGAACCAGTTATATCGAATTCCGTCGAAGCGATCACGCGAACGGCTTTTTCCTTATATCTATACACGATTCTCGAAATTGTCAAGAAATTTCTTTCCTCATAGTTGATATATCCTCTTCGTTATTTTTCAATTTCGATATTATAACGCATTAACATTTACGAAATTCTCCTTTGTCTTTGTATAATATTACGATGCGTATCTAAAGTTCGATATTGGTATAATCTCGATTATTATTTCTATATAAAGTAAATATATCTACGATGATAGAAAGAGAATGCGTCATCCCAGTTAAAGAAAATATAAAAACTATTTCTTTCGTACGTATGATTGTTTAAATGATAAACAGCTAGCAGCTCGGATATTATTCTCGAAAAAAAAAAAACAATATTCGAACGATCCGTATATTGCGAAGAGGTTTCGCTTCCTAGAAAATGAAACAAACAATGTTTGTAAATACAACGCTGTTTCGTAATACTGTTTAGAATCGTTATCGTTGAATATTCGTCAGTATCGTTTGAACTTTCAGCAAAATAAGTCGCAAAAATAATTTTAACTTTCGGTATGCGGTAATTAGTGATTTTTCATTAACGGAGAAGAAAGAAAATCGTTTCGCGAAATTGTTAATTCGTTGAAAATACGTAAGTAACGTGTTAGACATTGTGAAACGATATGGAAATCAAGATAGGATTGACTTTATTCTATAAAACCGGGCGTTCGTGTATTCTGAGTGCTCGTGATAAATGTGGTATTATCAAAGATACTAAAAAAGAAAAAAATTCCATGAATAAGTGTTCCAAAGTTAGCAACATTGTTAAATAAAGAACGTAGAATAATCGTTCATCCGTAAAATATACGAAGAGGCTATACATTAATGCGACAAATAAACGAGGAAGACTTGAATATGCAAATAAATATTGATCGAAAGAATCTGAGTGATGGGCTGATGTTATTTTCCTTGATGAAAGCAAATTTAACGTTTACAAAGAATTTTTATTATATGCAGAAAAACATCTTGCAATTTCCATGATCAACCGATTTGAATTCCATTGAAAACTTATGGAATGAATTGGACCAGAAAATAAGAAAAACTACAATCAATTCGAACGATGAACTCAAAAAAGAAAAAAATAGCAGCGTATCAACGTTAATTTACTTAGAAAAAAATTATTTTCAACGTGCCGGGACGATTATAGTGCAACAAAAAGGATACCTCACGAGATATTAATAGTAAGTTAAAAATTGTTCTTTTATTTTTATACACCTTATTCTATACATCGTTTTCGAATATTTTTGTGAGCTCAGAGTATCAGAACTCATTATTTCGTTTCTATTTTATTATTTAATCAATTGTATGTAGAAAAGAAAAAGTTTTTATATTTTGGTTAATTAAAAACTGTAATATGTATAATACTCGAAATTATACATGTATCTTGGGAATATTTTTGTGGACGAGTTTATATCAATTCATTTACTTTGTATATCGGACTTTAAATTTTACAATTACTTTTTACGAGCGATTGAATACAAAAGGCACAAAATAAAAGTAAACTTTCTCGGCTAATAACGATCGGACGACTAGCAACCGTTGCATCTTTTTAAACTTTTATAAAATATTCATCAATTTATGCATCGAGTATGTTCGATGACACACTACGATTACAGCAGTATGTAATGGGAACATGTTAATGCTTTTTATTTGTGAATTCGATCGGTACTAGTAGATAAAAGCATTCTCCGTTTCTCAACGATAAAACAACGTTTTCTCGTTCGAGATAAGAGGTGCACTATTCGTAAAATATCGAGTCTCGTTGAAACTTCGTGAAATTAGATCTCGTTCGTATTAACCTTCTTTGCGGATGCGTTTTCGCACCGAGAGATTACAACTATGAAAGAAAAAAAGAAAAGAAGAGAAAAGAAAAGAGAACAAAAAGAAAAGGAAAGGAAAGAAAGGAGGGAAGAAATGAAAAGAAAAGAAATAGAAAAAGAAAAATATCCGCGAGTAGAATGCATCGAGGTAAAATACGAAGCGTAAAAATGCGTGTAGAAGTAGGTCAGGTAGTTCGTCGTTCACATGTATATATGTATATGTGAGTACGAATGCTGGACGATGTTACAAGTTAGATCGTAAAATGACATGCATATCTTGTTTGAGAATGTATTGATCGAGTAGGAATACAAGTAACAAAGATAGTGATATATCAAAAAGTATAGGGAGATTTTTATATCGTACGTAATCGCAAATATCGATTTCCTGAAAATTTCTAAAAGGTTCGTTGGAACTGTTAATTAATCGGACAAGTTTTCGGTCAGTGAACATGGATGTATAAAATTTATTTTGATTAAAACTAAAATAACCATTGAATAAATGAATGAATCAGAACGTATAAAGCTTTTTGAGTAAGAGTGAGAAATAAATTTTATTTATTCTTTCGTCACAGGGGAAGTTAAATTTTCGCGACGAGTTAACATTTCTCATCGTCGTTGAAAAAACAAAATTAAAAATAAATATATTGGAACATAGAGGACGATCGAGATTGTTCCGAGGCGAACCTCCGATATATAAACAAAAATAAAACGGAGATATAAGCATGTATATAAAAGGTGAAGTAACAAAAGAAAAGAAAGAAAGGACGAAACGTTAAACGTATTACGAATAAAGAGTACGTCCGTATAAATGTTAATGTAATATAAATACACAAATGAACTATGGTATGATTTTCGTGTGAATGTCAAAGTACTTAGCGATTTGGAACTTTTTTATTTTTCGTTCCGTTCAATATCTCAGTCTACATTCAACGGCGTTATTGGGAAGGTAACTGCGACAATTCCATTAGTTTAATTAGTTCGCTATACGGTCAAATTAATTCGACTTTTCGATTTCGTTTTCAACCTTGAATTCTTCTGGTAAGTGAGAAATCGAAGATAATAAAAAAGAGAGAGAGAGAGAGAGCGAGAGAGAGATCAGAGATCGTCCTATCTTATCTTCCATCGAACGGATATTCAACGCTATGTGTGAAAACTGTCGCATGCATCGGAGAATAGAGTACTTGATTTATGAAGTGCAGCGTATATTGGGAAGTAGAAATGTATGGGCTAGCAGTGTATGCACTTGAAACGGTCGATCGTGAAATCGCAATCCGTAAATTTCTCGGTGCTGTAGGCACTAGTCGCGTGTGTCACGAAAGATTACCGATAATGAAACTGTGTATTTAACATTTTAAAAGAGTAAAATTTTTATTACCATTGGCATGCTCGAACTATGATTAATACTCGAGTAACAATTAATATGCTAAATTATAACTGGATCTATACGTGATTAAATGAAGTAATTTGATAGATAAGAGACAAAAGAGGGGAGTGACGGAAGCGAGAAAAAATGTTATATTTAATATTTTCTGAATGGAAGTATACACGAAGTGTGAATTTATGCTTATTAACGTGACGCAGTGACGCTTTAAAATAACGAGTTGACTTGTTTTAAATGATTCGATAATATAGAATATATGTATCTATACGTTATGAACAAGTGTATCCCCGAAATGTGTAATATTCGTGAATATTTCCAAAGTTTTACATTATACTTCCATTGTTAAATGAATGAATTAATAACGATTCATATGAAAATGTGAAGAAAGGAGATCCGCTTGAATAGATAGATAGAGAAAGAGAGAGAGATATCTTTCTCTCAGTTTTACATTTAAGGACGTTTGGTAGAAGTTCATAGCTGTTGGAAGTAGTATATATTCTTTCGAAACGGTTTCTCAAGTTGCTACGCCACTGAACGAAAGGGAATCGACGTAAAATGCTATTTCTTCAAGACGGAAAAGCTCCCTGCCGTTGCTGAGAGAGACCGAGTTTCGGTTGTGTTTTCCTGCTTGCTGGAGTGGGAAGAGAGTGGAAATAAGAAGAAAAAGAAGAAGAACAAGAAGAAGAGGAGAAGGAGGAGGAGGAGGAGGAAGAAGAAGAAGAGCAAGGATGAAAGAGAGGAAGAAGCAGAGTGAGGGAACTAAAGAGGAAAGAGAAAAAGGATGAAAAAGTAGGAGCACGAGAAGTTAGTATCGAACTTTCAGCAAAGTAACACTCAGCTCCGGATGAATGAATCGCATTTCCGAGCCGTTTCTCGTGTCTCTCCGCGTCGATGCAGTTCCCCAAAACGTTGTGCGAGTAATATGATACTAATGTTCCGTTTTAGGATCGTCGTTCGGTGCCAAAAAATCGATCGATCGTATAAACTTTTTCGATTAGTAGTAATAGGTACGTATTGTTTTATTGGTTTGCGTAACAAATAAAACGACGAGTTAGAAAAATATCGAAAAAATGTTGAACGTAGATGTTAGTTGAAACGTTTTCATGATTGTTTATATTTAATTTCATCTCTTCATGCAGATTAATTAATTATTATTTCGATTTAAAGCAAACTAAAATTTCGAATCTAAAACAGAATTTAATTTATATAATTATTATGAAATACCTATCGCTTAGCAGTGAACATGCGATAGTGGATTTTCATTAACTTATTTAATCATCAAAGTACAAGCGATGTAATATTTCGCTATGATCGTGTATGATCAAATTAATCTTTCCAAGCTCAAACGAAGCATGTGCCTTTAGCGCTTATATTAATTTTGATAAGTTCGTAGAATCGTGTAAGAGACGAGATTTGAAAGCGTTTTTTATCAGTCGTTTGGTAACTTTATTTATTTCCTTCTTTCTTTTTTTGTAATTTGAATTTTGTTAATTGATGCGATGTTAACGCAGTTAACAGTAATCTTAGTCTATTAACGTTAAAGCTTTTCATTCTAATTGCAAAGATCGGTCCCACATCTTGAACATTCATCTTTTCCCCTTAAACGTTCTTGGGTTTAATAGCGCGTGGAAGGATACAAATTTCCCACGGTGATTTATTGCACTTGCTGTCAGCCACGAACGTTGCGTGAAACGCACCGCTAGAGAAGACGACATAAGTTAGAATCTACGAGATTCAGTTGCTATTCTCTACGTTTCATTGCTTCTCTTTTCATCCTTTTCTCTCTGTTTCTCTTTCTTCTTCCGCGCGTCGACCGCACGAAAATACTATGGTACGTGTGAAATATAAATGCTTTTTAGTCGACACGAAAATATATATATATATATATATATATATATATATATATATATATACACATATATATATTTATATACGTGTATGTAGTATGTCTTTATGAAAGGTGTTTTGGTGCTTTTAACATCGAATGAATTACGAGCACCACGAAATTATGGATCGAAACACGGTGACATGGTTACGCTTACAAAACTCTTTTAAGAGAAACAGATTAACTGCTCGTTAATTAAGAGTTCCTTTTAGATAAACACGACATTTTATAAAAAACGACATCTAGAAGTAACAACGACGAACGATGTGTTAGTATTTCAAATTAGAAATTAAATTATTTACATAAAATAAAGACGTGCAATAAGATAAATAATTTATTTTCAGTAGTAACTCGATGAAACACTAAGAGAGATGAAAATATTATAATCGTAAGAAGAAATTTCTCACGATCGTAGCTAAAAAGGTAGTTTTTCTTTCTTTTTTTTTTTTAACACAATATAATAACCAAAATCATATACACTCGGACATTAATCAATGTTATCCATTTAAATTCATTTATACTTTGAGATTAATCGGCGGCTATTGTTAGAAAAGAAATGACGTGTATATTCGTACGTATCTTTAAACTTCGCACAAAAAGTTATATCCGTTTTGATGTTTTATCACGTATACGATTTTATTAATTATGATTTCGCACGATAATACATACATACTGCGAAATGAAAATTTTAGATACTTTTGTACACGTATCATATATATATGCATATATATATATATATGTACGCAAGTATACATTTCAGTACATACGCGTTTGTTATTATTTCCATGAAATCTATTTAGCAAAATAATTTAACTTCGACATAACGACCTTTATACACGAGCACCTTTGTGTAGAGCGTGACTATCGGAAAAACGATATTATTACGCGGTATAAAATATGTTCACAGTAAGGCGACCCTTTTTAAAACATATTCGTTTCGATATCTCGACGTTCTTGGAATGTTAGGATTCTTGTCGGGTAACTATGTTGGTGGTAGGTAACAAATGTACGCATTATCGAAAATCCAAAGGGGCAAGGAATACGTTACATTTTGCCCGATATCTCAGGGTGATTCCGCGTAACGCACTCTTATCGTGACCTTTACACTCTTATGCTCCACGTACGTGCTTTACATACACGCGTCAACTTTCTTTCTACCTTTTCCATTCCGACATTCACGGTGTAAGTCGACCGCAGAGTATTATAACCGCACAAAAGAAACTTTTGTACACGTTTTCATTTCGTGGAAATTCGATAGAAAGCAATTCAATTATTATATCAAAAAAATATGTTCTCCTATCATATTATTTTATATCCTGTTTTATCATCGAATTGAATTATGCTTATGGTCTAATAAAGTGTTTCTACGGATATGAACTTTGTCCTTTGCAAAGGATATTTATCCTTGTATGAAGGACAAAGTCATTGAAAAAGAAAAAGGAAAACAAACGTACGTTGTAAATAGACGATAGTATAAAATATAAAATATTGCGTATATAAAACTACAACTATTTATATTATTCATCGTTCGACAGTATTCTCAAGCAAACTTGTACTTTTTGAAAGCATGTCCTCACGATTTTAAATCCGGAATAGTTTATGGAGAATGCGGAGATGTGCCAAGAGAAAACGTTGAAAGCGTACGTAAATACATATTTACCTATGCGAAATCCATAAATATTCGGATGTACATGCATACACTTATAGATCCAATGTTCAAGAAATATTTGAAAGTTTGTAATCAAATAAGCCGAAAGTTACGTACTACTTGCCGCACCACTGAGCATGCATGGATACTCGTAATTTTATATGTTCCTATTTATGTATATATATTATATATGAGTATATATTCTGTCTGTATAATATATATATATATATATATATATATATATATATATATATATATACATATATTTATATGTACGAATACGAACTAGTCAGTGGATATATAATTTTAAGCATCAAATGGGTACTCATCTACTTCTCGCTCTCTGCTAGAGACTACAGAGAGGATAAGGAGTTACAGGGTGGAGATGGTTCCGTGTTTCTAACTATTTGCATATCTATGAGTACGATAGAAGGTAGATGCGTGCGTTGGAGAGAAGATCGTGAGAGGAAAGGAGAGTGAGAGAGAAAAGGACGAGGGTGAAAGGTCGCTTAAGAAAGAGAGAGAAAGAGAGAGAGAGAGAGAGAGAGAGAGAGAGAGAGAATCAAAGCTGAGAACGACGATGGCAACGACGACGATGTTATAGTATCGCTGTAGTAAACAGTACCGAGGGGTTGCATGGTTATTTGTAATTGTAATTAGCGGCAGGCCAATTCATTACGTCACGAAGAAATACAGAGACATTCACAAGTACGGTGTACGGCGGCGATGCTTTCTCCCGAAATACCGTGCACATTTGGCCATTTATCTATCCTGTAGTCGTATCTTTCGGTAGGAAAACAATGAACGTATTTATTCGACGAAAAAGTTGATAGTCTCTACTTGGCGTTTACCTTATACATTGTCGAGACTTCGATTGGACGAAAGAACTCGAGTTGGTTAAGTAAAAATCTTTTTCTTCTCCTTACTCATTTATCTTGGCTAGTGCGTTATCTTATTTTTTTGTATTCTCTCGTAACTATCATTTTCTATTGCCTCGATAGTACTAAAAAGTTTCAAGTATGAAGAAAGCTCTTTACCCACTTTTTGAAGGAGTAGTGCTTTCACGCTGAACTCCGTTACTCGTTACAATTACAACATCTTTCTGCATGGAACGCTTTATCGTTAATAAAGCTACTTTCTTCCCCCTTTTTTTTCTGTGGGAGATTGAGATAGCATTCATGAAGGGGAGGAGAGAGAAAGAGAGAGAGAGAGAGAGTACGTAACGAGATTTTTAAAATACCCATTCGTAGATTATATTTACACCGGATGGAATCATAATCTCGTTGGAGTACTCGGTCGAAGGATTTGGAGCGTTCTAATACGGCGATCGACTGAAGAAGGTAATAGCATGCAGGTGAAGAGAAAGAGAGAGTGGGAGAGAGAGAAAGAGAATGAGTTTTGATTCCAACGCGAAAAGAACGGAACAATGCAACCATAGAGACTCCACTTTATGACGGTGAACCACGATTTCCAACGAACTGGAAGAGAAACACGTTTCTGTGTTGCAATTCGCGCAGCTTGTTACAAGGACCTCGTGCCCTTGCATCTGAGAGCTTTGAAAATTTACCCTCTCTTCCTTTTTTTTCTTTTTGTTTTTCCTCCTATTTTTTTTCCTTCTTTTTTTTCCAGACAAGGTAATTTCAAGTTAGGAAATCTTAAACGTAATAACAGGTTTTGTATGACGTTAAACATAAATATATTTTTCGCGTAAAATGGATTAAGGATAAATCTAGTTAGAAATTTGTTTGGACAAAGCGAATCGTGATGAATACATGTAGATACATGTATCCTTTTTATTTTCTCTTATGTATAAACCACACATCGCGCATATTACATTGAGCGAGACATAACACTTCTCATTCTCGTAATACACGTTTTCAAATGTATGGAACTTTCATTGTCACGTCTGCGTTACATTTAATTTATCATTTTATTTTCTTACGTCGTTCCTCACGATATAATGTATGGTAATTATTATAGATATAATTAATATTCAATTTTATTCAATCAAAAGTAAAACGAAAGTTACAGTTCTTTTCTCGCAAATATTACCACCGCGTTTTATTCTTTCGTAGCAGGAAAAGATAACAGCAAAGAAGATAAACTCGAAAGTTCGTGGTACGCTCAACTTCCGTGTTTCTCTCGCGAAGTTTTCGAGCTATTCTCGCGCTTCCGAACAACTTAGGCGACTTTTTATCTTTCTCTAGGTTTCTCTCGATGAGCTTTGTGGAAGAGTAGAGAATTTCCGTCTAGGTATCATAACTCGTCCGAATTTCGTAATACCTATGTAAGATAAAGCGAAAATTCATCGTGGACAAATAATCCGATTAAGAGCTGTCACCTCGAGATCCTTGAAGATTATTAATCTTGAACTCGGTGTATCGTTTTGATTGGAAAACTTCCTATCACAGGGAAGCCCTGTTTGCGAACTTTCTACTATCCGATCAGTTTGCCAATTCGTAGCTGTGTCTGCAGCTAAAACGAAGAAGCGTTGGGCACTATGGTTTAATGGCGCGGAACTCGAGATCGGCCGCGGACGCTAACTTTGAATCGCGGCTTTTCGAACTTTCGGTAGGATTGATCGTCCTTTTTACTTGGATGAATTATGACGCGAACGGTGAGAATAGGAAAACAGGACTTGTCGAGTGAACAGAGTTTTGATTTACGTATATGGTGAATAATAATAACGGTATCAAATACTTTCTCGTCATTTCTCATAGAAAATAATAAATGGAAACGATCGATTAAACGATCCATTTCCGAATCGAATTAATGTAGGAGGAAGTAAATCCTGAGAGAATTGAAACGTTTCAACACATTCTTCTATTTCTCTCTCTCTCTCTCTCTCTCTCTCTCTCTCTCTTTCTCTCTCTCTCTCTCTCTCGTTAGTGTGCAAACTCTCACGTAAACACGTTTAATTCGCACCGAATCGAATGGTTCAACCTCAAGGGCACGATCTTATCCGTATAACTAGTTAAATTAGACTGCACCGTCTAGGCCACGTTAGTATTACAATTTCTGGACCATGCAGTTGTACAATGGTGTGCAATCGGTGTTGTAAACTTTAGCAACGCGACATATACACGAGCCGTAGAAATTTTCGAGCTCCGACGCGGTCTCCGGGTACATTTTAACACCAAGCTTTAACGTCTCTCTTTCTCTCTCTCTCTCTCTCTCTCTTTCTCTCTCTTTCTCTCTTTCTCTCTAATCGTTTTACCATAAATGCGTTGTTTCGAACGATTACAAGATGAACAAGTAATTTAAGTTAGTAAACATAGCGATATATCCTAAGATAATATTTTTAATCGATCTTCGTCGGTAAAGAAACATTTCGTATAACTTAGGTCAATCTTCATTAGAAGCGTAGCTTTCTATTTCAAAATTATCGTTAAGCTCCTGCATTTCTTGCTGGTTAATATTATCCATCGATAATTTATTTTATCTAGAAATATAGTATCTAAAGAGATCTTCATTTCTTACTCTTTAACGTCTCTATTACACCATCCATTTTATTTTTGCTCTTTCCTCTTCATCTCTTCGTAGCTACGAATTTTTGTATTAATCCTTATAAACGGCTTACGCTTTCTTTTGATACATAAAAAGAAGGGAACAATCCGAAAGATCAAACGCGTTGAGATTTTTCGTTGAAAAAAGAAAATGGGAGAGGAAGAGAAAATCATGTCCTGTTTAAGAAAGATAGAGAGAGAAAGAGAGAGAAGAAGATACGGGTACCATCGTCCTTCTAAAAAAGCTCTTTTCTACGAAGAGGATAGCTTTTCCAACGTGTCACAGCGAGAAGTAATCTCACGAAATTGCTTCGCACGATTTTAGGTCGTTCCGAAGTAGCTACCCTCTCGATTGCCCGCTCTCGTTCTACTTCCGGCCTTCGATCCTTCGAATTTCATTTGCCTCGAGAGAAACTACCGGAGAATTCGTCCGAGGAGAGACGAAGCGAACGACGTATCTAACCGTGAATATTCCACTACGCGTACACAAATTTCAACGCTGTTGCATCGAAACGTCTTAGAAATTTCATTACTGTTAAAACATCTAGTTTCACCGTTTCTCTATCTACGAGATATTCTCGAGCATATAGAAAATATTCTTAGTTTCGTTATTTATGTATCTTAGTATGAATATTTATGATATGTGTGTGTGTGTGTGTGTGTGTGTATATATATATATATATATATATATATATATATATATATATATGCATGAATATTTGATGATTTTTGAAATTATGCATCTAGGTGACATCGGTAAAATGATCGGCACGGTTGATGCTCCAGTTTAGGCTTTTTTTATTCATCCTTGTCTTCCTCTTTTATTCCCTTCCTCTTCTTCCTCTCTCTCTCTCTCTCTCTCTCTCCCTCTCTCTCTCTATGTTTCTCTCACTTTTTGTAATTTTTCCCACGGCAAGGGATACACTCCTACGGTCTCTTTTTGTTTCCTCCATTCTCTGTCTGTCTCGTAAAAAAAGTAGGCCCAGTGGGGATTAAACTCGAGTCTGAGCTTTCACGTTACAGGCAACGGGTTACATTGCAGCACGCGAGTACGTCATTTAGTAGCTTTGTTCGTAGCATGCACGTTTGCCATAATACCACCGGCATTGATACACTCGGATAAATTTTGCGTAACGTCGTGATGCTCGAAGGGTTAAATTTATAATCCACTCGCGTTGATAGCCGATTCAAAAAAAAAAAAACTGAGTTCCGTCGTGATTTAAATCTTTCTATTCTTTTTTTTTTTTGATAAAATCGAGTGAAATAAATAAGAAAAGATACGGTTATAATTATTAATAATTATTCGAGTTGTAAATCGATCGAGCTTCGGTGAATTTTAAAACAAGAGAAAAAGCAATGTAGGCATTATTTTTCGAAAAGAGAAAAAATTCTCTAGCAATTAAGCTACCGGTTGCGGTTACTTTAGTGGTATAACAAGAACGATAATAATAATCATAATTTTTTTTTGATTTATCGCGAAACTTTCGGTGTTTTGGAAGCTGTTAATGAATCAAGATTCTCGGATGCAGACTATGTTTTTAGTTGGCGTATATATATCTATATACACATATATATTATATATATATATATATATATATATATATATACGTATTTATAAAATAGCTTAAAATAGAGTTCTATCGTGGCGACCCTAGCAGCAATAAGTGCTTCGTATTACGCGCTTGAAAAATTTCACAATCGCATGCTCGTAAAGTCGAGGACCATAAAAATATAGGTCTACTCCGTCGAGTACACGCTTCGGTGGTCGCATACAAATGGCAATATTATCAGAGCAGAAGACAAAAATCGGGCTAAAGGGTGATGATGTGGGCAAGGGTCGAGGTTTGGAAGGGTTCTATGTCGTCGTTTATGGATATCGCGTCCTATGCGAATAAGAAAAGGTAGGACAACTTTGGAAGAACTCGAATTGCGCCCATGTTCAAGGATCGATCAAAAGCTCTTAACGAGCTTGAGCAAACTAGTTAGTAGTACGGTTCGCGTTGTTTCGGTAGGTTCCCTATTTGAATTTGTTTTTTGCGATAACAACTACAACGACGATAGCGACGACTAGAATAATACAAAAAGTATAGGACTACTGTTCGTAGATTAAAGGATGAAAATGGAAGAATGGTTACTTACCCGTGCTTTCGGTGTCTGCTTCAGTCCAATCGCTGGTTGGCTCCTGTTACTCTAAAACAACAAAAGAAAATGGTATGCGCTTCAGTGGAAAGTAATTAATAGACATTTCAAAGAGAAATAATAAGATTGCGTTGTGTTTGTAGCGTAGCTTAATGAAAAGCTTCTAGATATATATGTATGTATTTACCTTCTCTTTCTACCTATTCGGCGAACGGGATTATAGAACGACTGAACATTGAAACGTTACGATAAAGAGAACTCGTTATTTTGTTTTAGGATTTTGCGTTTATAATCAGCGAATGTGCCGTTCTGATTATATATCGCATTGTATTGTACGTGATATATTTAGATAAAATGAAATTCTAGAAGACAAATACGCGACACTGACGTTCGATTTCGTTATCTTTTATGAATAAAATTTGGATAGTCAATGATAGATAGATACTTTTGAGTCCCTCTTTCTGATGGAGTATAAATCTCATCGGAAGACAGAAAGCATCAGTGTCACTTTGCTTCGTTTCGGTAGGACTGTCGTTTCGAACGATAAAACGATAAATTTACTGGGTACCATTGAATCATTCGCTATCGTAACGTGCTGTTATCTTTCTTGCGAGCGTGTAAATTTTAATTACTCTATCGGTTACTGGTTCGATCGAACGAATGGGTACTAGAAAAACTGGGAAAGAAAGGAATGAAATAAATGGTACGATTAAAATTATGATTACTCGAGAAGAATTTCCTATTGAAATTTTTTACTTCTCTCCTATTTCTCTCTTTCTCTTTCTATCTCTTGTTCAATCATGTTGGTAACGATGAAAGGAAAAGAAAAATTAGCAAGATAATTAATAGGATCGACGTTGTGGGTTTTCGTTGACTCCAGTTGAAAAAATATTCACGCGTTACCTTTTTATTCATTTTTTATGTATATATGGATCGTTAACGTAATTGAAGATTATATTTTAAATATCAACTCACGTATAGATCGCGTATCATTAATTAAACGATAATTATGTAAAGTATATTTAAACAGATCGGACAATAAACAGATATTAAAAATGAAGAAATTATAATTACCGATATATGGATAAGTACAGATTTGACATCAGTGTTATGGAAATGGACTCGCGTTTAGTTTCTAGGTCACGGAAATGAACGAGCTAGATAAATTGAGAAGCAAGCGATGGCCAAGCGAGTTGTATTGAGCAAGATGAGAACAACATGAGAGTGAGAGAGAGAGAGAGAGAGAGAGAGAGAGAGAGAAATAGAGAGAGAGGGGGAGTTTGAGAGAAACGCTTAGGAGTGATAATTAAGCGGTTTATCTCGATTAATTCCGAATAATTACGTCTAGCAATTAGTTCCAATTACCGGGATTGTGTCACGCACAACGTGAACGTTGCTTCTCCACTACAACTCCACTTTCCTGAACCACTAGTCGTCGTTGTCTTGTCGTTCTAATCTTTGTCATGGACAATGTATCGTCGGGTTACGCAAACTGCATCATCTTTCGTTGCAATTTTAATTTCGAGTTTTAATTTCGAGAAGAAAATCCATCGGAAAGTATTAAAATTTTGAAAGCTGTATTGCGTCGAGTATCTATATCTATATATATATCGTATATAAACGTGTAAACTATAGCTCATCGATCAAATAATTACGTTTTCGTATCTTTATTTACGTATGTGGATTGCAGTAGTATATATTATTTATACATCGATTAATTGAAATCACGTTTGATATTCTAAAGATCACGTTACTTTTTGAAGCACGTAATGAAAACATGAATGAAAGAAGCAATAGTTATTTTTGTTGGTACGTCTTTTCTTTCTTTCTTTTTTTTTCACAATGAGTTTATTCGCAAATTTTGCTTACTGAATCACCACGGTAACTGTGTCATGTACAGTTAGAGAATCGATGAGAAAATATTTTTCGTTGGAAGTCGAAAATCAAATGCTGACATGGCTACAGCGATATATTGATTTCATATTTCTCTTTGTTTTTTTGGTTTTCCCAACATGTTACATTGTAAGTAAAAAGTAAACAATATTTTTACGATAATTTGGTTATTATCTGTGCTTTGATTTAGGATGATTAATTATTAATATTGATTAATTATGAAATAGTATAAGGAAATGTTTTTTTTCATTTAATGGATTAATATAGTAATATTCGCATATACATATTCATACTATATACAAATATTGTACATTTCAACAAATCATTTATTACTCCAGGATAGGGACGGTATATTAATTAAGTACTTTAAATATTTGAAAAACTCTTTTGAGGTATTAATAGCCATTAATAATCGAGAACTGTCCTGGTCGGATATAGATATGTATGTATCAGAACGATTATTAGCGAGTCACGTATTTTCTTGCATCGAGAGTTACTAATTTTCAATCGATTATTAATAACATGAATTAAAATCATCAGCAACGTCAGCGATATATGCGGTTAATGGTAAATTAATTATAGGACCACGATTCAATGAATTGTCGAGATCGAGCATTGCACTTTAAGTTATCGACTAAATCATTAATAGTTTTGCAATTTAATAACGAAGTGGCAATTATATAAAAGATCGCGTGTCAATAGACCGATTGTTTTATCACGTTGTTAACCGATAGTAAAGTTTGATTCGAGCATTCTTGATTCGAGTAAATCGACGATTGATAAAGTTTCTCTTGTACGTGGACTATCTGTTATTTTTAAAATAACTTTCTAAGTCTTCATACAAAGGACGATTGACTTATCAGCGAACAGTGAACGAACTAAGACAATGGAAGCTTCTAACATTTGAAAAACTCTAAACTAGAGGACTTAATATGAGAAGCAAGGTTAAGGAAAACGAATAGATGTAGTTGTAGCCGAAGAAAGGATGTGTCTCGGAAACGAGCAACGGCGTCGTTATCGTAAAAGGAAGAAATCGTCCACGTAATTCAAACGGTCGTTATGGTAAATGTCAGTTAAGGCGAGTCGGATAGCCGTAAACTCGATAAAAGTTAATGTTAACTAGGACGTTGTGGGAGACGATCGTTTCGAGCGGTTCAAGAACGTCCGTGACGATAAACGTAATTTTTGGGGAGAAAGAAAAAAGGTCGAGTACTTTTACTTAAGTTCGAGAACGCTTTTCAGAATCGATTCCAGAAACGTCGTGGACTCGAGAGAACAATTTTGAGCATTAACAGGGATGTCCTCGCACGATCTAGATGCAAATTGGAACGAGCCGCTCTTAACGTCGACTCGATTTCTCAGAGCACGGAACCCTCGTTACCGATCGCTAATTAATTTTCTTGGACGTTTCGAGATATATAATTTCACTCGTCGTTCTAACCGAACGACTTAACACGTGGATAAAAGCTGAAGATCTCATTTTTTTATTTTCTTCTTGTTTTTTTTTTCTTCTTCTTCTTCTTTCCCCAAAACATATACCAACGACTCCGAAGGCCGATTATTTCGAAAGACTTAACGGAAACTTCGCGAAAGGCGAAAGTTTAATTGAACTTTGGCGTTTTCCTGTTTCGATGCTCGGCCGTGCGGGCGAGCGTTCTCCTCATTACAAAATTTGGTCTTAAGACTCGTCTTTAACCCCCTTGCCTCCGATTGTAATTACTCCAAGTTTTCCATCGAGTTACTAGCAAGCGCTGGGCCAAGGATAATATTGTAAAGCAACGCGCCCTACTTCCCCGTAATTGCCGACGGTCTCTACCACTTCCTCGAGATTTACTCTCTCATTCCTTCCTCCGCCTTTCCCCTCCCGTTCTTTTGTCCATCTTTTCTCGACTCTTCTTCCTTCCTCGCTTAAACGCCAAGATCCGGTGCTGCCTGCTTGATGGTTCTCGTTCTTCCTCGGCAAAACGGCAAAAAGCAATCCGACCGCAACTTTGTACTTTTTCTATACGGCGACAACAAAAATTGCCATAGAATTCGTTTCTTCGAAAGGGAACATCGGGGTTAACAATGGGATATTCGCGCGACGTCAACTTTTTGCCGAGTCCGATTCTTTTCTGACTTTGAAAGTTTTAATCGAGCGAAAAATAGCGTGCTCCTGAAAGGAAGAGGAAATCATTTGTGATTTTCCTAAGGAACATCGTCGTTTCTAAAGGCTGTCCAAAATGTTTGATTAATACCCTATGTTTTAACACTCGAACGAGAATCGACGAATGCAGTCAAAGCTCTACTGGAAGATTCGTACTTGAAATTTCTTCGTGTTTCTCTACTCCGTATAAAAGGGCATTCTCTGAGTGGATTGAAAAGAAGGAGAAGGAGGGAAATGCTGGACCGTGAGCGAACGTTTTTTTAAATCGGCACGACAATTAATTCGGCTTTGAGCCAAAGTTAACAAAATAAAAAGAAGGGAAAGAAAAAAGCTCGTATTGAAAACAAATCAATCCGCCGGAACGAAACGTGCCACGAGAACTGGTCGAGATTGGGAACACGCCATTGAAAATCCAGTAACGACTAGGTCACGTACGTATAAAGGAAATGAGAATTCTACTTTGAACAGAAAGCTCGATCGTCTTCGATGTCTCGATCTCTCGAATTACTCTACGACTACACGCAAGAACGCGATTAGCGTTGAAAGTTTTCTTCTGTAACATTTCTATTGTATATACTTCTCTGTTAGAAGAAATGTCTATATTTTCATTTTTAAACGTTTGTCAAACATATCTCAGAATATATGAGGCTGATTTTATTATCTAATTTTTTTACAACACGAATGATAATACGTGCGTTGTATTCGTGATATCTATTTGCCATTGTCATCGATCTTTCTCAAAGTTCTTGACAATGATATTTTCTATAATGAGCAGGTATCTTCCATTATATTCTTTATTCACTATATTAATAAATCGTATTCACATTTCATTCGTATATAGAATAATTCCGTATAGAATGTTTTACTAAAAATAAAGTTTTGCGCGACACAAAGAAATCGCTTTTGTTCGCTTTCATCGCAAATGAAATTCTTATTCGATGCTATTAGCGATTCAAATTTAATGAATAGATAAGCTTTATGAAAGAAAAAAAAATATTGTCACATTTTGCGATAAATCGTATATAACAACGAATAAAATATTGAAAACTTGATACTATACGTTATCGACTGATAAATCAAAGCAATCGTAAACGATGGTATCTTTCATGAAAATAAGAATCAATTTTGTTGCTATAAAGTGTCGTAATTAAACTGAGAAATTAATTATTAAAATAACCGTACACTTTGCTGACGGTACTTTCTAATTCATGAATGTCCACTTGGAAAGATTTTGAAAGCGTGCAAAGAATAAACGATATACGCTTGAAAATTCTGTGGTAGCGATAATAAACAATCGTATAAAAAAAAAAAAAATTGTATAAAACTAGGTATAATTAAGCACGTTGCGTTCAGAAGGGTAAAAACGCTTCCGCACGGACGACCATCCGTAAAGGATCAACTTACGGGGTTCGGTTATAGTTAAGTACTTATCGCGTCGTGGTTATCGAAAATGTGCGAAACAACGGTGAAAAGAAGAACGATAATGACGTGAAGTAAACAAAAATCGTTTAGTACGAGGCGTGAGAAGCAACGTTCGATTAATTATCCTGCCTCGCGAATCAAGCCGCGATCCGACATTCGTTAAACCACGTCTGATAAAATTTTAATCTTGCTCGATCTATTTCGGAAAGCAGGAAACTCGCGTTAGAGTAGGATCGTGCGAGAAGTAGGACAGAGGACAGGGTGTCGGTAGAGGTGGTTGGTGTTGGTGGTGGGAAAACAGGAGGAGAGGTGGGGGTGAGGTGGGGGGAGGAAGAGGGAATGGAAAGCAACGAGGGTGGCCGCTAGGCCACCGCACTCCGCTTCGAATCGTGGTCGCGTGATTGTAATTAGCGTTTTCGTTGCGCTTCTCGTTTCTCCTGTTGAATCTACCGATTTCCCAAAGCGCAGCTGAAAAATGGCCTGCCATTCTGATAAATTGGAAAATGCGTGGCTCAAGGTGTCCGTTATAATCTGACGCGCCGGAGAAATTATTTTTCACAATTTTTCTTTTTTTTTTTTCTTTGCGTTCGTTTGAATTGCACGTTTTCATCGAATCGTGCATCCTTCTTAAAAACAAATTCTTGAAACAAGTTCGTTCTGAGAGATAAATAGTTGTTAAATAGGAATTCAATCGGTACATTTTTTCCTTTCTTTTTATCCCTCCCGATGTTTATCGAAATATTGTTAATTTCTTAATTTCGTATTTTCTAAGGAATATCTCAGTGTATGTTATTTGTGTGTTATAACAAATATAAAAACGTAAAACGTGTTTTTTTCATATTTACTGTTCTCCCGTATGTTATGTTTTTCGTTTGAAAAGTATCGTACGTCGTCGAAAGGGACTTTATTTTTTCATCTCGATGAAACCACCATCTCGTATCAGGTTGTTTTGTTTATTTTTAACTCTCGACAGTTCATTACACTCTAACATTCTTACAAACTTTTCATTCCGTCATATCGAATTTTGTCGCATATAAAACGGTTATCGGTAAAGTCGCACAATGCGCTATGGAAGCGCATTTTGTGATAACGGAGGAGAGTACGAAATCAGGGTGGTAGCCGTCGTCGGTGATTTCGCTTGTAATGAAGTTTTACCGCGAATACCGTTCGTTGAAGGGACATCAATTTTTCAACCGAACGATACGAAAGATGTCGGATATAAATAACGATGCGAAAAAAAAAATGATATGATATGAGGAATGTGTTCGAAAATGTACTGAAAATGGCAACGTTTTGGTTCGGACTTGGTATTCGGAAAAGCATCACAAAGAGAGTGTAGTATTAACGTATACGTGTAATATCTACAAGCATATAGAAATAATAAAAATCCATTTGAAAGTTTTACTGTGTGTATTCGTAGCCTGTGGAAATTCTCGGAAAGTCATCGACAGAAACGTTCGTCAATTTGTGTTTTTTTATCTTTTTTATTTTTTTTTCTCGTTTAACGTAGATACGTATCCAGACTTGTATTTATCCATTTGTATCTCTACATGCGTTTTGGAATACAGAACAAAGAGTGGTATAAACGTAAAATGGTTGAAATAGGTTCGGAATATTCCTCGTCTTAGAAAAATCCTAAGAGAATTTCTTTCAGACACTCGGAGAAGTTTTTCAAACATTACAAAATAGTGTATGTTCTCTCAGGTTTGGTTTAAAAGTTTGAAAACTTATGACCTCTGTATAGAGCTTTACGATTGACCTTTTGGATTCGAAGCCTTCTGATTATTTATATGTTCAGAGAGAGTCGAAAGAACACGACTGTTTAGTACCTTTTATATTCTTTTATCAGTGTTTTTACTTTTTGCGATTCTTTGCGACCGATCTGTTCTTTTCATAAATGTTTCAACCGGTGAACTGCCCAATATTCGAGTTACCATGTCAGTTAATAAAAGCGTCATTGTTCTTATTCGGAGTCAAACCTGTAATCTTGAGCATCGCGATGAGTATTTTGTCTGTGATAAATTAATAAATGGATACTGTTTTTTTAGTAAAATTACGTTTTCTAATAAACAGTTTCATTCGTTGAATCCGTTTTCTCTCTCATTCTCTCTTCTATTAGATACACATATTTCATATTCGTGAAAAATTATTTGGTCCCCCAAGACCATTCGTGAATCCGAATCGATAGTTGATCGTAAGTTGAAACGAATATTAATTCGTCAAAATATCAACGTTGAATTGTCATTGAGAATCTCGATATCATTCATATCCTTTTAATAATTTAATGCAATATATTATCTATCAAAACGATGGATTCTCTCCGATTTGAAGTGAAGCATACCCCTGGGAATAAACAGAACAGGAATAACGTTTTTATTCTTTATCCATTCTTCTCGTTCCGTTGCTCGGTAAATGTATACATCATATTCAATGACAGAAATTACGTACTCGGATTTTTATCGCGATATCTCGTTCTTTAAGTGAAAATGCTTTGTTATGAAATTGATAGAGATACGTTCTCATCACTTACAGAAAGTGCAAAAGTGTGACTCGCGATTTGTTTGATTCATCACTTCGTTTAATATTTCTCGACGTTGCTAGTAACACCGATGAGTAACGATCGTTACCACCGCGTTACTTTATTTTATTACTTTACGTCGACAATTTTCCGACACAATTCAGTTTTTATATGCTTTTAGAAAAGTCAAATTCTCGCTCGTCAATGTAAATATTACGGAGATTTATTTTTAAACTTTTCTTCGTTTGAACATATACAGAAAGAATATTTCATCGAAAGGATATTCCTACATTTTGATAAAATCAGATGAAATTATTTACGGGAATATTATATTATAATTTCTATTCTCATATTATATTGTTACATCGTTATTACAACTGCATTATGATCTAATCATTTTAATTATATTTCATTAACTATGCCAATTATAATAACGATCGTTTGAAACGAGAACATTATTTTAATTATATTTATTAAACGAACGAACTGTAACGATCGATAGATCAATAATTTCTCTTTTCGTGCTTGTAATTTTTTGTTTCACTTTACCGCGAGTTAAACCATATATTTTATCCTTTATGGCTATACTCATTGCATACGTTGCTAGCGAGTATAATTAACTATAAACTTCGTCCTGTATACAGAGGCAAGTTTTTCCACGGGAAGAATAAACTTTAAGTCAAATCTATATTCGCACACTCGCCGTACTCATTTTTAATAGCGTCGATATGAGATATTCTTTTTTAGAACGGAAAATTAAAAGGTACGAACGAATAACGAAACTCCATAATCATATAACGTAATCGCCCTTCTGAAACTGAATTTTCAAAACACGGTGGTACTTAATAAACGTTTGTTGTTATCTCTTACGACGTGATCTAGAATCATAGGCATAGTATGTTCAATTTACCAAACGATATATGTGTGTATGTGTGTATGTGTATATGTATATATATATATATACACATACACACACATATATATATACTCTAGGAAGGTTATGTCGCTGAAACGTAATACTATCCGTTGCCGTTAGTTTCAATTTTGCTGGATAACGTTTAGAGAGTAGATATGAGAGTAACTAGAAAATTGCGAGGAAGTTGGAGAAAACTAAAACGGGAGCGTAAAATTTATAAAGTATAACGTAACATACTGCGAATGATCAAAACTATCGTGTTTCTCGCGACAAAGTATGAATAGGGAAGAAAAGAGAATAAAGAAAATAAGTGGATCGTAGAGAAAGAGAAAAATCAAATTTACGACGGATTACAAAGTCGTACCGAATTCTTTGTTCCGCGGAGAAAAGAAGTACTAAAAACTTTTCAGTCGGATTTCTACGGTAATTCGGTCCTCCGCAAGAACACGAATTAGCTTCTAACTCGAGTTCGTAATGCGTAACGAGAGTAAGAGAATTTCTGTTTTGCGAAAGCTCGCTCGTGAAAGCAGAGCTCCGCAAGCTCGACGTCCACTGCAAGAAAATGATTCCGTTGTAAATACATCCAATCTGGGTTGTGGCTCGAATATTAACGTCCCTTCGCTCTGAAGAAGAAACGGGAAATGCTTATTATCATTGAGTTTCCATCGTACTTGTTTCTCTCTTTTTTCTTTCTTTCTTTCCCTTTTTCTATCTTAATACACACAAATCATCAAATATTTCATCAAAATATTAATATTCCTAATTACATGTTTCTATTAATATATCAAAATAACATATTCCCAAGATACACATTGATCAAAAAGTGACTATCATTGAAATGTACGAGAGAATTCATTTCGAAAGTTCAAAGTTCGGTAACAAAGATAATAATAGAACGAGCATCAACAGAGAAGGCGAGAAATAGAGACAAAGAGAGGGAGAGAGAGAACGCAATGAACTCGTCTAAATGGGAGAAACGTGTTTAGAAAAGGGTGCCTCGCGCGTTGCTCATCTTTAAGCCGATTGAGAAATGGATATGTTCACGTGGCTCATTTGTTTTAATACCTTCTCATGGCTCAAATGAGAAATGCAAGCAGCTAAAATGGAATGAGAGAAGCAAGGGTGGGTCGATGAAAGATAAGATTTGATAAAGCATCGTTTTCGCATCAAGGAGAAAAATAAGAGTACATTTTCTTGATAGAAATAATATTTGTCGATTATCGAAACGTATCCCTTTCTTTTTGTACCTATCGAAATGAAAATTGTTCGTAACACGCCTGGCGTTTGTATTCGTTTCTCATCACTTACGATGAGAGAGAGAGAGACAGAGAGAGAAAGAGAGAGAGTAAATGGGAACGGCAAATAAGCATTTACGTTCATTGTTCTTGGAATGAATGGAAGCGAAGCTCCGGGCCATGATTTAGCCCAGAAACGGTCCTACATTAGTTACGTAAGATAGCACCATGGTCGGAAATGTGAATTCTCTTTACTCTTCCATTGTCCAGCATAGGAGGAAGGTACGAACTGGTGGGGGATATTTGCTTTATCGACAAGGTAAACGTCGGAGCTTTTCATACGCGAGAAAGTCGCTGTGCTAACCCAATTTTGCTAGAAACGACAAAAGTGAAGACAGAGCGACGTAGGTACGAACAGGCCGTTTGTGAAAAGTGCCTACACGTTATTTGCATTCCTTCACGTTATGGATACTTTATAAGAATAGCAACGTTTTGAAGTTGACGTTGGGAACGTCGATGTGAACGAGAACGAATAAGGCCTGTCACCGCGAAATAAATCAATTTTGATGTTACACGAATACCAAACTTCGAACGACAGCTCTTTTTTACCATATTCAACGTTATTTCAGCGATATCGAATTACAAAGAGCGAGAGAGCCTGAATATTTGGGAAGAATTTATATGATATTCATACACCTCTCGAGATATAATACAATATTTCTTGTTTTGTTTATTTTTATCACGAGACGCGGATCAACTTTCATCGATCCGTTCAAAGGGTTATTCCCGGTCGTCTTTAATTAGAGAAATACTTTTCCACGATAATCCGTAACGAAGGCAAACTTCTTCGGGATATTAATCCTTATCGATGAATTAAAGAAAATAGAGAGAGTAGAAAAGTAAGTAAAAGGGGGTGATCGTATCTTCGCAAAATCTGCCATTCTCGATTCTAAACACGTACAACGAGCTAGCGAATGAGATCGTCGTCGGACGTTCGCCTATCTCGTTTTATAGGCGCGACAGACTCGAGATGCGGAGAGTCGGTCTGGTTTGGAAGTAAAGTGAAAGATACACAACGTTCGTAACGAAGTTTTCAAAGACAACATCGAGTCTGATATCTAACGAGTTCATTCCACTCGACTGGTGCGGCAAAAAAAAGGAAACAAAAAAGAGAAAACGGAGAGAATGGAGATCTCTGTCTAACGCACGACGAGGCGGCCTTCTCTTTGGCATCTTTTATTTTTACGTTGAAATAATCTGGAAAGTATGAAAAGAAAAGAAAAGAAAAGAAAAGAAAGAAAGAAAAACTTTCCTATGGTATGCATTTGCTCTCGACAACGTTGGTACGAGCGTTCTCTTTTTTATTTAGATTCGAATCGATCGATGGTCGTACACTCATGAAAAAGAATGTGACTTCTTTTTCTACGAAAAAAACAAAAAAGAAAAAAAAAGAAAACCGAAACGCATGCAAGAGTTCGATAAAGGAAAAAGGGGAAAAAAGTTTGTTGTTAAATTAAATGGAAATTTCTGCAGCTAACTGATGGACGCATGCCCTCTATATTTTTTTTTTCTTTTTTACTTTCTTTTTTTACCTCTGCTTCCGGAGACTGCACGGTCAAGGACTGTCTGGGTGGCTTCTCTGGAGGAACTTTCTTGAGGGTCCCGGTAAAGGTGCTCGTTGTAGTGGTACCACCAACGACGCTTCCACTAACTCCAACGGTACCGACAACTCCCCCAGCTGATGTCGCCGATGTATTATCGTGACTGTCGATTTGACACTGATGTCGATGAAACTGCGAGAACGAACCGCGCGACGTATCAGCACGATCGAACTGTGGGAGACAAGGAAGTGGCATCTGCGACATGTTAGGTATCTGAATGGAATTCGGATCATTGACGTCGTGTTGGATACGTGGAGATAGTTTCTCACAAACGGACGACGGGCAAGCTTGAAGGCTCGAGCTTTGCGGATACGTGGTGGTCAGTAAACTGTGATGGTGACTGTGTACCGCCTGATGTTGATTCTGAGACAAAGAGGGTGTCTTCTCCAAATGATCTTGATGGTTACATAAAGGACTCATTTGTATTTGGTGTACGTCATTTCCAACGGTGTGCTGTTGAATTTCCGTAGGTTGTCGCTGAATCTTATCGCCGATCTGATTCTGCGTTTGCAAAGTTTGTAGTCGTGCTTGTAAGTCGCTCTGTTGATGTTGAAATTGAGCCACCTTATCTAAGATCTGATTTTGATTCTGAAGACATTGCAGTTTAGCTTGAAGGTCGCTTTGTTGACGTTCGAACTGGCTTAGTTTCTCCGAGATCAAATCGAGACTCTGCTGATTATGTAACTGTTGTTGTTGGGCCTGAAGGGAGTCAGATTTTTCGCATTGGGAATCAAGTTGGCTCTGTAAACATTCCGTTTGACTTTTGCTGTGAGTTAACAAACTCGAAGAGATATTGTGACTCTTTCTGTGACTGTGTATTATATGATCGACTTGATCGCTTTGTTTAGTTGAATTAGACTCTCCGAAATCGGTGACTACTGTTAGTACGGCCTTAGTGTCTAACTTGGCTTCGCTCAAAGCTGGATACTGATGACAAAGATTTGGACTGGCTCTTTGCGACGACACGGTACTCGCCGTGCCTGGTCCAAGATTAGCTACAGAACCACTGATCGGTTGATCGTCGAAATCTTTTCGAGACAATTCCATGTGTTTCGTTAGGTCGGCACTTACGTGTCGCAAATGACGACGTTGTTCCATAATGGTACTTTGACTGATGTTCGGCAACGGTTGAAAAGCCGACTGCGACATTCTCGTTTCTTTGCGTTCTTCGGATGGATGTAAAGATCGAGATTCTCTTCTTTCCTCGGATTGATTACGAGATCGCGGGCTAGTAGAAAATATTTGATTCTGCATCATGCTCCTCTCTAATTCTTGACGCTGCCTTTGTTCCGCCCACATTGCAAGTTCTTGTCTGGTCTTCTCGAAGTTTTGATTGACAAACGAAGGACTTTTCTGATTCGACCGATCGGCAGACGTATCTCGAATCGGAACGAAAGGCATGGGCGATCTCCTGACGTCTTCCACTCTTTTACCTTCCAGATTCATCGGTGACCGTCTATGTTCTTCGAAATAATCCGATCGTCTGCTTTCTTGCGGTCCGACAACTCTTTGATTCGGACTCACGTTGCCCCAATCTGCCTTTCTATCGGTGGCCACGCTTTTCCGATTTTCTTGTCTCGAATCAAACGCCATAGGTGAAACTCTCAAGCTCGCGTCCAATCTTCTTTGATCAGGTGGAAATACCTGTGTTCCCTCGACCCGTTTTGGCTCTATAACCGTTGGCTTTCTGGATGGTACGCTCATATCTTGATTTCCATCGCCGGGAAACGTAAAAGTGATGGTATCGTTGCGTCTTTGAAAACTCGTCGTAACGTCAACGGATATAGACTTTCTGTGTTCCGATTTAGAAACGTACAAACCACACTCTGTTCCGATATTATCCACGACCTTCTCCCGTGCCGTTTGATCACCATTCGCGTCCACGTAGAGACCGTCCTGTCTTGTTCTAGGATTCTGGTTTATCGTGGTTAGATATCTCCTTTCTTGCGTCTCACCCGAAGCGATTTGCGATCCTTGTACGATTATGGCACCGTCGCTACGATGAATCTGATCTTGAGGGGGATTCTGCGATTCGTATTTAACTTTTTGCAATGCCGGTACGTCGACGCTAGCTGATTTTCTGTGTCCCGTATCGTGCGTGATCTTTGAATTTCCACGTGGCGGTACCATCGGTTTTGGGCCACGACTTGGCCTTTCAGTCGTAGCGATTGCTATTCCGTGAGCGACATTTTGAGCTATCGGTTGAATTATCGGCTGCGTTTGATATTGGCTCAGCTCCTGAGTGAATCTCTGTGGATTGGGCGATTGTTGGCCGAATTGTTGAGCTTGATAGATGCCCGTGTGGGGATTGTACGGCACTGCATTCATAACTGTTTGAGGATACTGACTATACGGATATTGAGGCTGGCTACCAAATTGTGTATATCCAGGTGGTTGAGGTACCACAACGCTCGCAAAGTACGGCGGCTGTGGACTAGCCGACTGAGAGGGTATCTGTGTTCCGTGTTGGACGGTAACATACTGACTTTGACTCGCGAACATCGGATTGGCAACCGTACTTTGACCATATAGCGTCGGATCTCTATACGCGATGTCTCTGGTCACGTAACCTGCCCTCTCCGCGTACTGAGCTTGCTGAGGATATATCTGCGACCTAACATCAAATTGACCTCGTATTTGTGGATATTGACTTTGCTCATAGTCCGGCGCAAATTGAGGTTGAGCTTGTACCGGGACGGTTTGCGTGCTGGTTTGAGAAACGTGCTGGATTCTTTCGGCGTTTGTTTTGTCCACGGTGTATTGCTGAGGAGGTAATTGACCAGTCGGAGGATGTCTATCTTCCGGTACCCCTACAACAGATTGTCTTCTTCCAGACGGATATTGTCCGGTTTGTTGATCTTGCTGCTGCGGCTGCTGCTGTACTTGCTGTGATTGCTGTTGAACCTGCTGTTGCTGTTGCTGTTGCTGTTGAGGCTGTGGATGCTGTTGTTGTTGCTGATCTTGATTCTGCACGGTTGTTTGTCCCTGTTGATTTCTCTCTTGAGAAAATCGCTCGTAATCCAAGGTTCGATTCTCAAAACCATTGGAAAGGTCTTGTTTTGTAGTATCCGTCGGTGGATCGGCCCGACCATTTTGGTGGCAATCTGTTTGTTGATTTTCCATCGTTTGTCCGTTTTGACTAGTTTGACCCTGTGATCCGGTTAAGCCTCCTGATCCGGACTGTGACATAGCGGCGGCCCCCACCGACGGTCGTCCGCCGATGTAGCCGAGGATTCGCCCTAATCCACACACCGTGACGACTTTTTCGCTCCCCTCCTCGGAAAACTTAGACCTCGATGACGAATCGGATCGGCGACGATCTTTCGTGCCACCTAAACGTCAGAAGATCGGTGCGAGGCATGTAAACTTTGATACTCCGTCGGACTTAATTTTAATTGTATTTTCGCTACGGCGCCTAAGATCCTCTTTTCTTGATCGAAACAGTTTTATTGATTTACGATCGAAATTACCAAACGATTCTTTTCCCTCTCGCGCTGTTTTCTCTCCTTTCTTTCCCTTCTTCTCTATCTTCTTTCGCTGACTTTCGATTAAAATTATATTTATCGACGTCTTGCTTTCTACGCTCTTATAGAGGACATAAGATAATTATCTTAGAACCTCGTAATTATCTACGAATGACGCTCTGGTCTATTTGATTTAAAGCCGTGTCTCGAGTTCTTTCCGCTTTCTCGTACTTTTATTCCCTGAGACTCGTTATACAGACTTTCCTCTTTTACTTCGCCGTGGAAATGGCGCCTGCGTAGCGTAACGCAATAAGCTCGTTGTTCTTCGCCTAGATCGATATATCACTTTGTATAAAGTATATATCTATGTATATATATATATGTTAATATATTATATTATATCGGATAGATAATATCGAAAGGATTTTGTTTATTCGATACATCGATGTAAATTCTTCGAAAATTTGTTCCTGTAATTTGATTTCCTTTTTGTTTCTTCGCGTCTTATCGAGCCAAGACTTTTGATTAAACGTTTAAATTCCTCAAATTTTACTAGCATCGATTCAGAGATCGATAGAGATCATTGGGAATTTCTAATATATATATATTTCTTTTTATATATATATATATATATTACGTTGTGTAAGTTTTGACAGCGACTATCTTCAGTTGCCGTTGATGCAAGTCCCCGAGGGCGATCTGTAAAAATATAACATCTCCGTTTGCTGACTCGGCGACGTTATACGTCTCGCACTTTTTGAAACGTGGTAATCCAGGGAACGTGCGTCCGCTATAAAATGGGTTAAAGTTTGCTAAAAATTGTCTCGAATAAGAGCTTCGCTTATCGCGTCAGAGTTCAACAGAACGAAAAGCACAAAACTTCTGAATTTAGCGGTAAGCAACGTGAAAATTTTGTGTTTCTGCGGTTAGACCGAACGAAATATTCGCGCCCGGACGAATCGATAAACTGCTGTTCGACCTCGAAACTGTCGACATTTGGAGAGTAATCTTTTTGCACTTAAACACCGTAATGGCTTTCTGGTAGAACACATACTCATAAGCCCACTACGCCGACGCAAACGCTCACTTACAGAGATATATGCGGCTACTTTTACGTTTATACAGTTCGTTCGTTCGTTCAAAACGACAGTTAAATCGTTCATGCAGCTTATACGGTCTGTGACATATATCATATGCCATTAACATTTTGTCGACGCATTTATTGAAATTTTACTATTTCTTGTCCCGTCCCCATTCGTACGGGTCTACATTAATACTAACTGGTAAGCATTAAAAATATTGTTTCTCTGAAGCATATAGAAGGGTAGATCAATGTGATACAAGGTACAAAATTTGATAGAAATTAAAGGCAACCTAAAACCGGTTGAAACAATATTAAAAAAGTAACCAAAGAAAATATTCCGTAACGTTTACGGCAATTCGCACGACATGGAAAGGTAATATTTATCTTCCGTTAGTTTCGTCAATGGTATTTTGAAGAATATTCCGTATCAGATACATTGACGCTCTCAGTCTATGAGCTATACGAAAATTGAAATCCTTTTGAAATGCGAAGCAATCAAAGTTTTCGTGCGTTTCACCGTTGGCATGGATGATAAAACGAATGAGAGAAAAAGTGTGTGCGCGCGCGCGTGTGTGTGTGCATGTGTGATAGAGAGAAGGAGAGAAAAAAACCGCGAGAGTAGTAGAAGTGATCAATCCCGTTCATCGGAACAGGAGAATTGTTTTCGCGATTTCCGAAATACACCGTGATGACTTTAATTTCTCTGAGGCAAAGCTATCTTTCATTGCCACTAACTTTACGGCTGACGGAATACGCGACGCAAACCCAACCAAGCTGGGAAAAAGCTGAAGTAACGAGCCATTGGCGAATATTCATGCTTGTACTTCGATAGGATTTTCGGATATATCGTTGGTTAATACGTTTTCCAACGAACTAATCTCTTATGCATAATAATCTACTCTACGTGCCGTTAACGTGCGATCCAACGAAGAGTTGGATCATAGCATTTATCGTTATGTCGGGAACGTGCTATTATCTTTGTGAACTAACTATTGTGTTCTTTGATTCGTTTCCTTCATATCTATTGCTCTTTATTTTTCTATTTTCTTTCTATCGTAAAATTTTAGTGAAAGGAGGTGCACAGATAAAACGAGACAAAGTGTGTAAAGATTTCTTCTTTTTCTTTTTTTTTTTATATATGTGTTTGCTGTCTTTTCTTTTTTTCCTTTTTTTCTATCTTTTTTTTTCGTGACCACTGGCGTTGCCACCAGGTATCTCTGTAAGTTTTGCAACATCCTGCTCGTAAAAACGGATTTATCTTCGTGGCAACTGGAGCAAGCGTTTCCCATATCGCGGAAAAAAAAAAGAATTAATACCCACTTGTTCTCCATTAGAACGGCGACTCGTTAAAATCATGATAGTACTGCGATTTTTTTCTATGACTATATTATCATTATCATACTTGCTTTCGTATAATTCTCGAGTATTTATATTCGATAAATATAAATAAATATAAATATATGTATATATACATATTTATTTATTTATATTTATTTATATATATATAAATATAATATAATATATATATAAATAAATAATATATATATATATATATATATATATATATATATATGTATACACATATGTGATTAGAGATATTTCTACATTCAGGCAATTCGTTCGTTGCACTATGTAATTAATTACAAACAAGGACGAATATCTCATCGATACATTCAAGCGAACCGATTGACCCATTTCACGTGTACGATTATTTAGTTATTTCTCTACGTTGACGTGTTTTAGTTTTTATTTCTCTTTTTTCTTTCCTTTTATACTCTCTATCGATCTATGCACTTGCACAGTATGTACGATAAATAATAGTAGTATTTCTTCATAGGGATAGAATACAGAAAGAAAAAGCAGAGGCAAAATTTATTCGATTAAAAGGTCGGACGGTGAGTTTTAATAAGTGAAATTTTCCATGCAACATCGCAAGAAGAGATTAAGTACAATTAAAAATTAATTAATTCCAATTTGATTTTAACGATAGAATATTAATCATGTAATCAAATAATATTTTTTATTACGCATACTAATAGATAGACTAATTTAATTTAATTTGTGACCGTAAAACTTGAAGGAAGAGATAAATAATACCGGGGAATTAGAAAACTTATAAATCAATCATATTTATTTGAAAGTTAAGTTTTGCCTCGCGAGAAAAGATGAGAGGGTAAGAGAGAGAGAGAGAGAGAGAGAGAGAGAGAGAGAGAGTCGAGATCCAATAAACCATTTCGAGGCTACTCCTCGAAGATAACTCGGAAAATTTCGCTGTGAGACTACTAGGTCGGTTTTATGATCGTTCATACGTACTATACCAAACGTACGCATAGATACACTCACATTTCCAAGTCTGTGTATGGAAACACGCTAAGCGTACCGTCCGCAGGATGCTTTGATCGAGTATACGGGTGATACGTTCTTCGTTCGGAATCTGGAACGAGTTCATACACGTGCTTCTGAACCACTAGCATCGTGGAAAGAGAGATAGATAGATACAGAGAGATAGAGAGAGAGAGAGAGAGAGAGAGAATTCCACTCTCATAACCCTTCCTTCTCTTTGCGATATCAATCGTTAATCCGTTCAACGTAAAATCTACTACATCTAACGAAATTACGCATTCAGAGAACGAATAGGTAAAGATATTTATCTACATATATGTAAGTACCATGTATACATATATATACGTGTGTATGGATATATATAAATGTATGTGGGTGTACCTTATATCTATGTATATTATAGGTATACATCGAACGAAGAAAAAGAAAAAGATATTTTATAGGTCTAAGACTCTTCGTCGACGATTCATTACATTTCACCTTTCTCCTCCAAGCATTCATTTTTATTTGTCACATCTTTATTAATCTCGCAATATTATACGACCCTTTCTATTCTTCTCGTTTCAAAATGTCACTTTTGTTATAGACCTTTTTTCCCCAGGAAAAAATAATTTCTCGAAGCATTTTTCAAATTTCGTTGTGACAAGTGATACTTACAATGTGATGAAATACGCGACTGTATCGATTCGATTTTCAAAAGGTCAATACGTTCGTATGGTATTAATGTCCTATAGATTATAGATACCTTTTTGTCTCCATTCTGATGTCAGCGATATAATCGCTAATTGCGATTCCACCGTCGAAACGATATGCTATTCTCATTTCTTGTCAAATACGAAGATGTCGTTACTTGGGACGTATTGATCTTGTTACGAAGACATAGAATTCAATCTCCACTATCTTATGGAGAATTCTATAAATCTTATAGTACTATCGTTGATAATTTGTCGCTTGTGCGCGCAACGTTTCTCGATATATCTATGTATTTTATACAACCTATAACGTCGTCGCGAATGAAAAAAAGAAAAAAAGAGAATAGTAACGATGAAAAATAAAATAATAATAATAACAATAATAATAACCGCGTTAATAATTTCATTTCAATTCGATTTAATCGTTAAAAACTTTTATGCGAACTTGTTTTTCCATAAATGTCAATGAATTCGTAAGTAATATAGGATCGAATTAAATGCACGACGAGCGACGATTTTAATGGCTATTATTGATGGAAATGAAACGTTCATTGAATTAAATATACGAGCAGACCAGCAGGAGTATTAAATTTGAAAATAAATCAATAGGAATATCCTTCTACTCTTGGGGAATAACAGAAATGAGGAAAGGAAGGTGGAGAGAAAAAAAATAACGGGGGTGCGAGGGAGAAATGGAAGAACGGTCGGAGGAAGGTCTTGTTATTCGTTCGGAATTGAAAATTTTATATTAACAAAGTTTCTTTTAAAGAGAAAAATCACAAAGCGTCGACTCCTACATGATACTTGCAATCGTTTTCCGATCTAACAATGCCAATTCCTGATTTCCTCGTCTGCGATCGACAATCCTCATCCTAATTCTATTCTTTCTTTGAAACAAAAGAGACAAGTACCCAGATAGATACGAATTACTCTCGTCAAATCTGTATCACCTTTACTTTGCTTCAATTGACAATAGATTTAAAGAGTAGTTCGTCTAGCGTAAAGTTATCGAAAGGGCTTGAAGGAAAGGTATATCAAATGTCGCAAAAGGACACTCGAATTGTGCGGGCTGAAAGCCTCGGGGAAAGATCCGATTTAATCGGGTTGTAATATTTCGTTCTGGGGTTAATCGAATCCCGGATTCGTCCGATTGGCGCGCTACCAAGAGTTCAAATGTGGGTGCTCGCATGGCTGCGAAAGATAGGAAGATCGATTAAAATCAATTACGAAGTAAGAGGAAAAGGGAGAAAATTCGATTGAAAGATGGGAGGGAGCATTAATTACCAATCGATTCTTTGTAAAACGAGCCGAAAAATTGACGCTCTGCGGATGGCATTTGAACTGTCCAATTTAAAGTTCTAGTTATTTAAAATCCAGGAGCGAGCCAAAACCGAAGCATTGTTCGTTGGTAGGACGTGACGAGTCTAGTAGAAGTTCGTCGGTAGGGGGAGAGTTAATATTCGTGCGTTATCTATCGCAAGCATGTGTAACCCTTCGTCCTCGAGACTGAGTCTGAAAAGGTGAGAGAGAAATGGAGAGAGAGAGACAAAGAGAGAGAGAGAGAGAACGAATAGATCGTCATATTCTCTAAAGTGGAACGAAAATTTCAACCCTTTGGAGTTTCAACAGACTGCATCGAGGTCCGGTGATAATAACGATGCCGTTCGAGTCGACTCCAACCTCCTACGACAAGGGTGGTTTTTATTTCGAATTCACAGCCGATGTGCTTGTCTCCATTCTCCTTATCAGTTTCACCAAATGGTTATACGTTGTCGTACGATGGCAATGAGTATTAATTGCACACGTGTTTTCGTACGAAGTAATTAACATCGTGTTAGTATCGAATCCTTTTGTTTTCATTCATTTGCGAGGATAAAAAGTGAAAAGATACATCGTTAGGACGATAGAAATATTTTTAAAGTGCTAGATAATTTTCGCGTTATATATCTTTTTCGTATTATTTTCTTATCTCAGTTCAGGTGTTATATAGAAAATCAAGGTGTTATATAGATATAAACTGATTTGTATCTTTCAATATAAAACCATGTATTCTTCTAACGTATAACACACTTGTCTTGATTATCGACTTGATTCGAAATCACCTTAAACAAGATTTAACGCAGATATCCATAAAAGAGGGGATCAAATGAATTTTATTCCGTCGCAAAACGATGCACCTATTACTTTTCCTCCGTTGTCGTGAGACAACGTTAGTTAGCTTATTGTTAGCTGCATTCTAATTTCCATATTTATCAAGCCGGAGACCGGAAGTTTCTTCGCTTAACTTTGTTCCAGCCGTTGAAAGTTCCACTATCAGAACTTAAGGAAGCTTCACACCGAAAACTACTGCCCGGTTTTGTTGCCTCGGTAACGGCAAGAAAATTAAAGAGAAGTCATCATTCGATCGACCTGTCCTCCTTGGTAACGATTAAGCTATTTACACTCAATTCATTGTACTTCACGTTGCAGAGAATTTTATTCTTATTTCTAATGGAACTCGATCGAATTTAGCTATATTATTAAGCTTATTTCATCGACGATATATTGTTTTACGTGTAAACGTTCTGAGCTAAATAAAACGAGCTTTTGTTTCGTAAATAATCGGATTAAAAAATTATCCCCGTTCGAAAATCAATGAGAAAGGGCTATCTATGTTCCGTAAACGTTTCGAGTAAATTCGTCGTCTAGTCCATTATCATCTTCCATATATTTTCATAATACATGTTCATATTTCCACCGAAGTGAATCTCATTAAGGAGAAATTATGCGTACCTTTCGCTTTAACTCATCGCACTGATTACACGTTCTATCTCTCTCTCTCTCTCTCTTTCTCTCTCTTTCTCTCTCTCTCTATCTCTTTGTCTCTCTCTCTCTATCGCGAACGAACGAACGAACGAACGAACGAACGAACGAACGAACGAACGAACGAAGGATAACGAACCATGAAAGATTATTTCAAAGTCAGCTCGTTTGAATCAAATCGTAAAAGGTATGAAAATTTCTTATTCGTACAAGTCGTTCGTTTACTCACAATCAATGATACATCTTTTGCGGTCGATTAAATACAAATTGTTATGACGCGAAAGTGTGAAATAAAAAAAAAAGAAATAACAAAAAAAAAAGAAAGAAAAACGATGAATTAACTAACGTGGAAGGGGAGAGAAGTATCACGAAGGAAGTAGGGAAACATCGTATCTCTTTTAGAAATTTTCTCCATAATGTTAAAGCGCTCCCTAAGCGTCATACCCCCATCCACCATGCATGCGCCTGCCCCGGGCGCGATAAAAACCCAACGGGCGCGGACTACGAAACCTTTTGGCCTGATGAGGAAGGAAAAGGGGGATGGGAGGGAAAGAGAAAGAAAGAAAGATAGAGATAGAGATAGAAATAGAGATAGAGAGAGAGAGAGAGAGAGAAAGAAAGAAGAAAATGTCTTTCGCGTTGGAAGAAATGCGAGGATGGAAATTAGAATGCTGGGAGCTTCCAGGCGAACGAGAGACGATGGAAATTTGTAGCAAGACAGGAAACGTTTGTTCGTCGCTGATTTGCTCGTATATTCGAGGAACGTTTTACTGGAAATGTTTTCAGAAATGAAAAGTAAAATTACGTAAAAAGGATATGGTTCATTTACGTACTTATTGTTATATTAATTGCCTCATTTGAAATGGTTGTTTTATCATCTTGGAAAGTAGATGAAGATGTGAACGAAAAAGAGAAACAAAATCATATCTGTCCCATCCTCCTCCTCCTCTCTCTCTCTCTCTCTCTTTCTCTCTTTCTCTCTCTTTCTTTAATGATACTGAGTGTAAATGAGTTATTTCAGAAATGCCAGGCAGATTATAGGGTAATGACGAAACTTTACAACGCCGAAGCTTCTAACGGTGTTGTGACTATTTTCTTGAACGTAGATGCTCGAGATAGTAAGTACCTATAGTAAGATATCCCGTAAGACTAAGATCTCTCCCTAAGGATGGTAATAAATGAAGAGGACGCGTGAATACTGTGAAGCTTTGGGATCACAGGGAAATATGTCTCGCGAAACGGAAATACTCTTTGACACAAACGCGACCCTAATCGCGAATAAATCATTTAGAATCATCTCTCTCTCTATCTCTCCCTCTCTCTATCTCTCCCTCTCTCTCTCTCTCTCTCTCTTTCGTGCTTCTTACATTAAAAATAATCTTTTCAGGAAGGAAAAGCTCGTTTATATCTACAAGTCTGCTATAAATCGTGATGAATATTGAATATTGTAGAAATTGTAGTGCTCCGTCGTAAGTAGAAATAAAAGATTTTCGTTCTATCGTGAACGTTTTATATCTTCCAAAATAAACGGCTGATTGGATAGGTAAATGAAAATCTGCAAATGAAGTACAAATAGTCAGTTTACAGAGAATCATTTTACAAAAAGAAAGAAATGGTTGATAGACATAGAAGGAGGGCAAACGTTTACGTAAGTTGATTTAGTTTTGTCTGTGAAATAAGTAGATCGTGATAGTCTTTCTTTACTTCTATTCCTCTCTCTCTATCTTTCTCTATTTCTTTTACCTATGATATTTCACTTGAATCTGTCTGTGGAGGGCGTACTTGTGCGCATGGACTATCTTTCATTCTCCACCGAGAAGAAAATCAAGGACAAATTTCTTGAATAATTCAATGATATTGAATTTTCTTCATTTCGAGCAGAAATTCAGACAAAAGTGAGATCGATGTCGAGTCTTGGACGATCCATAAAACGTATGATCTAGATATATTTTATTTGTTTATTGTATCATTAATTCTCTCTCTTTCTATTTTTGGAATATATCATTGATTCATTCGAAAAATATTTGATTCTCTTTCCAAGCGTACTTATGGGACAAACGATGGATATCGAAACTGAAAAATTCGCATGGTTAACGAGCAATATTATGAGAATAACTTTGTTAAAGCGGCGCGTTGTTTAACAATCTCGAAAATTTAATCATCCTAGGAAATTAGAAATATCTCGCGTTCTATATGAACGTACAACAAAGTCAAACTTCGCAACTATTTTCAGTTGACGTCACTCAAACGTGTCATAATTTAGTAAATTCGTAGATTTAACTTCTCTCTCAGTTTATATATTTCTGTTGAATAATAATTAACGAACTAAAATTTATCAACATACAACGATTGGCCTAGGAAACTTTCATTCCTCTAATTGTTCTGTGATTTGATAGCCAATAGACTTCAAAATGAAAATCATCGACTATCTGTTTCATTAATAAAGCATGATAATCTCAATGTTCAATCTTGTTACATATTATTAGATTTGTAATAACATAAAGTAATATATATTAACGTATATTCTGGAATTATACATTTAAATATTCGATTAATATACGGATAAATAATAAAAATTAAAATCAAAGACGGAGTATAAAATGAATAAATAATATAACGTCAGATAGTCATCGATCGCAATAAATATTTCCAAAGAGTCTATATATTATTTTTAAATTAACATGCATAGATCCCTTCGTCTTTTCGGAATTTTAAATCTATCTTGAACCGAAGCCGCAGAGGTTGCACTTTATCCTCCATCTTTTCGAAAGATTAAATTGTAATTTTCTAAGGATTTATTCGCACATCTCGGATATCGAGTAAAACGCGTCAAAGATTTTCTCCGCTTTTCTTTTTCTTTTTCTTTTTCTTTTACTCGAGTAACTATCTACTACCTATACAATATTTCAAAATTGACTTTCTTCTCTTACGTCAAAAGCTCTACAAAAGCTCTAAGAAATTCGTCGACACTTTCGACCTTTCCACTTCTTATCTCTTAAATTCTCTCTACTTCTTTTTCTTCTTATACACATTTCGCGTTCTTTCACGAACCGCAAAGATCTCAAATCTTTTGGAAAAAAAAAAAACAAAGAATTCGAGATAAACTGCCGGAAACTTTCTTTCTCATATATATATATATGTATACGTATATATAAATTTTTTGTTCTCTCTTTTCGAAAGCGTATTACGAACGAGCGGTCGAAAATTTGGATTATCGATGGAACGTGCAGTTGCAGCCTACCTACAAGATAATTGCGTCGTAGCTAGAAGAGATCTGAATTCTCCGGTTCGGGTTCACCGAGGAAGTAGAGAGTTACGTGAGTAGCCTTCCAAATCAAAGTATCCTGCAGGGTGCTAGACTGCCGAATAAAATCCAATCTCTCGTCTCGTCTCACTTCTCTTTTTTTCTTTTTTCTTCTCTCTCTTTTTTTTCTTTCTTTCTTTTTCTATTCTCTTTTTCTTTCTCCCTCAACTGAATATCGTACTTACATGTATATCTAGCTGTTCGTCTCTTCTCTGTACCATACGTACATATATAGGTATGTACCTAGGTACGTATCTAGATGCATAAATACTTACACGCATATAGGTACATAGGTATCTATGTATATACGTGCATGTAACTTCCTTCGTGCGTTAGAAAACGTGAAAAAGTCATGCTAGGATAAAATGCCGTTGTTGCATTTCCTACCCGTTCTGAAATTCTCACGTGAGCTACATGCGAATTTCCGTAATAAGCATTCTTACACTTTCCTTCGTGTAAACTCGAAGCTCGCTTTTGCTGGAAGTAGAGGATTTCCATGGGACTATCGATTGGTTATATCACTGACAATACGTATAGATAGATACCTAGTACACACACACACATATATATACAGCTTTCTATCTAGAGACATAATATATCCACTCGACGGTATTATCGATTTGTTCAGAGTCAATAATAAATGTAAACACTTCGCTTATAATTAATTGCAACAATTCATGTAAAATGCTGTGACAAATGATGTATGTAAAGTAAACGATGATGAGAGTGCGAAGCTCTTTGTTCGTATATTCGTGTTGTATATACGAGGTGAACGAACTCGGATAAAGAAAGAAAGAACGGAAGAAAGAGAAAGAGAGAGAGAGAGAGAGAGAAAGATAGAAGGGGAAGAGATTCTCAAAGAAGAGAAAGTAAGCGAGATGTAAGCTTTCGTGTAAGAGAAAAATCCGTAAAAGGAAAGTCCGTAGAATAGAGTATCTATCTATCTATGTAGAAGGATCGTTCTCAAGCATTTGATTCGACCTCGATTCTTTAACAGTACGCATCACGTCTCATTTAATCCGTCGTTCTTTAATACACATCCATAAAAATATCGAGTTCAGGCAAAATCGGACAATAAATCGTATGTCGTGTCGCTGATATTTGCGAAGATCCACTACGTGCGACGAAGTACTGGATTTTCTTTCCCCGTTTTCTTTTTATTTTTCCGTTTTCTCAATGAAATACGCCAGGAAATACGTAGATCCGTTGAACACGATCATACATAAATATCACGCAACGGATATTAATACCCGATGGAAAGTTTAAAAGTAAAATAAGTCTAGACCCACTCGTGCACAAAGTTATTTTGTCACGATTTTCAAATATTATCCTATCTGGATGGATCTACTCTGCTTGCAGATTGCACGGTGACAACAAAGATGAACGAAGCGAGAAATATCCGTTTTTAATCTGAAGATAGCGAGTTTCAAGCGAGATGACGACAAATTAAAATGTGTTGCTTTCTCTCTCTCTCTCTCTCTCTCTCTCTCTCTCTCTCTCTCTCTCTCGGATTAATATGCAGTAAGCTCTATAGTACGATTCTTCATTCTCTTCTAAGGTCAGACAGACAGTTCTCACTTCGCTCCAATAATCTTTAATACGTGTTATCAGAGTTCCTATTCGACATCGATCGTAATTCGTGCCAATCTTTTAACGATACCTACCACCGGAACAGGCTTTACTACGCACTCGAATAAGAGGTTCTCTATTCGTCGAACCATTTATCTTTCCAGTCGGTGTCCTTTCAACCCCTTCTACATTCCAATTCTTATTCATGGGTCGCTTCCTCGTACGCGAAGCGTCCTGGAATGTCAGCAGAGTTAACTTATCGTCGAAACGTTTCTGCATGACGTCAAGGGACTTAAACAACGCAGAAACTCGCTATCATCCGTCTTCGTTTTTTGGGACGATAAGGAAAAAGAGAAAGACATAGAAAGAGAGAAAAGACGTTTTTGCGATCGTACTATAGCTTTCTTTAGCAAGTTTGTTACACCCGAGGAAAAACGTAATCAAAAAGAGAGAAAAAGAGAAGCGACTTTTCGACTTTGATGTCGGAGTTAAAACCGAAGAATTTTAAATATACAATGTTGAAAGGGATTTTTAAGAAATATCGATAATCTTGAAAATTCGAGAAAAAAAGAAGTATAATTTTCAATAGGTTTAGGTACGATAGGAATCTTTTAAGTTCCAGTTTGAAATTCTTAACTTGTATAACGATTTAACTTGAAAAATGACATATCTGTCGAAGACGAAAAAGAGAAAAAGTTAAATAATTTCCATATTTCAAAAGATATAGTAGGAAAAGGAAAAAGTCCGCATATTCAGAATATACGGATAAAATGTGCGAGTCTATGCAGATTTATATCTTCCGCAACTTTCTTTTCTTCAGCAATTTGTATTTTTCTTTCAAACAGAATCGTAGAGAATCCTCAGTAATGGGGAATGCAATTATGATATTCATGTATTCCAAACGCGCGAGCAAAGCATTTGCGTGCTTGCTTTTATGATATCACAACAAGTATAACTATGGCTACATAATTAAACCCCAACATTACGAGAAGCGTCGAGAATAGTAAGATTGGGAGGTAACGAATACGTGAAAGAAACTGTTCAATTTATTTACACTACTACACATTTTTTTTATTTTTTACATACAATCGGTGTTTGAATTCTTCTTCGGTGGGATTAATCGGAAAATATAAATTTATATATTTCACGTTAACTCGGTATTCGGTAGCAAGAATAAAAACATCGTAAAAATGATACAAAATTGTGAGCATTCGTACGAATTAAATTCCACTTTGGTAGAAATGATGGTTTGATTTGATTGTGATAGTACGTTAGAATGACGGGAAACAGTGACATATTTCAGAAAAATATTCCGTACGAAATATTCAACTCGCTTAGAACAGGAATTGTCCACATATGGAAATCGACCTAAATTTTTACGAGCAGCTGTACGCCCGGTCGTTTTACAATATTGCTTTCATTTAAAGCCAAAAGTACATCGTCGATCAGTGCATCGTAAAACTTAGATGCTAGTCATGAAGCACATTAAGGAAGCGCACTTAAGAAACACCTGCGCTCCATGAAGCGTTGGCTCTCTTTTCAGTGAAATATCTTATGTCTAAAGATACATTTTTTATTCCGGAAAGTTCTACCGCAGTCTATGGAACGTACAATGCTGAATGTAAAATTTTACATGCCACCGAACGTTGTCCGGCGCAATGCTCTCTGCTTAAGCGAACTGAGCCCTCGTCGCATTACTTTGATCATTCTGCTACATTAACACACCCTAGAATATATATATATATATATATATATATATATATATATATATATAGGGTGGAGCAGATAAATGGTTACAAGTTATTCCCTAAGATTATCTCGATAGTGATTTAAATAAGTGATTTGAAATGAAATATGAAGCACGAGGATTGTCTATTCATTATGATTAAAATAAGATGTAAAATTTACGAGTTGGAAATATTTCGTTTTTTCGAGAGCAATACAAAAACATTTATTTAACGTTTCGTTTAAAAACAATTTTTATTTTACCATAAATTTAACGCGACGTTCGTTAATAATCATAATGGAAATAGCTTGGAACGTTTTATTTGGTTTACCTTTGTATATGTCGTACGTATGTATGTTGCTCCTGTAAGTTACGCTTGGTAATGCAATATTTTCTCGAAGAAAAATCGAACATCATTTGGGCACACAAAAGCTTTATAAATTGGTATCGTGTAAATAAAATGCAAAAGAAAAATTATGATTTACTTTATCACATTATTAGCTACCATTTCTGTTCGTAGTATTTGACGTGTATGCAATATACGTGTATCTACGAAAACTAACTTTTCTCATTCACCATTAATTTCAATAGTAATCGTGGTACAGAGTGAACATCGTAGGAACGTCACTTAATTAGCCGAAACTAGTCTGTAAATCGAATTTAAACGTAAGAACTCAAAATTGTCGAATATTCACGAATTTGGATAGTGAATTCATGGAATGGGAAGAGAATGCTAAAGAGAAAGAGAAGGAGAGAGAAAGAGATAAGAGACTTGTGACAAGTCGGTGTTGACTACTGGCAAACCAAACGGAAACTATAAGAAACTTTGATGCTTATTATAGAAAATCTTACCTTCTCGAGGGCATTCTCCAGCGAGAAAAATTTTCGAGATAATATTAGTTCACGAAAGGTAACTGGAGAGAGGTCCTCGAGAAATTGGGTCGTAGAGTTAAAATAAAAATATTCTCTGTCTCATTACGCGAGCTATCTAAGAAGAAAATGATTAAAAGTTTCATTTTAATGATGGTCGCAAGATGGTCGGTCTCTTCGATCTGTCTGAGTACGGTACCTACAAGACAGTAATTTTTAACGATAATCGTCATTTGCTCGTTCGTAACACGTGTGCTGGCAGCAACTAGATGTACGTACGTTTTGCTTACGTTCTCGCACGTATCCCGAATGAGGAATAACATTTCCGTATGTTTAGAGAAACGTAAGTAGAAATTGCACTTTATACACAGCAGCCGCGATATAACCTGCAATTTGCCAAAGCGCACGGCAAATGTCCTGCGGGTGACTCGTCTCTTTCTCTCTCTCTCTCTCTCTCTCTCTCTCTCTCTCTCTGTCTCCCTCTCTCTGTCTCTCTTCGTCTGTACATCTCCGTCTCATCCTGTCTTTCTTTCTCTTCGTCTTTGTCTTTCACTTCTCTGTCCGCTTCCCTTCTTGTCGAGGAGAGAAAAAGAAAATAGACGGAAGAGAAAAGGTGGTACCGCGCGTTCCGAATTCGCGTTTGAAGAGAGAAATCCTCTTTTCCTTGAAGCTTAGTAAAAACACAGAGATACTTTCTTCTACCGAAAAAACAAAAAAAATGTAAAGAAAAAACACAAAAAAAAAGAAAAAACAAGAAAAAAAAAGAAACGCAAAAAGAAATAGACAAAAAGAAAACAAAAACGAATAAAAAATGTTTGAGGCCGCTACAACCGAGTAATTTTTTTCCCCGCAATTCACACTAGTCTCTCATTTTAACGCCAAATTCTTACGTATGAATCTGTGAGGAATTGCGATGAACCATTCAATTGGACCTCTCGTGAAATTTCCACTGTAATGGTTAACGTAACTGTCACTTATTTTCTTTCTTCGATCAACAAATAATTTACATAGAAATTTGTACGGGGGGAAAAATTTTTTCCGCATAGAAAAAGAAAAAAAAGAAAGAAAGAGAAAGAAAAAATCGTAGTACAATATTCATGAGATAGAAAGAAAAACGGAATATATTTTTCAGAAGAACATAAATGGGAAATAAAGTAAAAAAGTAAGGTGCAGAGATAGTAAAGTTGCGGTATAACAACTTGAAAATAAGATTGAATAATAAATGAAGAGGAGAAACGTGAGATGGTGACTAAAGGAAGTGACTAAAAAGTAAATCCTTAAAACTGACAAAGGTAAATGCTTTTTAAATACAAGAAGACAAAGAAATTCCATGAATAACGAGAAGTCAATAAGAAGGATCGGCGAAAATACTCGGTCTGATGGCTCGCAATAATAAATTATCTACGTTCTTGTTCTTTGAAGCACAGACTATGAACACGAGAGAGAGAGAGAGAGAGAGAGAGAGAGAGAGAGAGAGAGAGAGAGAGAGAGAGAGAGAAAGTGAGAAATATAGTGTATGTGTGTGTGTGTGTGTGAGAGAGAGAGAGAGAGAGAGAGAGAAATAGAATAGAACGTCTTTCGTCGAAGGACTAGCGTAGAAGCGCAACTTACTCTCTATAGTTTGTCCCAGATGCAATTATATGGTTGGAAATGTTAATTAATCTCGACACGGATTCAAACTACATTACGTATTCGATGATCAAAGCAGGTGAGTACGCGCATTGGGCGTTGCTAGTGCAGGAATGGTTGTGGTGATCAGTTAAAATTATAACTGGAAACACGCGCCTCTCGAATTCAGCCATGAACCTAGCGGAATTTATTCACGCCGTTCGCATTGACCAAGAGACTCCTGCTTTTGTCGCCAACCATAGCAGCTATTGCTCGTTTGTAAGCGACCTTCGGTGGGAGGGTAAACATTCGACGAAATTCTAATGAGGCCGTGCCTACGGCAGAGAGTGGCCATTTATGGTCGTACATTTGCGACTGCATAGCGATAACGTGCCCTGTGAATTTTGATTAGATATATACGTAAATATCGAATAAAAAAAAAGACAACAGCAACAACGAAATTAAAATATTCGATTAAATCTTTTTTTAAAAAAGCACTTGATAAAGCGTATTTATAAATCTGCCTCGAATCGTTTTTTACGCTCGAGCATTTAAAGGGAGATAGCTTAAAATAGTTTTAGGAATATACTCAAGATATTTTTCAATTGTATTGAGTTATTTTAGTGAAACGTTTGCACGAGTTCATTATAATGGAAAGCTCTGTAATTTAAATCAGGGAGAAAGAAAGGCTTACATTTGCATATTACAAAAGCAAAGGTTCTTTATGAAACGAGTTAACAATACCTATTGTATCGTACGAATATGTACTTAACTTTTATTCGTTGTAATATGAAAATTCAATGAATCCTCCCTTCGTCATCGGGGATTTTTCTTCGTTCGTTTCGCGCGTTTCTCATGTAATCGTTAATTTCATTCTTTATACCATTCGAATGCAGTCTTATTTCACGCGTTTTCATGGCAACAATAGAGACTACTCTTTGGCCTCGTAGCATCTGATATTTAACACCGTGTAAATTACATTGGCTCCTACTTCCCTGAAACGCATACGCCCGAGGCATCCTCTTGGAACGTAAAACGAGCACTTCTTGTTCAGTTCTACTCGTCGAAATAATCGTCAGTTAACGAAGTGCGAGTTTGACTTAACGCGCGCAAAAAAAAGAATCAGAATATAATTTCAAATAAAATTTACGAACTAACGTCGTTTCTTTATTCAATATTCGTTATTTAAATATTGAAAATATGAAAGCTTTCGAATACTTTCCACAAATAGATGATATCAAATCACATCAAACGTTAATCGTTATGTTCTATTTATCGACATATTTAATTTTTCAACGATATACAAAAGTAGATTAGAAAAATAGAGAAATACGAGAGAATGTGTCAAGATAATCAAGTAGAAGTCGCAATATATCGATTAATATCGAACTAGGTCGGTATCTAATTACCAAGAAGAAATCTTATTTATGCACATTTTCAACGTCCTTCCGCGCATACAAATAATCGGGAGAAAAAAGAAAAAAGACTCGATCTCGATAATAGTACGAGCAAGCAGAATCGTTTGTGGGACGAGGAAAAAAAATTATAGTACAACGATCGTTTCGCAAAGTTTTCCGACACGCATCGCGTGTCGCCGACGACGAGATATGAATCGCTGCGCGTTCATCTTCGTGTCGATGATGTATTGTATACTATACTACATACACACACGCTTTCCGTGCGTTAATATTTGCAGATTAATAATTCTTCCATAGTTCGGCCAATTTCGATCGTAATTAATGATAATGACATCAATTACTAGATCCTACTAATTCAAGCGATCTAATTTTGTCGTTCGTTAACGCACTTAAGTATCCCACCAAATCTTTATGATCCAACTCGATGATTATGTTCCCTTTGTTCGTTGTTCAACGCGATATCAAAACGATCGAAATCTTTGATAGAGTCGACGATCGTTGTTTGATCCTCATTGTTTGATTTTAGGTGCAAAAGCAAATTGTCCTTGCATTTGACGCGTTTAAGTAAGCTTTAAATTTTGAAATAACGTTGAGCTTGGCTGTCTATTCGCTATTTCCGTCTATCTCTATGCTTATATCATTGGGTCGTTCTATTCCAATGACAAGGAGACCCTCGAATCGAGGTCACGTCTCGATAAATGCGTTATAATTTCTGGGAAGGAAAACTCTTCATCCTTAAGAGGACGCTTTTCACGGTATACTCTAGATCTTAAGTCAATAAGATCGGAAAATGATAGGGAAGCCCTTTGAAAAATTTGTCATTTTCACGTCTGACTTAACTTTAAGTAAAATTCGTCAGAATATCCTTCCGATGACATAATCGTGATATAAACGTGCTGTAAATGAATTTAAATTCTTTTAATCGAACTCTTTATCGAAGAGCGCGTACGATAAGGGTTTTTTTTTTCTTCTTTTCTTTTTTCAAATATCATCCACGAGTGATCGACTATAAACATCCTTTCAAACAATTTATATATCTAACGATATCGACGAATGGAACTTTTGCGCTTACACTCAGCCTTTAATAATTTAATGAAAATATCTAGATATCGAGTAATAACGATTTTTTATTTACCCCTTTGTTTACGAGAAACAACACAAATCGTATATTAAAATTGTTTAATGCATCTAAAGTATCTACTTTAATCAGTACGTCATTTTATGAATCGATCGTGTTCATAACTCGAACGTTGAAATACCATATTACAAAAGTTACGTACTAGAAACTAATAATCGAGGCACGCTACATACGACAGCAATGATCGTGCAAGATAGAATAAGCTCATCGAAAAGTTCAGCCCTTTGCACGAAGTAGGAGGGTAGTGTACAGGGGCGTTCGGTCGGTAAACTCAACGTTAATTTCATGCAGATTTCGAAAGGGTTAGCGTAGAGAGCAGCCGCGAACCGAAGGTAATCCCCCACGGTGTGTTGCACGTTGAACAGTGACACGAGCATCGTAAGCACCGACATCCACCACCCATTTTCCTCTTCTCTCTCTCTCCCTCCCTCTCTCTCCCTCTCCCTCTCCCTCTCTTTCTCTCTATCTTCAACGACGCACGACCATCTACGACGAATACTTTGACAAAATAATTTAATCTTCCGCTAGATCGCTAATGGCTTCGAGACGACATTGCGTAAATCCTTGACGTTTGTCCTCCCCATCCCCCACTTCCTCCAACCCCTGTCTCCACCGAACCGTCGCGCCACCATACCGTCGGCACTTCCATTCTGAAATTACTGTAATTGCGTACTGCTTGTCGACGAAGTGCTCCAACATCACCGATCATTTAACCTTTCATAAAATTCGAAGGAATTTGTCGAGAATAGAAAGAACTCACAAAGTTGTTCGATAAAATCGACGATTATTTATCCATTCGTCTATACGTTCTTCGTTTCTTCCTTTTCTAATTTTAAATCGAACATTTCGTTGAAATGCAAATAATTTTTTTTCTTTTCTTTTTTTCTGATAGGATATTTCGAATAAACGAGGTCGATCGTTATAAATTTTGTATTGTACGAATACGAGTATAGATCAGGGTTCGATGAAAATATAAGAAATCGATCAACAGATATAGCCAAACGTATAGATCATTTATCATTCCGTAGGTGATTCTAACTGGGAGCCTGAGGCAGGCTAATTAAATCTTGGCACGACGGTCACGATAAACGCGACATTTGGCTGATACGATGCACGTTGCTAACTAGACGCGTCTCGTCATGTGCCGCTGGTTATTATTTATTAGGTAACATTAATTGCCTAATTGAAAGATATAGAAAACGAAATTATCGTATAAATAATTAGGTTTGTCGAATCGTCGGAATTTTTATCTTCGAAACGATTCTCTTTCTTTTTCTAACATTTCGATAATTCTTTTCTCCATATTTATCGATGTTACACCGTCATTTAGAAAAAAAAAAAAAAAAAAAGAGAGAAAGAAAGAAAGGATGCGAAAAGAAAAAGGGGAAGTCATATTCCTCGAATATTCCCGTTCCTTACTGAATCCATTGAAAAAAACCGTACGACCATCCACAGTTTCTGGCGAATTTCTCACAGTATCATATTTTACGGTGCTTCGTGCTCTGGTGATATGTTTATCGAAATTTATCGAGCTTCCAGTAACGTAGCAGCAAGTAAACGAGATACAAAAAGAAAGGCGATACATTGTTACCTTCTACAATCGGAAAATAATTATCCCTGCTGGGATATATGCTTGCGTATATATGAGAAAACAACAGCGTACCTCTCTCCCTTTATTTCCATTTTCCTATTCCTTCGGTAAGCTTAAACGGAAATGCTAATGTCGCTGACAAAAAATTATTCTCGCCTGGCCCGATTCGAGAGGGAGCCATTAGTCCAGCAGCTAACGCTATCTTCCTCTAGAGCCATGGAATAAATTATATTTTATATCATATAATGACTTTTTAATATCGCGCGTACAAGAATATACGTATAACGTTGTAAAATCATTATAATTTACTGTTCATATCAAAACTCCCACTTTTAATCTTGCGACACCGTAACAACGATACAATAAAATACCTAGATATCATCGTAAACGCAATTACAAGGAACACATAGGAGACAGTTGGAAGTGTCATACGCAGCTGTGCACTTATGGTTATGGCATTAAATGCATAGTTTCGGATAATAATGTTATAAACTGTACTATTACCTAACTCATTTATGACGTTAGGAAATCAATGAGATTGATCGAAGGAAGGAAAGATACGATTTATAAGTGCCCATATATCGCAACTACAGTTACGTATTAATGATAACGATATTATAGATTAGCGCGCATTCCGCATCTTTTTGGGAAAATTAGAAAAAGAAATATAATGATAAGGAGAAGGAAAAGGGAACACAAAAAAAGAAAAAACAGAAAGGAAAGGGAAAAAAGAAGAAGAGAATGAGAAGGGAGCCGAGAGAGAATAATCGTGAATTTTGCCGGGTGTATCAGAGGCTTGAATTTCCGTAGAGAAGGAAAAAATAGGACGGCATTGACGGACGGTCGACTTCTATCTCACATCGGGAGAAAGAACGAGAGAGAGATAGAGAGAGGGGGGAAAGAGAGAGAGAGAGAGAGAGAGAGAGAGAGAGAGAGAGAGAGAAAACGAGAAAGAGAGGAACGAACGGGCGAAGACTCATCAATAACGTATTTACTCTCGCGAGCGAGTTCGGAGAAGCGCGAAAAAGCGCGAAAACAACGGCTGCTTCGACGATGTTGGTGGATGAAGGACTGTGAAAAGGATAAAGGGGTGAGGGAAAACTCGGGCCAATCGAGTTTGCCCCCTTTTTGCTTTCTCCTCGTCTCTTTCTTCGAACGTAAGCCAACGATCGGGCGTGGCCGGCATTTCGGTCGGTGATTCTCAGTATACGTACCTCGATTGCGCCTCGTTGTCTGCCGTTCGCGTGCATCAAAGGACGATGCACTTTCCGTGCTTTTCCTCGGTAGAATCTCTCTTTTTTCTACCCTCGATCTGTCTCCTACTTCTATCTCCTACCCCGATCTCTTACCCCTCTTTCTATTCCACCACTCTTTTCTTTGTTTCTTCCTTTTCGTTTCGAATCAGAAAGGCTCTTCGTATTTCTCTCTCTCTCTCTCTCTCTCTCTCCCTTTCTATATCTGTTTGTATGTGTATGCGTCTATCTGTATTTCACGCGATGCAAAATGCGAAAAGCCTCTCCTACTACTTATCCTCCTTCGATAATATCCACCACTCTAACCGATCCATCGCGATTAAGCGATCAGTTACTCGAAAATCTTCCATTATCTAACTAGCTTTTATTTCGTTTTGTTCTTTTTTTTTTATTTTTCTCTTTTCCTAACCAAACGATTACGCATAAATACAGTATCAGGACGAAATATAATAAACGAAGTATAATATTCTATATCTAGATTCGGATGAAATATAATATTCTACATCTAGAAATTTTATTGAACGATCATCCGTCCTAGGTTGGATGTATATATATACGCACTGTAAATATTAAACGGGATTTTAATACTTGGGTAAAGTCGTGTATCTAATTCGACTAAAAGCTACGGTGTTTCTGTAACGAACATCGCTCGTTAGAACGAGAGGCAGGCATTGGATAAAATAATGTTAACAGAGCAATTTCACGTAACAATGAACTTCGTGAAAAAGAGAGAATAAAATGTATTTAAGAGATAGTATTCTCTTTTCTCGCCTCTTTTTTTTTTTGTTACAGTTCTTTGAAAGTAAAAAAGAAAATCGAAATCGGAGCTCTTGTTCTATTTTTGCTTCATGGTTAGAAGACACCGAGTGTGGTAATTAACAAAACGAAAAATGAACGGAACATTCGTTTATCGATTAATCTAGAGGAAATTGTAAATTTTGTATTGAAAATGTATAATCTTGTGTAGTGTATTATTCGATTTTTTTTTTTTTCTTTGGATCGCTTCGATGGCAGGGTCACAAGATCGTAAAGAGGGAATTTATTTTACCTGAGCGAGCGAGCAAACGAACAACGCGTTCAGAGCGACGATAATTAGGTTACACGAAGAAAATGGATTTATCTTCGCACGAGTAGCTTCGACCTCAGGGATATAAGAAATAAATGTAATTTGCAAAAGAATAAATTAAGGATGTACATACTATGTCGTACGTACATGCATAGGTAGCTCGATCATATGTACATTTTAAGCAAATACTAACGAATGCGCACGTTCGAGCGAATCATTCTGTCTCGTGATTTCATGTCCAACAAAATTTCCAATTCACCGTTCGCTGCATCGAACTAGCTGGATTCTGTGCTGTCTAGCGGGGTACGTTTCACTGTAACAAATGGTATTGTGCGAACGCGAACGATACCTCGTCAGTTGAAATCTTTTCGTCGGCTAACACGTAAATTTTCCAATGAAATATAGACAACGATGTAACGATGAGAAATATAAACCAAACAAAGTTAATGCCTATCATCGTAGGATAGGTTTTGATATTTTTTCTCTCTTTCTTTTCTTTTTTTATTAAATAAAATAAATAACGAAAATACAAAGCTCCGAAAGGAAAGAGGAAAATTGTTACTGGATCGATTATCGTTCGTACAATGAATCCTGGAATTCTCTTGGAATTCTTGAACGATGTTAAAGGACAGAGTCGACGGATAGACGATGTGCTCTTCCTGGAATTCGACGACAAATGCTTAAGGACATTCGTCTTTGGTCGTTTCGTAGTCGGCGCGTAACTACTTGGTATTCATGCTAGGACGACGAACCGAGGCCGCAGACAGAATTTGATGCATGGACAGTTTAATGTCGATTTTCAACGAGTCACCAAGATCGGGACGTTCGATCTACGTTGATTGATCGTGAACATTCTCTGTAAGGAACTCGTTCGCATTTCGATGATGGGAAGGAAGATGTTGAGGGAAACGGGACGATCGACTTACCTATCTTCCGTGAGACAACGACGAATATCTAAGAATCTTAACGAGGATTTTTAGATTCGAATTGATCGACGCACGGTCAGTCTTATTATATTTAATAATAATTAATCGAGATAAGAGTATCTATATATATTGCTTGGGTACACTTACGTATGTATATATAACGGGTACACGTAGATGTAAGTAAGAAATAGCTGGGTTAACGAAATTTCCAAGAGATTTTGCGCGAGCAATAATTAAAATTGTGTTAAAGTCGACCGGTGAAAATGGAAAGTAAGTAGAAGGAAAGGGAACGGGAGTCTAATTAGCAAACGCTGAGAAAAAGCTCGAAACGAGTGACACTTCTCTCGACGGTCCTCCGTACGGAAATTAATGCGTATCGTTGGCTCGATGACCTCGAAGATTTTTACCTAACATATTCTTTTTTTATATTTTGTTCTTTTTTTTTTCTTTTACCCAATTACAATCGCGTTCACCAACGGCGTTTTGGTTACGATATTACCACCGTTATTGGACGTGCGTTATTTTGGATCGCTAAACGTTCGTTTCGTTCCACGCTACGTGCGCTTCTCGTTCGTTCGATCGTCAAAACAAATATTTATTTACGGTAACCGCTCGCAGACAAGGTCGTTCGAATTTCGTGTACATGTTTTCGTTCAAATCGGTCCACGTACCTCGTTTGACTCTTTATTCTACATTATATGTACGTGCCATCTCAAAGCACCAAGTTATTCTCGTTCAGATTTTCTATGTTATCGAATTTTAATCATATCCAATCATTTTACATTTATGATTTTGAATAAAACGATCGATCGATGCAACTTTTTCATATTAAAATAATACGTATGTCACGTGACGAATATAGAGGAAAATACAAGTAAATTTTTTATTTTTAACTAGAAAGTTATTTAAAGCTCGAGAAAAATACAATAACGTTTATTCAGCAGTCGGAAATTATTCGAAGCGTTAGATAAAAGTTCTTATAGGTTCGTTCGTACCATCAGCAGATAGTTCTAACCGGTATAAGTAATAAGCGTGAATGGTAGGAAGTTATCGTAATGATCGAAGTCGATGTACAATAATAAATCCAATATCAAACATTTATTATAATTCTCCTCGATATTCCCTTTTCGACTATTACTAGTACTACATATCTGTAATAAAATAATTAATGATTAACACGTCGTGCTTGCTACCATTCTATGACTCGCAATAATTTTAACAAACTAATACGATATTTCTTATTCGTTATAGCCCGCTTTACCAAACCATTAGCTTTAACAAACTTTAATCTATCGCGATAGACTCTATTAATTGGATCCAGGGATCTATTCTTGGGAAGAAAAATAGACACCTATCGTTATCGTAAATCGGAACGGATTTTGGTTAATTTTGGATGCTATCCAGTGCGGTTTCACGAAGATATGTTTCAGGGTTAGCTAGCTGTTTCAGGGATCGTTCAATGTTCTGATCGGGTACGCTATATCTAAATCTCTGCAGTTTCACGATTGCATTGAGACGACGACTTTGGAGCGCATTTCGACCTGTTTATATATTCCTCTCGTATTACATACATCACTTGTCGCTACGTTGCATCGATACGTCATTCGCTTATCAAATCTTAACGGTTGCGTCTAACCAAAACTACCTTCTATTGGTATTGTCAAACAAACCAGTCGATCTCTTCCTTGCGTCTTGTGTCCCTGTTAAATCCACAGTTCTTCGAATTCGCCCGGCAACAATCGATATCAATAATTACCGTTCGTGAGCATTTCGTCGTTAAAAATTCAACGTTTAACGATGCTGAACGTAGGCAGAATAAAGCGCAATAAAGCGGCAAAATAATTAATGTACGCAAGAAAAATCGATAGGAGGGAAGCGATTCTCCCGATCGAACGAACTTCGACTGGTCCCAGAGCGGACAAAACGGAACCGTACCCGCAGATTGTTCGACAAATCGAATAGAGTCCATTTCGGAAGTACCGTCGATTCGGCATAGCGCGCGCAACCACCTACCCTAATCGCTGACCACCGATTATACGCTTCTAGCTAAGCTCCTATCGAAAACATTCCGAAAATGCGGAGAAAACATGTCACGGACGACTTTCCAATGTGATATCGTTTTAAGAGGTGTAAGCTTTAATATCATCGACGGGCCATTCCGGTGAAAGCTTTTATCTATAGATTGCAGGATCCGTTCGATGAAAGTGAGGAAACGCTTTTTTTTTCAATTTTTTTTTTCTACTCTTCTTTATCGAAAGCACGTGTTTCGTTGCTCGCAATCGAACGTTTTCGACGATGAATTTTCCAGGAATAGAAATGCATAGTTCAGACGATTCCTACGGCGTAACGAGCTTTCGGTAAGCTACCACGTACGTTCGATTGTTTTATTTTTTGTCAGAACGAAAACGAAAAAAAAAAAAAAATACGAAAACGAGAAAAAAAGAAAAGGAAAAAGAAAAACACGATAACGGAAAACGTCTTCTTTACGGTGTATTTTAAAATTCATGGGTCGGTATAACCATCGCTCTCGATACGTTTCACATTTATGCGGCGATTTTCCGCTATTACTCGAACGTGAACTCGATGCATCTGCGAAACTTGAGACACTCAACGTTTTTACTAGCCTCTTAAAACAATGTTCTTCGGTGATAATATTCCGTAGAATAATACGACTCGACGTATATATTGACAATTCGAAAGGTAGCTGTAACAACTTTACGAGCGCCCGAAGCTTCGCCGTTATACGAAGGTGACATTTTCCATGAGGATTCGTATTATTTCGCTTTTATTCCCAATAAACAAGTTTAAATAGGAATTTTAACTTGGTAGGTTCCTAACACGTATCCATGAATATTTGAGCGGTACACCATCATCAACCTCCCTTTTCCTTTCACGACGAGCTAACTATGTTTGCTCATAATTAAAGAAACCCGATACTCTTTTCTCTCTAGTCTCTATTTACGCAATCCTTTCATCTGATATATATTCCGTTATAATATTTTCGTCCAATTTAGTGTAATATAATAAAATTTCAGGATAACGTCGTACACGGTAACGTAACGTAAATATTTCAATGAAATATACGAGATTATTTATGAAGCGAACGAAAACCTCTACCCAGAAAAGATAAAATAAAATTTTTGTTTGATCGAAACATTATAATATTTTACTCCCTCTGTAAAATATGAAAAACGCATCGGACGATCGACGATATTTTGTTGGCGAAAAACGAGATATGTTTTATTTTCATAAGAGAAAAAAGAAATAGTAGAAAGAAAAGAAAGGAGAGAGAGGGATAGAGAGAGAGAGAGAGAGAGAGAGAGAGAGAGAGAGAGAAGAAAAAAAGAAAGAAATAGTCACCTTATCGAGCTTCGCGGCCGACTTAGCCAATGAATCTTCTCGTGTCCGATCAGTGACTGGGCGGAACTACTGACATAAGGCCACCGCAGTGTATAATATTTTCAAGATTGACGACGAGGGAGAGCAACTTCATTTTTACTATATCCTCTCCTTCCTACCATGTTATACGGCTAGGAAAACATCTATATCTCCGGTAGGTAACAAGTTTAACGTTGAAGGAAAATTATTACTCCGGCGAATGAAGGAAGAGGTTAACCGTGCTCGAAGAATATTGAGACGTCTAATATGTGAGGAGAGCTTAGATTATGTATCTTGCTACATAAAGTCCGAGGAACAAAAATAAGACGATGCTTATGTTAGAACTTTCGTAGATACGATTATTCGCTCGCCTTATTCCGTTGAATAATACATGTTCGCATGTTCGAAGATATATAAGTTAAAACAAATATATTTCATTCTTCATGAGATTTTCTCTGTATAAACAAGTCTGATATCATTCACAAATAGAAATTCAACCACTATAAATTGGTCCCTTTGCCTGCGGTTAAATCTTCCGAGCTTAAACATGAATCGATGCAATAATGCAATGTTAAGATCGATCAATCCTAGTTGTGAATAGTTTCCCGTTTCCATCTCGTTTCACCTAATACGGTATTACGGCGAACATTACATAACGGTACGATTTAAACAAAATAACAAAGCGATCTATAACATTTCAAATCTGTCGAATGGAAATGGTATTGATCGTTAACGCAAATAAATATAGGTAATTACGGTGAAAACTTCTCTTCGATCCAAATTCGAGCACTCGAGAGACAGGTAGAGAGAAAAGAAAAATTTTTTAAATCTTTTACTACTATATTTCGAAATTTCTGACACGATTTTGAGATTACACGTAATTGGGCGTGGAGAATGCTAAATCAACCAACGAAATTCGAAATAAAGTGTCATTCGCGTGTAAATCGATGTTTCCGTGTGTGGTGTTAATTTATGGCGAGCATGAGTCTACGAAGGCGTACATCGAGGCACATCGCTAACATTTGTATGGCGAATGATTCACTATCGCACGCGAGCTTGTACTAGCAATATTCTAATCACCCTGTATAAAGTTGTAGTATTGTTTCGAAACGCTACACGTCAACCGGTCGCAATATACGCGTCCCTCGGACATTGCTCGGCCTAGTTTCCTTATTGTCAGTGAATACTATAGCTATTGCGATATCCTTGTTGTAGGAATGAAAAAACTAAATAACGTTCAATGACTACAGGGGTTTAGAAAACTCGACTTTCTGATCCGCACAATCCAAAATTTAAGCAGAAGTTACATCGTTAAATATTCTCGTTAGAATCGTATACCTTTGAATACATGGAGACATACACGAGAGATGAACGTTCGAAGATGAAACTTTTTCTCTGTGAAAAATTGTACGACATAAAACGAAGTTAAAAGTCGAAAAAAATGACTACGGTTCGTCGTGTTAAAAGCATCCCTGCATATTTACCTGCGTTCCTCTCTCTTTCTTTCTCTCTCTCTCTCTCTCTCTCTCTCTCTCTCTCTCTCTTCCATGCCATACATTTTTTCTTTAAAAAATTGTCCATGTTACTCTCTCCATGGACGAAAGAACGTTCAATGAAATCTAATGGGGAGAACCAAGAATGCCATAAAAAAAGTTAGATCCCTGTAAAACAGTTTTACGAGAATAATAAACTGTACGGATCTCTTATTCCGTCCCTTAGTTCGAGTTGTCATAAAAATTTGATCGGGAAATAATTCGTAGGAAGAAGGATGTAATGTCATTCGTATCGTAGAAACATATATACATACATCTACGTACGTCCTGTCAGAACTCCTCGTCTCACGTTAATCATTCAAAAGAGATAGAGGAGCGTAGGTATCGTCAATGATTTTCTCTCAGAAGGATAGAATGAAGATAGTGTGAATAAAGTACGGTGTTAAAGTGCCCCTCGATACGTCGTACACTCGGCGCTAATTTATGTTGAGTGTGCCTGGAGCTTGTCGATAATGGGAGTGCTGTGGAATTACTCGGAAATGAGAAGAAGGTAGTACTAGAGGAGTTACTGAAAAAAGAAGAAGAAAATAAAAAGAAAATAAAATGAAAAAAAAAAAAGAAAAGAAGAAAGAAAATAAAGAAGTGGAATGTCTCCTGGATGAGTACGGCGAGAACGCGTAGAAACTCTTCAATGTACCTACACCAAGAAATGAATATAATCTTACGATACGCGAATAATGGCGACTCCTCTTTTACGCAGTCATGTTACTTTATCTGATCGTTAAAGAGAGAAGTTAACGATTGCGAAAGGAGAAATGAGTAAAAAGGATATATCTCTTTTCTTTTGTTCCTTTCTTACTGGTGACAAAAAGCTACGACAACTTCTTTCAACAACTTTCTTCGTTAACGTTATCCTTCTAGATTTTGTTGTTTATCACTGTTAGACCGAATTTCCTGATATTCTCAAAGCTGACATTAATTGCAAAATGTCTCGAGCCAATTGAGAAACCGGATGGTTATAAACCGGATGATGGTATAACGAGCAAAACGTGATGTTACTTCGTGGTCTTACCAAATTCGTATTAAGAAACATTGAAATCGTGATTTCCTTGCTTTTCGTTTCTTGAATTTTCTCAACGCTATAGACGTAAGTACAGAGAGAAATAATTTCCTGCTCTTCTCGAAATCGAAACGTTGGGAAGGCAATATCGCAGAAGGACCTTCTTCCTCGATAGTTTCTCGAAGGAAAATCTGACGATGTACGTTAGGTAAGGTATATAAAAGCGCAATATACGTATATAGTTTGATAGGCACATTCTAGAAGCGCGTGTGGTCGTAGAAGGCTACTCGAAAGAGTCCTTTTTCGTTGAGACCATCGATGGGTGCCACTACCACCACCAGCTTCAGAAATATCGATCTATTTGGAGTGAAACGGAAAGCATCGTCGATGGCTCTCAATGGAATACGATATTTTTCAATACTATTTGTTCGTTGTGCACTATCGCGCAAAAATTGGGACGTATTTTTGCAGGGTATCGTTGCAGAGTATATATGTAACGTTCGTCAAGTGGCAATTTGCATCGAAGAAATCGCTTTTTCGCGTGCATTTTACAAGCATGCAACACGAAATGACTATCTCTCTCTTTCTCTCTTTTCTCTGCCCCTCTCATTCTTGTTGATGCGTGTTGCAAGCGTGCACATTGCCCGTTGGTGGGTTTAAAGCAGTCAAATATTGCGTTGTTGCTACAATATGAAGAGCGATACCTTGTCGTACGGCGGAATGACGACTCGTAAAGTGAGTAAACCGTGAGTGACGGTGTGAATTTGAAAGTTGAAGCGAATTCAACCGGTCTATTCCAATTTAACATGTCTATATCGATATAATCAATTACTTTCGGTACGTACATTTAATTCGACTAACAGATCGAGAACGAATGAAACGGTATAACGACGTTAGAGTGACTAAAAATTTATTGATCCTTCGATCAAATAAATCTCTCCAATGACGAGAAATAAAACGATCGAAAGAAAGAAAAGTGTTACGATACTCTCGATAAATATTCTGGCATGTAGTTTAAGAAGTCTCGTAACGTTCGAAATCCGTTCGATATAAATTTTCTATGACAATGTCATTAATGTCTAGAGCGAGATAACCAATCGACGATCAGGTCGATACGAGCGGAATCGCTTACGAAGGACGGATGCGTGAAATACGCGACGTGCGCTCGTTTTGTCCTCCCCCTTTTGGATCGAATATTCCGAGAGCAAAGTAGTATAACACCGACCGTCGAAACCGATTCTCCCCTTTCGCACTGTTTGTCATAATTCTCTCGAAAAGGGCATCGATCTAACACGGATCAGAGGGCGAACGATACACATTTACGAAGCGGAAAACAGCCGGCATTTCGTTACTCTTAGTCCATCATAATCGCGATACTTGTAATTTTATAAAAATCTAATCGATTTCTCGAGCATTATTTTAAAGAATAATGCAAAAAATAATGAAGGAAAAAACGAAAAATATTTAGTTGACTCTCGTCGAGCTCGATGGCTCTTTTTTATTTCTCTCTTTCTCTCTTCTCCTCCTTTCCGTCTTGTTTTATTCGCTTAGAATTTCATGCGACATTTTCTTTCCAAGGAAAGTCTCTTTCTTTTATTTATCTTCGGTGAACCTCGAACGAAACTTCGCGAATCCTTCAAAGACAAGTTAAGTGGTACGCTCTTGAATTGAATTTCGGTTGAACTATACATTAGTATTTCTGCGTAGCTTATTTCAGCTTTTCTTACACTCAACCTCAGATACTTGAGAAAATAAGAACGTAGGAGAGTGGCACGAGAGCGCAGGGAAATCGAGAGGAGCAGGCACCTCTTCTCTTAAAAATTTTCTCAGTGCAAATTTATACGTTTTATGCTATCTGCAAAATCTCTCGCGATTTAAACGTACAATCGCAGAAATATTTTTCATTCTATATTCAAATGAACGAAAGAACGTGTAATAAGAAGATTTGGAAATTTTTTTAAATGCCGATCATTTTATTTCAGAATAAATTTCAAACTACGAGAGATCGTTTGGGTATCGAAGACTATTGAATTTCAAATAGACTATCAAAATAAATAGTTCTTCTTAAGCAGCTTTCTCTCGAGCACGTATCCTTCGAATACGACGTCATAGGTGAGAACTCTGAGAGATACCTACTATGTTCTTACCATCGAGTCGATAGTGCTACGTGTAGCAAAAGAGCGATATGTTCTTGATCCTCTTGTTACAGCTAGCATGAAATTTACCAACCACCTGTAATGGTGGTAAACCGTAAGAGCCGCAGATACATATGTGCGATCACGATATTACGCGAGTAAACAACTTAGCTTTTCGTCCTCGTATGTTGTATCTATGTATATAACCAAGCCAAACAAGAATTTGTGTCAACATTCTATATAATAGTTATTGTTCATGAAAAATTCATTGAGAATTCAAGATAAAGGTGGTAATTCTCTATCGAATAACAATTTGCATCGTAATACCGAATGATTTTCAACGTCGGTCTTGCTCTTTTGCTTCTACATGATATTTACATGATTCACATCGTAATTCGCGCTCTACCTGCAAATGGCAGCTCCTAGGAACTTACTGACGTAAACTTCCAATATGGTCCGTCTGTCAAACCGCAAAGTCGCCTAGAGGCTACAGCGCGTCGAGCTCCAATTATGGGTAATCAATTTCGTCGACTACATCTTCGAGCGTGATCGGTTTTAATTAGAGCCACGGATGTTCCTTTCCGTCGTTGGTTAACGCCGATACGGCCAAACCGATGACCTTGTGACCCCACCCATTCGTAATACTCTCTTAAATAATGTTCCTCGAAGAAAATCTACCAAATCAATTTAATCATATCCCTTGATATAATGAAATATCCATAACGAAATTTATTATTATCTCGTATTTACTAGCACTTCTCCTCGAGATCTCAAAGAACAATATATCTTCGATATACCTATTCGCTTCTCCCATCTAATATATTAATTTAGTACAAAGTATTAAATTAAATTAAATTTTATTAAAGTTTATCTAGCATACCATGATGCTAGGTAAAAAAAATAGCATCGCACATAATGTTGCTCTTTGCAAATATTTTATTTCGTTATCTGTGTCATCCGTAATGTGGTTTATTTTTTTATACGTCAACGAATACCGAAATTATTCGTAAAGAAGAATGAGATCGCTGTCTTCGCAAAAACGCGTGGTATTTATTCGAGTCGTCTATTAGATTTTTTGTGTCGTTTAATAATGTTACTTTGTTAAGAATATCTGTTGTAAAGTAATTTAATATATATAAATATTTAGTTTCGATCTCATCCGTATAAAAGAACCAATGTTCCATTAAGCAATAACGCTGCGTGATTATCACTATGATTTTTTTTCTTTTTATTATGATGAAAATTTGTCGCTCTTCGTCCCTATGATATATCATATAATATATGCTACAATACGAGGGAATTAAATTAATCCAGATTATTTTTCAATAAAAGGAACACAAAACCTTCAAATTCGAATTTCTATAAATATGAGATATTAACAGAATATTAAATCGGTTTGTCTTTATATTTTACATCGAGTAACAGTGAACGAAACTGATACTATTCGGAGTTTTCAACACCGACGTTTAATTCACTAAACGCGTCGGTGCTCTTGAAAGTAAATTTGCTGTTCGTGTAAAAACGAGATTTTTCATGCTAATTAGCTTAATGTATAAAATTATGATTAAATGTTACGTAAACAGACTTATTTGCCGTTGAAGTAAATCGTGAAAATAAGTTTGAATCGGTCCCACGAACGAGAAGAAGAAAGAAACTTAAATCGATGAATCGTTTCTATTCGATATGATCGAGGAAGAAAATATATGGTCGGTTTATCGAGCGAGATTTTAAAGATTAAAGATGACCTCCCGACATTTTTACAATAAGGATACGACCTTCTATCATGGTTGAAATGTATTAAAGCACGACTTTTGAAAAGGATGCACGATACAGTAAACTTGTCCGTAACGTCGATAACTCGACGATCAAAGGAGTCTTCTTATCGTTTCGACGTTCAATCTCGATGATTAGTTCGCGGTTTGAACGTTTAACCCTTAAACTCTCTTCCATTGGCTGACTTCGTCGTGCAATGAGCTTTAAATTCGACAAGTTCTCCAACCGAGTTTCTAGAAAGCGACGTTGATCCATCGCATGAAACCCGATAGTCTCGTCATCCTCGCGAGCAAAGTTAAAACTTCGGGGCTCCTCTTTAAGGTGTTCGAAGCGAATTAAAAGTTGTGTACCTAATGATTAAATGTTTTACGAAGAAGAGACGTTAAAGGAAACGTTTATGAAATATTCCAGAAACAGGGCGTGACAGAATAACGATGTTAACACATTGACCCAATAATACATAAGATTATTAAGTACACATGGAGAACTAACAAACTTTTAGACAGATTCATGGTAACTTGTCAGCTATCACAAAATTTAATATCACCCGAGGATATTACTCTCTACGTTAGACTTTTAATGCAATATTTAAGTACACTCGTCGTAGTAATCTATGCAGGTTGATTATCCAATTAAAATGTTATACTCTATTAATCGAGTAACTCTACCTAGTACCGAAAAATGACGTATAAGAGATCCTTTTATAATTTCACATTTCTTATTTTAACGCAATAAAGATTACTCTCCACGCGATCGTATCGCGAAAATGTCGACGAGCCAAGAAAGTTGAAATTTTTCGAAAGAATTGCGAGATGTTCTCGCATTCTCAAGGAAACTACGTTCGTGCGTTTCCTACGGAATATACCGGATCGATTCGAAATGCTAAGGGCTGATTCACGTGTTCGTCCTAGCAACGTAGGGCGGGAATCCACGTTTCAAATCGTACGATACGATTGAAAAGCTAACGATCACTTCAACTTATTTCCTTTTTTGAATGTGCATACCTCGTAACTTCGAATCTGTGAAAAAGCTTCGTGTATACACTTTAGATCGAAGCACTTCACTGACAAGCCGTTGAATTACTTTTTCCTTTTCTTTTTTCTCTTTTCTCTTTCCTTTTTTCAAACTTCCACCATCTCCTCCTTGCGTTTATTCAACACAAATCACAATTTCGAGCTTCTCACGATTTACGATACGATCGGTCGGAACACTTGAAAAAAGATATTTTTTTACGCTTCTCGGAGAAATCTCACAAGACACTTCTCGAGCAAAACGCAGTAATCACCAAATGTCGATTTTTCTGGTAAGGCGGTCGTAAGATTTATCACTAAAAACGACGAAAATCCAATCCGATGGTTCCTCTTCGACGGCACGTGATCTTGTTCGTTCGACGAGCTCTCCTCGGCAGCGTCCAGACATGGGAAAGACACTAAAGTCCAGAAACACCGATCCCACCTCGCACGCCCAAGCGAGACACACTTTGAGCCGAGGTCGCTTGGCCAACACCCCCTTCGACCCCCCGTTTAAGCCCCACTCCAAAGAGATCCACTCGGAAGATCCGCGCCTCTAGCAACACCCCTCGCGAGACGGCGAAGGCTCCGAGCGTATCTAACCTCGAATTTCGTTAGGACGCATTCCAGCGCGTTGCATAGTGCCACACGAGCAAGCCAGACTCGAGGAACCACCACCACAACCGCCACCGTCACCGCTACTAGCACCACCGTCACTAGTACTACTACCACCACCACCACCACCACCACCACGAGCACTACTACCACGTGAACGAACCTTCCTCAAGAGTCACGTGCACGTTCGCGCATGTTGCTCCATTCTCTCTTCTTCTTCCCTTCGTTCATCTTCGAGAACGTAGCGTATTCACGGAGTCTTCACGGAGAGGATCCCTTTCGATCAGAACAAAACGACCGAACGAACGCGTTACATCGAGCCTTTAGCGTTCGACGCGTAAACGAACAACGAACGTTTTATTTTCTCTCCGTTCAAGTAGACCGATAAAAGAGAACGAGAAAGATAGATGGAGACAGAACGAGAGCAAAATAGAGAGAGAAAGAAAGAGAAAACGTGCGGGGGAGATAGAAACAGCAAGATAGAAAAGAGAGAAAGGGAGAGAATGAGATTCGGCGGCAGCGTCGCTCGCTCCGGAACGAACGACGCCCTGTTGTCGTCGCGGCACGGGGTGAACGCACGACTTTGCGGACGGCGATCCGCGCCCTCCACCACCCAGAAACTACCTTCCACCACCGCCGACGCCCCCAGCATTCCTACCGAGCCTCCACCACCCACGCTGCTACTTCCCCTAACTTACCCTTCCTTCTATACGCCCCGTATCTCGCTACCCCTAACGCTTTTGCCCCTCCATTCGACACCGACGACCCTCCGACTCTCCGTCCAACCGTTGGACTCTCTCGTCTTCGTGTGAGTAACGTTCGGTTAGGTTGCTTTAAAGTCGAACCTTTCGACGAGGCAACGTTAACGTTGTTCCTTTTCGAACAATTTGCAAGATATAGATATATAGATATTTACACGCGCGTCTGTTATACAAACAATTTTCAGAATACTGAATATAGTTTGTTTTTCTTAAGAAAATCTCCTAAATACTTTGTCCTATCCAATCGGTATCTCAATCGAACGTCAGTTTCCTTAGTTGTGTCGGTATAATACGGAAACTACTACTAGCCTCCTTTCGTACGCAAGTAGGGGGAGACACCGATCGAGTGCGCGCACAGACGTCGTTGATCTCCACCGAGGAGATCGAAGCACGTACGTCAGAATCATTTCCATAGAGCTCTCCAAGACGAACTTAACTTGCTGTTGTCACGGATAAAAAAGCATAATCCGGATATCTGTCTTATGACATTGTACAAACGTCATGTGTATTTAAAAAAGAAAAAACAAACAGAAGAAAAGAAAGAAATGACCGACGAAGAAATTCGGCTGACGAATGATAACACGATCTACTTCGTTATCTTTTTACCCTAAGCTAACGTTCACTAAACAGCTAAACGAAGTTGACGCAGGACGATTTTCCAAGCAGTGGTTCTCCATCCGTTCGTTCTCTCTTTTTTTCAGTCGAGAGGTCGACGGGTGACGAGTCGGAGGATTTTAGAGGCATCAGGCGTTCTCTCACGAGGCCTGTGTTTACGAGGGGGAGTCGCGACGCAAACGCCACCATCGAGCCAGTGGCTACGACTGGAACTTTCAGCGTCGATCGAATTCCTAATTCGGCGGGAGGGGAGGGCAAGGGACGCAGGACGTTCGGGGTTGCGCTTCGGAAGCGCACCCTTCGCGACATCTAAGCCATCGTGAGGCTTCGACGACGGAGTTCCTGCCGAAACTCTGATCCTCTTTTTACCGTATGAACTTCTTTAAACAACATTACTTTCTTCCTTTTTTCCTTTCTTCTTTCTTTTTTTTTTCTTTTTTTTTCTTTTTCTACTAAAATTTTAACGGATTCCCACTCGACGTTTATTAACAATCGCCTTTTTCGTTATACGAGATGAACCGAAAGTTCCTAGACTTGCCGCTTTAAAATCTGAAAAGAATATTAATCTAAAAAGTCTCGAAAGGGAGGGAGTAATTGATTTTTAAAAATCACCTAGAAACTTTTGTCCAGTCCTGTACTGGATGTTTTATTGCTTCAAGAGAATAGGAATCGTTCGAGCTGAGGAGATTTTTGCTTTACAACATAGGATATTACATTTAATTGCTGAAAAAAGAAGAAGAAAAAGAAGAAGAAAAAGAAAATAGAAATATATATTTGTCAAATAACAAAACCTCGCCGAGCGTGAAACGTTCTGGTCGTATTGCTAGAGAATCTGAGAGTTGAGAAAAGAGAAGAGAGAAAGAGATAGAGAGAACGAAGGCAAATTGGTAGAGTTAATGAAAAGGGGACACGGTAGTTCGTGGCAGAGTGAATCAAGCTTTGGGATTGCGTTTCCATTTGTTTATTTTCTCTGCCCATCTCTCTCTTTCATTTCTCGATTCTAGTTTTCTCTACCAATAAGTGAGAGAAAGAGAGAAAGAGATAGAGAAAAAGATAAAGAAAAAGAAGAGAAGCGTATATGCCAGTAGAACAGGTCGCTGCTCTGCCAGACGAACCTGGACTGTGTCCACACCGTTCCGTAACGATCATAAAAAGCGTATCGTGTTTGCTTGGCAACTCGTACGAACGTGAGAAAAAGCCTCAAATTCCCGGTTCATTGCCACTCGGGAGCGATCGACGCTAGTGCCAAGTTTCAAATGTCCGGTGCACATAACCAGCCCATGTCATTGGAAGTACATACATACCGATTTCTTGCGAACACGGTGCGAGGAATAATGAAAAATAAAATAACCAGAAAAAAAATAGAAAATAAAAAGAAATAAATTCCTGGATCTTTTTCAGAGAAACACGAATAACGAGGTGGCTTAAAATAAAAATTCAATTTCATATTCCGTACATTTTATCCGCTTAAAACAGCAAAGTAATAACGTATATTCAGCAATGAAATAGTTATAATCCTTATGTTAAATACTAAAAAATATTTTTCTCGATTGAATTATTAAAAATATTTTCTCATTACGTTAAAATCACGGTTTTGTTTTTACTTTGTATACACGTATCATCATCAGGAAAATATTTTATCGGATTATCTTGAAAATTGTATCTCGGAGTATCGGCTTCGTAATGGTTCGTAAGATGCAGCTCGCGTGTTTCTCGTACATTCTATTTCGACGTAGGAACCGCCTTACACGCTCTGGGGTCAGAACAGCTTTATCGTAACGGTGAAATCGAGATGGGGTGTAGTTAGCGTGTACGGTAAATTCGTAAAGCAGACAAGAGAAGAGGAACGAAAAAAAAACAAAGAAGAAAAGAAAAAGAACAGAAAGAGAAGATGGAGATAGAGAGAGAAAGAGAGAAAAAGATAGAGAGAGAGAGAGAGAGAGAGAGAAAGATAGAGAGAGAGACAAAGTGTAGGAGGGGAACGAGAAGGACACTCGAATCCAGGCAGCAAAGCCGTTGGATGGGGGTCATTGGCGCTTTGCACGACCGGAGGGGTTGGACTATCCGAGGTCTCTTTACGGGGACGCGGAAATGCAAGCTCAGGCTTAAGTAAAACAACGAGAAGTAAGGTCTAGGGCAAGTTGATACGTGCGCTCAAACCATACACCTCGGCCAAGCTTGAAACTCTCTTAGCCCTTTTACCTTCGACTCGTGAGAACCGCACTTGAGAGCGATGCAGCAACCCGTGGAAGTTGTTAATCGAGAATCACCAAACCCTCGCATAGAACGTTTCTATCGTCCATCGTTCTCAGCTATTTTCGAAGCGGAAGAAAACTTTGTTTATTGCGTTAAGGAAAATGAACAAATTCTTATCGTTCTCGTTAATCGATAATTACGAAAAACGTGTTATTTATTGCTATTAATAAAAGGATCGATTGAAATATAGTAAATTCTAAGAGAGCTAATCGATAATAATGATATTAAAAATTGTATTAGATAATGTATGTTAAATGAAGAAAAAAGCAAATAATCGTTCCTGGATTATTATCGATCGATATAAAAAGAATTTCTAGGAAATGATTTTATCTGTACTTGTAAAATTTCGATCTCGGTTAAGTTAAGAAAATGAGTATTATTTCAGTTCGTTGAGTTTATCGTTGATCTTCTTGGATTTCTTTTCGAATCTTCGTTTTCGTTTAGCATCGAAAATCCTTGATGGTATCGATATTTTTTAAATCAAATACTACCGTCGAGTACTAATGCGCCCGAGTTACAACGTCTAGAGAAATGAAATAAAGCTTTCGGAGAGCATCGCGATCGATAGATTTCCTTCGATCGCAGGAGATAGCTCGAGCAAAGCGTTCTATTATATCGACGGACGTTTTTGTTTGTGCCAATAGAATCCCCATCGCATCGAGTATTCTATGCATATGAAACGCGTCGATCCAACAAAATGCAAACTAACTTCGCGATCGTTTGGTGACATTAAGTATGCCCTTTCACAGACGATATATCTAGGTTGATATGTTATATAGAAATATAGCGATAGGAATTACGTAAAAGTCGATAGTTGAAAAACTATTCACTCTGAAATGACACATCTTGTGCAGGCGACTGAAATCTTGATAAATCCAATCTTTTGGCGAATCAAAGTTCGTAAGAGATTCGAAGGATATTAAACCGTTATAGTCGTGGATATTAATTCAAGACCTTATCGTCGAGCTATAGGTCGAGCTCTGGCATTGGCTGTTCCCTTAAAGAAATATCTTTGAAGATCCTCATAAGAAGAAACTCAAGAAAATCCCGGTGTAACTAAGAGAAATCCTTTGGCAAGGTATAACTATTCTCGGATGCGGAAAACTCGTTAGGACAGGAAACATGTTCGCATTTCGCAGGCTTACCAGAGCGAACTTACAGTCGAAAATCCAACGAGCACGTTGCAAAAACAATTTCTCGAGCGAATTGACGTGAACGGTAGCAGGTATTCGTTTTATGGAAAAACTGCAAAGTGGTTTCTTTAAACAGTCGCACAAAAGGAACAGGCGATACTGAATTTCTAGAAATCCGACTGGATAACTGGATCTCGCTAACCTTTTCGAAAGAGTACGATTGTAATTTTAATCTTTTTCGCACGGTCATTTGAGTAAATGCATATCGCTTGTCGTTAGCTTGTCGTTATCGTATAAACTGAATGAACTCAAGGTGATTTCATTTTTATCGAGAAAGACGATAACAACCGATAGTTACAAAACGAAAGACAACGGTTCGCGTGATAATCGAAATTCCATCGTATCGATGATCTTCGATATAGCAATGAAACGATTCACAGAGAAGAAAGAAAAGACGATAGAAAATTTTCGATATTTTCAAGAACGTTTTACTCGAGACTTTGGACATTAATCACGATGTTCTCAGTTTCACTTAAAGCATGCGATAACAAAAGGATAAAGTTCTCAATCCCGAGAAACTTATCCGTACGATTGAATCGTACGCCCTCCTTTTTCAAAGGACCATAGTCAAAGATGATTTACGATTTAAAAGCAGCAACGAAGAAGTCATAGAAGTAAAGACTTAGAAGAAAGTTGGTTCGGAACGATCATAGAGAATGTTAGAGGAAACGTACGATTTTCTTAATGGGAATTGGTTGAGACGTACCATGGTTAAAGTAGAGAAAGAAGAAGAAGAAGAAAAAGGAAGAGTGTGTTTATCCTTTTGCCTTCCTTGATGAAGATGTCCTTAGTCGTTCCACCTTTAGCTTGTTCTTCGCGTTTAAGCTTTTTCTATGCCATGACTATTCAAGATAATTCCTCGAAAATCCATTTTTCAATAAATTTCTCATAAAATAAATGACGAAAACCCGATCCTTCGTTCTTCTTTCTCTCATATTTAAAGCGTACGTTCGTACGCTGGATATGTGCGCTATTATAAAGTGCGCATAGCATTATATACAGAAAAACAAGGATAAGAATAACGCGGAAAATAAAAAGAAATTTCTGATAATCACAGCCTACCGAGTTCGAAATAACGTCAACAAAGACTTCTTTAGAAAATTAAAATGTTGAATTGATGGTATTGAATTCGGAATAATAATGAGACAAAATTCGAATAACAAAGTGAAATAGAAGCTAAACATTAATTCCTTTAAATTCAATGAATATGAATTTGAGTGTGAGAAATTGAAAACAAAGGGTAAATTGTCTCTCGATTCTTTCGTTTCACCTTCTTCTCCTTCGCGCTAACGTTGCAACGAGTCAAATCGAAACAGCGAGGAAATTCCTCTTCGCGAGCTGGTAGCAAAACTTTGCCAACGATAAGCGAGCTTTTCGTAATCCTTGAAAGCTCGAACGATTCTGATCGTGGATCGGACGCTCGGTTAAAACAGAAGGAACGGTTTGATTGCTTTCGACAAAGATGTCTCTTTTAACTAAAGTAACTCGTTTGAATTGTGTAATCCGTTCGACCTATCGGAAGACGTTTTCGCCAAGTAAAATAGTCGAGCGAGTGCAAGAGCCATCGTATTCGAACATCGGCGATATTCTTATTCGAAGAACGTTTACAGGTAGGAGAATATTCTAACGCTGGGAAGCGAGTTATCGTGAAATCAATACGCACCGTTGAGCACATTCTCCCTCAATGAGCACGCGCGCGCTCGATAGAAAGAGCGAGTGAAAGAGAGAAAGAGAGAGAGAGAGAGAGACAGAGAGAGAGAGAGAGAAAGAGAGAAAGAAAGAGGAAGAGAGAAAGAGAAAGAGAAAGAGAGATAGAACGAGAGAGGGTGGCAAAAGGGGAGAAAGACAGCCTACTTGAGACTGTGTTTCTCCTTCCGTGCACGCGCAGCCACGCATAAACGCACATGAATGGGTCCTCAAGGAGAAGCGCCCGCTCACATGTACGCGAGCGAAAGGTCTATCGCTCTAGAAAAAATCCACCGATATAACTCGCACACCCAAGGAGACCTCCTCCCCACTTCATTCTCCTCCGCTTCCCCTTTTTTATGCGTGCACTCTACGACAATCTCGTTCTCTCTCTTTTTCTCTTTTTCTCACACACGCACATATACCTGCTTCTCACCCTCTTTTCTCTCTCTCTCTCTCTCTCTCTCTCTCTCTCTCTCTTTTCTACGTTTCTTCTTTTTCCATCGTCTTTCTCTTTGTTCATTCCCTCCGGGGACTTACTAAATATGCACCCGTCTGCCAACCTCGTAAACTTGTCCGCCCTCTCGCGCGGTCAACCTTCTTTCCCTCCCGGCACAAATCGCCACCGGTTGGTTTCTCTCTGGCCCTTCTAGAAGAACAAGAGAAAGAGAGAGAGAGAGAGAGAGAGAGAGAGAGGGAGTATGTGTCTGTATATATTTGTAGGAAATAGTATAGCAACTACGCTATGTTGCTTGTACTCTTCCTGTTCGATAACGTTTAGAACGCAGGAGAACGATAGAAAGAGAACGAAGGAGGACAAGAAAAAAAATAAAAAAGAAAAAGGATAGAGGATGGAACGTAAGTCGCATTTTCTCATTATATTTTTCCCGAAGGGATCTTGTCCCTAAAAAATATGCCGACGCGCGATATAATATAATTTCGAGTTAATAATCTCGGGTACGCGCTGAGAACGTAATAACGTTTTATATACACCAAGAAATATCGAAGGATTTACGATAGATATTATTATACGCTAAGCCGGTATATCTACGCGTTACACCGTAAGATATAAAATAGATTGAAGAATTTGATATTTATTTTTTAATGAAACTTTTCCACGTCAAATTATCTTCCATGTCGATCTGATAAAAATGATATGATTGACTTTAGTTAGGTTCGAACAGTGTCGAAGTTGATTTTATCGCGTAATCTACGATACCTTTTAAAATTTTTTCGTTGGTTTACGTGAAACGTGGAAATAAAATGGACTTGTAGATTCGAAAACTCTCGGAAATAAATTGCAACGACAGCTGTCAGTAGCCGAGGCTCCTATCGATCGACGTATCGATAAGTGGTAAAGTCGGTTATTGGTCGGACTATCCAAGAGACTAAAGAAATACCGTAAGTTTCATCGGTTGAGTGGTATGATGAATCAAGGTGTACTAGGCGTACGACGTACGAAAAATTTCTACTTTTATTCGTAAATGTTCGTGTATCGTTAATGTACGTCTCTCGGACAGTTATCACACAAACTGCTTACGAATAAACACATCCAAATTGCATATCGTTCAACCTCATAATATTTATTTTACGAACTTGTACGTGTTAACGTCGAAAGGAAGTAATGCGTAATGTGCGAGATTTCGTATACCAACGTATACTGCGTATAATTTAATATGCAAACTCACGAAAACTGTACGCTTGTTTTCAACCCTCTGACTATCCTTTTAATTGTATCTTCATTTAGTAGTTTTCGCTACATATGATAACAGTTGCAATAGAAGAGAAAACGTTTTCTCTTGGTACACTCGAATCTCTTACAAAGTCTGTTTTTTCTTTACCATCTCTTGGACCGAATACTTTTTAAATACATTTCTACATATGTACGTAGAAATTCTTTCAAAAAAGAAACGACATACTAAAATTCGTAAGCATTTAAACGAAACGTTTATACTTTCTCCACCAAGCTTTTCCCTTCGGTGAGTGAGCGCACGCGAAAACTAGATAAAAATGGAAGTAATGGAGAAAGGGAAATAAGATAGGAGGTGAGGGAAAGGATGGAAGAAAGAAAGAAAAAGAAAAGTATATAATAGCGTTCGAAAAATATAATAGCTAGGAATTCACAAACATCTAGATACGCGGATTCTATCGAATTTTCTTTATATCGAACGCACACTCGTCCGCAAGATATCTCCAACTTTTCTCCTGTGAATCCTGCTTTAAGCGTTTCTTTTTTTCTTTCCTCTTTCCTCCTTTTACAACGAGGTAAAGTTCGATGAAATTAGAAATTCAACGATGGCAAAATGTAACAGTTCTTGCCATTAAACACAAATTTACATTCTTTCGATTAATACATAGGGTTTTATTTTATAATAATAAAAAATGAGGCATAACAAACAATATCAAAGATGTATTTCAATGGAAACAAACTTTTGTGTTTGACCCTGTTCTACTAAGAACTTTTAGAAAGAGGTGGAGTTACAATTAACAAAGCTATGGTAAGAAAAGATTTCTTGGGTTGGGAGGATCCGTTAGACGTAGATCCACGTAGAAATGAGAAGAAAAGAAAAGGAGAATGGAAGAGAGAAAGAAAAATAAAAAGAAAGTAAGGACGAAAGAGAACTGTGGAGCAAGGAGATCGCTGGAAGAAAGATAAGAAAAGAAAAGAGAGAGAGAGAGAGAGAAAGGGTAGAGAAAGGAGACGGAGAATACGTTGGGAAAAGGACTCAAACGACAAGACAAGTGCCATCCGACAAAGCGCCTGGAGGTAGTCGTTCTATAAAGGGAGGGGGTGCTTGCGTACGACTCATTTTCGGAAGTGGTTCATTTTTTATTATTTGCTGTGTCAGTATCTTTTCTCTTTCTCTCTCTCTCTCTCTATCTCTGTCTACTTCTCTCTCTATTTCTCCATCCCTCTTTCTCTTTCTCTCTCAATTCTCTAGACGAGCTCTTTTTGCGTGTCGCACAATGCCAGGAGGAGATGGAAGAACGCGCAGAAGGTGGGTAGAAGGGAAAAAGGGAAAGTGGTATGGAACTTACCCTCACGGTTTCTCTCCTTCCTCCAAAGGAACGAAAGAGGCCTCTGGAGAAGAGCACGCGTGCTACCGGTACACTCTCCGCCCTTTAACGTCAGAGTACGTGCCGCTCCAAGAGCATAGTATACTATCGACCTATGTATTACATTTCATCGAACTCCTTCGAATCTTTCGTTCGGTCTTTTAAAATTTTATTTTGTAAAAAAAAAAAGAAGAAAAGAAAAACCGGAGATTCTTTTAAATAATGTGAATTAAGGAAGCGAGAATATCATGTAATAATTTTATTTAAATGAATCTCTCTGTCGAATCGAAGAAAATCGAAAAAAAACGCATTTAACGAACGTTCCTCGTTCAACCCGAAATAGTTCGTTAATATATAATAAACTGGGAATATTGCGATCGATAACACGAACATGTCCGATTAAAATTCAAACGGCTCTCGATGAACCGGGGGAGAAAGGTTATAAAAAATTTTTCACTCGTACGAACACATTCATCGACTAAACCGAGAGAGAAGAGAATTTTGATTACTACGTTGACGTTGTTTAGCGAAACCGTTCGTTTGTCATTCGAAAAGAAATTCGAAAGAAAACTTCTCTGAAAATTTTTTTCAACGGAATTCTTCAAAGGAGGATGAAAAAGTAGAGGAAACGATGTGACGATGGGACTATATATGCTAGTGGTTACAAAGCGTTGAACGTTCGCGAGAACGGCTCATAAGCTTAGCTTTGTTTACCGTTAATACTCTTTTGCGGATTTAATTAGTAGTTAGTTAGTGGTCCTTTATATCCGCTCAAAGGTGAACTTGCGCGCCGTTCGCTTTGTTAACGTGTATTGTTTAATTTATTATTAAAAGCGAATAATATTGTTTGATAAATTAATATAATAAATAATTCAGGATTTGTTCAAGAAACATTACGAAGAGAGCTAGCTCTTGATCCATGAATCCTAAAAAGAGAGCTCGTTAAATTATTAAATTAATAATCATTCGTTCCTCCCCATTGTAGGATTATCATTAAAAATGAGCGTCAAAGATCTTTACCAATTTTACACTTTCCTCCCTGAATATTCTCTTATAAATCTTCTTATATAATTATAATATAATTACTTATCTATTTAAAAATTCGAAAAGCGACGGATGTTCCTGATCAAGGAACACACGTTTTCTTCATCATCTCTACTTCTCTCTCTTTTCTCTCCTCTTTTTTCTCTATCGCCGCGATGCAATCAGTGTCGCTATTCCGTACTACGGAAAATTTTTCATTTTCACGGCGACTCGAGTGATTAATTGCTATTTTAGTTCACTTAAGAAATAGTTGAGCTCACTCGAAAAGGACACTCAAAGGAAATTAACGAGATAGGAGAGAAAGTAATCTAGCTCGAATTAATCGTTAAACGAACGTCAGATTTCTATGTTCGGTAGATCGTTCGTTATAAGATAATGAAATGATATTCTTTAAAGAATATGTTCCATAAGACGATATAACGTTTTTCTTTTAGATCCAACGAATTCCATCTATTTTCCATCGTACGCAACACGCAAAGCTAAATATTGTAATATCTCTACCCTTTGTAGTACCTACCAACTAAAATGTCTAATTTCATTAATGTATGTATAATAGATCGCTTAGTAAACTTCAATTATCTCGTGGTCGAATCAAATATACTTATGGTTAGTTTGGTCTTAGATACTCGTTTTAAATTTAAGACACCACCATAGTGTTGTATCAATGATTACAAAAAACTTGGACGAATTCTCACCCATATGTCTATATACCATTCGAAATAACGAAAAAGATACCATCAACGAGTAGGAATTCTCACGAGGATATCATTATCGTAATAACGACAGTTGCCATCAACGAATTTTTCCTCGATTCACCTGGTAGGAACGAATTTAAAAGGAAGGGAACACGTTGGGGGTGGTTAATACCCGACACGTTTAAAATATTAATTTTGAGTTAACGATGCTACCACGTGGTAAACGGTGGCGACAGCGGTAGTGAGTTTCATCGCGTAATGTCTCCTAGATCGTACAGTCACGATAACAACGGCATTTTATGCTAGAATTTGTGTTTATAATATGGGTAGAAGCATACTACCGAAGTGGGATTGTAATTCGGAATAATGCAAATCGCTTTGCGAGCTACGTTGTAGGTATGTACCTACAAACTCACAGCACATGCAGGTACCTATACGTCGTTTGTCCCCATGATGTTCGTATGTGAGTATATGTAGATATGCACATGAAGCTAAATACGTATAGTTACGTATATTTCTCTTTACGTATGCGTACCAATGGCTCGAAGCATTTCGAAGTGCACGCTCGATACTGGGAGCCGAATATAAAGCCTCTTCAACAGTTTATTGGTTTATCGGGAAATTGAAATTCCTTTCGCTCAATGCGCACAGATTTTTGTTTACATCGATTACCTTTCTTCCTTTCGCGCGGTTAATCGTTATCATATCGCTACGATACAGTCGCTTAAAATTACAATCTATCAAAAGCATTACGATCTACAGGCACCAGAGCCAGTTATTTTATAATAGGTAATGCAGCTACATAAGTATAACAATTAACAATGATTTTACCAAGGAACATTGATGTACCTTATAATCTTGTAATCCAAAATCCAAAGCAAAATACTAATGACGTTGAACCTGTCTAACGGAGATCACCGTAGGATCGATTCATATAATTTGGAAAATTATTCCATAATACCAACGTGACGGCACACGATTCGAAGCCGATGATGGGCTCGAACGATAACGAACAAGTTCGATCAACGCCGATGCGTATCCTGCGGCTTTCTATACGTCGAACCGCGTATCTATCCTCCCCTTTACCTCCCCTTTCACCATACTTCGAATCCAATATACGGTATCTCGACCCATAAACTCTGAGCAAAGCGTATGAACCGAGTCTATGCAATTACGGCTGCTCCATCAATGACCAGAAAAAAAAGAAAAATAAAAAGAAAAAAGAAGAATGCAAAAAAAAGAAAACAGAAACGAAAAGAATAACTCTTTTTCTCTATCTTTGCTCTTTGTCTTTGTCTTCCTCGTGAAACTCCTCTCGATAAGAGAACTGGCCGATAACGATGGTCGCATATCGTGACTACTTTTCCTTACTTTATCGTTTCTCTCGATTCATAACTATCCATCAGACCATACTACGCTTTTGCTTCTAGTTTTTTTTTCTGCTTTTTCTCTCATTCTTTTATTTACATTCAGAAAAACAAACGCGAAGTCTTCATGTTTCTGAATCCTTCGGTATAGAAAAATCATGGAAAAGGTATCGAGTATTACATTTTCTTCGATTGCAGAAAATCAATTCTTTTGTATATTTATTATTATTGATATTGAATTGGAATAAATATACAAATACAACATATCTCATTTGTGTTCAATACAAGATTATTAATTAATAATAAAACAAAAGTCGAAAGATCTCGGATGATCTTTGCTCGAATCGATTAAAAAGATTAATTCTAGGTGCAAGAGAATAAGAAATTGCAAAACGAAGTATGATAATTCCAAATTCGGTTGTTATAATTTGAGAAACTCGCTACTTTCCCCTTTGCAGCTAGTTATCCAACCCTCTCTTCCTCCCAATGCAAGGAGTGCAAACTGCCGTACGCGAGATAGCTATGATAAATCATTTCGCTGATAAGCAGACTAGCTCCGTACTCTATGTCATTAGCTTAATATCCAAGCAACGATCGTGTTACGCCTCAAAGGCTCTTCTAAATTACCTCAAAGATGTTTGGTCGCGTGCGATAACTAAAGATTAAAGTTTAACCCTCTGCTACGACATTGGATTATTTTTTACGTTTTTTTACGTTTACTCGGTATATAACAATTCGCGAATATAAATCCGAATGTTTTTATTACATACTCTATCACAAGTCATGTTACTTATTAAAAGTCAGCATTTCAAAGAATTAATTAAGATATATAAAAGTCACGATAAAATCAAATAAATCAATTTGATAGTTCCTTCAATGATTCTAATGAATCATTAATTTTTTAACGCGACTCATCATGGACACTTTTCGGTTTCTCCTGGAGGCTATTTCCTGTTTTTTTTTTTTAAAGTTTTTATATCGTTCGCCTTTGAACATATTTATCCAAGGAAATTAAAAAAAAAAATTCTTAAGCAGCTGTTATTCGTTAATGTCTCGTGATAAAAGGCGGAACGTGTTTTTCGCCATCGATGTTTTGCATCAAAAATATAACGAGAAGATACGAAACTCGTTTGGTGAGAGTGCCAAAATGGAGATGTTGTAGCGATGCTGGAAAAAAAAAAAAAGAAAGAAAGAAACAGAAAGAAAAAGAAAAAAGAAGAAAAGGAGGAAAAGAGAAGAGAAAAAACATCGACGGAAAAATGTGGAATTTCTTTTAGTCGCGGGCAGAACAATGCCTTTATTTCGCATATTCATTAATCTTACGCGATATGTAATATATATAACGCTGAATTTTAATTAAAAATACTTTCCACTTTTAAGAGGTCATTTAGATTCACAACGTGTGAAATATATTCTTTCCCACTTTAACAATGAAACAACATAACAACATAAAACGATATTCCGTAAAATAAAACACGGTTTGAAAGTTTCAACGTGAAAACAGATATAATATAGAATAAACGGTTCATCGGGTCTGGTAACAATTCGAATATCGAGAAAAGAGAAAGAGAAAGAGAAAGAGAAAGAGACAAAGACAGAAAGACAGCGAGACGACTCGCAAGTATCGAATAATTCGTAAAGTTCCGATAATCTTGGCAACCCGAGGCTTTCGATAAGAGTACGTTGCTATCGGAGTTTCCGAATTATTCTCTCACCCTCTCTTTTCGCCATTTTCTCGAACTCAACCCTTTCCCGATCGACAAGCTTCTTCGAGAAAAGGCGGAAAATGATGTCGCGATAAAGCTGTTACTTCTTCCAAACCATTCACTTTCAATTATCCCATGTAAGATTCTACACGAGCTAGAGCACTCACGTGTTTTCCACCGTTAAATTATATTTTCTCACCTATCTGAATCGATTCCTAATTAAATGAAATATGCAGAAAGTGCGTACGTTTAGCGGAAATGGACAACGAAAAACGTTTTATCGGGTTATTCAACGAACTGTCATTTTCCTCGTGGTCTGATTTACGGCTCGACAATGATCGAGCACGATAAAGGTCGTTGCCTTGATATTTCACGTTCATTATTTTTCTCTCGTATTCTGGCTTGATCGCTGGAGTTACATATAAGCGTATATACGTACGCACACATATGCAAGTATACATGCATACACGTTTTCTCTCTTTCTCTCTCTCTCTTTCTCTCTCTTTCTCTTTTTCTCTCTCGTTGATTTAGACTGACGTCCTTCGAGAGTTTAAAGGGTGACTCGATATCGATCGATGAAAATAAAGAGCACTCGTTGGTAGAAATAGTGTGTACGTATGCGAATAGAAGTGGGAAGACGATCGAAAGAAGGGAAATGGAACAATTTGGCCAAGTTCCCTATTGCCGTTCGAATGCGAACGATTTAAACGAGGGCGTATCGTTGGCGAAAATCTCTGAAATGCTTAAATTTCATTCAATCATATGCATAATAGTAAACCACTACGTTAATTTTACGATATCGCATAAGCAATTGAGAAAATTAAACGATCGACATAGTTAGCTTGGATAGAGCTATATATAAAGCGACATATGATCCAGAGCAGGTAATAAATTGTGGAGTTTAATAAAAAAAAAAAGAATATATATATATTCGTCTGTCTATAACGAAAGGGGAAAGTCAGGAATGATCGTTATCATTGTCAAAAATGATGAAAGCCCATTCGATTTTAACGATGACATATGAAATCTGCTGAGTGCCAGAGTTAGAAATCATCTCGGCTTAACGTTGTTACGTACATCGTTAATATTATCGCATATATTTTTTTGTATAACATAGTTACAAAATAGGTTGAACGCAACAACTACTATTACCATTGCTCGTTCGACGAGTTAGCATAACCAATAATTAATTTCACGAGAGTAACGCGTATAATACTGTCGATGAAAAGAAAAGAAAGTTTGGAGGGTAAAGGTCAACGGTCAACAAATATCCATTCTCCATCGCGTAAAACTTCATCCCAAAGTTTTTCATCTCTCAAAGATATCTCCCGTCGATCCTACTTCTTCTTTCATAATTGAATCTCCTTATTACGCGCTCGCCTTCATTGCATGGCGTCGAGGACGAAGAAGCGTTTCATTCTCTCCCTCCCCCTCAATCCCTCTCTCTCTCTCTCTCTCTCTTTCTCTCTTTCCTTCTTACTCTTAACAATAGAGAGAACTTTTGTCTCTGCTACCATTTTCTAACGGCACGTCGGAATAATGTTCCTGACCCTGGGCGGAGCGGAGAAGTCTGTAATTGGACACCACTAATGCATCTCAAGCTCGTAGCCTGAACGTGAAGAGAATCGAAAGAGAGAGAGAAAGATAGAAAGAGAGATAGAGAGAGATAGATAGAGAGAGAGGGAGTGAAAGAGAAAAAGAGAGAAAGTGAGAGAAAAAGGAAAAAAAAAGAGGGAGAACGGATAAAGCTAGAGAGAAAAGTAAGTTGGCAATAAGGGGAAGGATGAAAGAGGATAGCTAGGTTGCGTCGTTATTTAGTTTGATCGTCTGTTCGATCCATTTCTACGCCGGCTGTATCAGCAAAGCAATCCTTTTGTTTTTCTTCTTTGTCTTACTCTCTGTCTATCCATCCATCTATCTTTTTTTTCTTCATCTGCTATTATACACTTCTCGCACCGTCGACTCTTCGATCTCTTCCATATCTCTGGTACTCCCGAGCTTCAGTTTATTGATAGGATAGTACTCACTCTTTTACTCTCTCTCTCTCTCTCTCTCTCTCTCTCTCTCTCTCTCTCTCTCTCTCTCTCTTTCACACTCTCTCTGTCGTTCTCCTTTCTCATTCGATAATCCGATGGTTCTGCCGACGCTTTTGACTTCGTCGCCCTTGCCGAAAGCTTCATATTCTCTCTCTCTCTCTCTCTCTCTCTCTTTCTCTCTTTTTCTTTTTCTCTCTCTTTCTCTATCTCTATCTCTATCTCTATCTCTCTTCTCTCTTCCCCCCTCTCTTACTTTTACCTTTTACTTGATTTGAAGATTCTAAGCACGAGATAGAGTCACCGTCTTTCGATTGCTTCTAGTTCTCGAAACGTTACTCCCTTCATTGACGGCGTACGATAATCCAACTGAACTTTCATTTACTGAAAATGGCGAAGAAGTTCTGACCTTTTCTCCATAGAAAAGAGAAGAAATTGAATCTATTACGTTCAGACTACGAGAAAGGGAACGAGAGAGAGAGAGAGAGAGAGAAACAGGGAGAGAGAGAATATAAAAACGATGAATCTGTCTCGTTTTCAACATATAACCAAGCTCCAGTTCGTTTCTTCTTTTTGTTCTTCCTTCTTTATTTTTTTTTTCTTTTTTCTTTTTTTTCTCGATCCCATTACATTATTTTCGCAACCTCAGAAACATCGATCACTGTCCACTTATAAAGAAAGCCTAGCATGTACGTAGAAACTCTATCGAGTGCTCTCCATCGTACGTCCACTGGATAACGATTTCTTTTTCTTTATTAAAAAAAAAGGTGAAAAAAAAGAAAGAAAGAAAGAAAAGAAAAAGGAAAGAAAAATATTTTCTCTTATCGGAAAATAGGTACGGCTAATTAAAAAACGCAGCACCTCGATATGTGATATATGAGATACATACAGAGATACCTATCTACTCTTTTATATATATATATATGTGTGTATGTATGTGTGTGTGTGTGTGTGTGTGTGTATCGACGATAGCTCGTTACATTGTTAAAAAATATTAAAAGAATTTAATAAATTAAACGTTGGAAAAATTATCGATACATTTTTTCATTGATAATAATTAATTCGAGATAAGAATCAGATTTTTCTTTTTTCGTTAAGACGAAATCCGATCGATTCCTTTATATTCGAACGTTGTCAAATAAAGAGATTTTTATTGAAAAGCACAAGAATAATAAAACTTGTCTTGTAATTAAAAAGAAGATTAACAAAGCAGCGAACAATGACCAATGCTCGTACTGCGAAACAAATATTCAGTCAAGGCCCTTTAGCAAGTTCTTTCAATATTTAATGTTACTGAAAAAAAATAAATAAATAAATATACTCAATGCAAAGAGCTTTAAGGATGTATATTGTTACGCAAAGATGAGAACATGAATTGTTTGCATTACATTTTTTCTAATGTCGTTTTACATGGACATCATTATTACGTTTTTACGTAATCTTTCAGGTTTTTTGATTCTCAATTGAAAATTGAAAAATTGAAAATATATCATATTCTTTTCATTGCGACTGTTAATGAATTTACGATAATAATAATAATAATAATAAATAGAGATAAATAGAAAGAAAGAATATAAAAGAATAAAGGAAAGGAAATAAAAATGGTATTCAAAGGAGACTTCTAATCGTAAGATTTATATACAAACGATACAATCGTGATCATTAAAAATTTTGCTTTTTACGTATAGTTCTTTTTTCTTTCTTTCTTTTTTTACATCTTTTACGTTTCAACGTTTTACCATTACGGTAGATTTACCTAATGGAGAGAGCGAGGCTGTACGCTTGCTCTAAGCCGAAAGAAAAAGCTATTATGACAATAGTGCATTATGTCTGCTAATAATTTTAAGAATTAAAGCTTACTAAAAGCTTAAAGAAAGGCTAGGTAGGTCGTGCAAAGTAAAAATAGAGTGTTTGGAAGATAGGGGAAGAATTTTACGAACGAAACCAAAACATGGCTATCAATTACTTACATACATCGGTTTCGTGCTAAAATATAAACGAACATAACATAGTTTCATATATCAGGATTCATGCGGATTCTCAAAAGTTTCACGAATGCATATATATATATATATATATATATATATATATACTATATATAAATATTCTCGTCGATTGAACATAAAGGTAATATTACCAATAGTGGAAGTTCACCATGCATAGCGAGATTTTCATGAATAACAAATAATAGAGGCTGACTATCACGATATAGAGAAGAGGTAATTTATCTTCGTAGAATGAATCCAAAGAAAATAAGGAAAGTAAGGAAAGAAAGAGGGATCGACGATGAGGCTTCACTTACCTTCCCGGAGCCTCTCGAGTTGCAGAGAAGTACCCCAGCTGCGTGTATTCTGTACTCCTTATCGAGCTGCTCGTGCTGTCCTTGGATCTTCCTATGGAGCAGACAGATATAGATTAAAGATTAAACTCAGATGGCCTTCCCATCTACGTCGTTTCCATGATAAAACGTACGAGATTGTAAAATTTTCTCCGTTCTACGTTCGTTTGCTTCCTAGGTAAACATTTCGAAAATACAAAATATTTTTTCTCGGAAAGGATTTTATCTTTATCATTGAAAGGTTATAGAATTATTCCCCTCTTTTTTCTTTTACAAAGAGGGAAAATAGATTATGCTCGATGAGGATGCAAGCAGAAGGGGAGAAATTACGGGTTTCGAAAGGGATGGTATACGTGCGTTGGGAAATATTTTCTCTTGAAAGTTTTCGCGCTCGAACGAGCACAGATTCGTTGGGGGATGGTGAGGGAATACCAGCGTCGACTTAACCGCCACCCCTACAGACTCCGATCTTTCTTGGATTCGAAGAACGGGAAACGACCTGAAGGCCAAATAACGAGCAGAAGATGGCACACCTACGGTCCACTGGCACATTTTCCGAGCGGTTTCCTTACTACTGACTTAGGAATTGAAAAAGTTCCAGATAGACGAGCACCGCACCGGAACTTCAGCAATTACTAGTGGGCAAACAATCTTATAAATTCATGATGTGTATGCAAAAGAGAGAAAAAAGAAAGAGAGAGAGAGAGAAAAGAAAAAGAGAGAATCAATTCTTTTATGGCATATCATCGTAATTGCATGTTATATCGTTCGATCGATTAAAATCACAAGAGACTTAATATGATATTAAGATAAATGTCTCGTTGACTAATATGTTTATATTTTAAATATAATCCATTTCCTATACAACGATCTGATAAATATGCAAAAGTTTATCGTAAAATGTTCATTAACCGATATAACGAAAAACTTTGCAATGTTTCCTAGTTAATATCGAACGAACGTGTTTGAGCCTTCGGCCATTTACTAAGCGTGGTTATTTTTTAATCTCCGCCAGGATTATATACTCGTTACGATAAAATATTAGAGTAGATATTGACGATTTCAATTTTTTTTTCTTTTCTTTTTTTTTGTAATAAAGGTAGAAATAAATAGGATATTTTTAACTGCTGACAGTAAAGAATTCTCATAGATCTGTTTCGTTTTTATTGGTCGAGATTCTTGAGCACGAGTATGATTATGAATATTTCCAATCCAATAAAATCTTTATATATATATATATATATATATATATATATATATATATATCAGCGTACATAAGTACATGACTATTTTCCTAAACAATTTTCTATCATCATTCAGTAGTATAAGTCAATCAATTATCAGCCAATATTCCATCCTAAAACATTACACTATATTTTGTCCAACCGACTTTCCATAAATTTTCATCTGTCTGATATCGATGCTTATGCTTCAAAAAATAAAATAGAAGATTATCGAAGTATTAAATAAAAGAAGAAACTTTTTCGAGCATGATAAGATGAGTGGTAGAAATGAATTTTCTGACGGTAACGACGTACAGAGTCTCGTTAAAGTAGACTGATTCGATCTCCAAGTTAACGTGGAAAAATTGTAGAAACTTCAAAGGTAGTACAGTTAGAAGGCGGTCTCATGAATTTCTTACTGTCATAGAATCAAAGAACCCCGACACCGCCCAAGTAGTCCCGCCATCTGCAAAGAACTCACAGAACACGCTAAGCATGTAAGAGGAGTTGTGCAAACAACATTGCTGAAGTACAAACTAAAGACGAAAAAGACGAAGGAAAGAGGGATGTGAAAAGGAGAGGGGAAGGGAGAGAGAGAGAGAGAGAGAGAGAGAGAGAGAGAGAGAGAGAGAGAGAGGAAAGAGATACAGTAAAGAGGTTGAAGGGAATTTCAGATCATGCTGACCTACACTTTTTCACGAGCCACCGACAACTTGTTCCTTTCAATGCGGGACAGTGTAAGCGGCTCTATCTCTAAGGTACATATCTCGTCGTATTCTTTGTCGTAAATCTGAGAAAAATCTCTTTTTTCGAGCAAATTTCCTGATAACTTTTCTAAAATAAATATTCCCTTATTCCTTCGCATTATACCAAGAGAGCGACTCCTTTCGTTTAATCTAACATAATTACGGGAAAGAAAACGTTGCGACTTTCAAAAATGTACGAAGCTTTATTTAATATCCTCACTAGTACGATCAGATTTTATATCTTCTTTTCTATATAAGAAAAAGAGAGAGAGACAGAAAGAGAGAGAGAGAAAAGGAGAGAGAGAAAGAAAGAATGGAAGAATAATAAATCTTCAACGAGTTAATTCTTGCTCCCATTGGAATAGAAAGCAAATCTGAGAAGGTAAAAGTTCACGGATGACCTAACGTCGCCTCGTAAAAATATAATGTTCGCAAAAGACTTTCTATTCTTTCTCTCTTTCTCTCTTTCTTTCTTTCTCTCTTCGTGCCTCTAAAAACTTCGCAGGGTTTTTCAATGAATTCGTTACTTCGATTTATCTTTCGTAGACGTATAAATGTAAAAGTTTCTTAACTTTTCTGAAAGAACTTTAAAATCTCTTCTTGCGCGAATACTTAATTGAACGTTATTATTAATTAGTTCATTAATCTTGAATATTTTCTTAAATCTAATCGATATAATGGAATACATTAATCTTCTCCCATTTGAAAAGTAAATTGAACCACTTACGAAATAGCGTGTAGTAACTCCTGCCTCTGCTTTTCCTTAACTTTTACACTACCGCCTTCCGCAAGAGCAACTTGCAATTCTCTTTGTAACACTGCAAGCTTTCTACGTTCTGCCTCCAAGAGTAATGACGTCACCTATAATACAACATCAAAGAAGATAATATAAAAAATGTAAATGTAAAAAATGAACGAATAGAATTTTTCATGCATTTTTAAAAATAATTTTCAAATTATTGACATTAGATAAAGTCGCAAATGGATCGATTCATAAAAACGTATCGAAGGATAATTCGCTTTAAAAGGGGTACTTTTCGATTCGCTTTGATATTAGCTATTGCTACCTATCGGCTATGTCTATTTCTGTTTTATCGACTAAAGCTAAGCTTAAAATCAATAGAAATCGTTGTTACCAACGTTTGGGAAATATTACTCCGTCGATAAAATATCATGTATCGATAAAATCATAATCTTCAGTGAAACAAAAATCTTTTTTTTCGATCAAATAAAATTTTTTATTCCCACAAACGATTATTATTATTATTATTATTATTATTATTTGGATTTTTATTTAATATCAGAGCAAAAGTCGTAAAAGAAGATTAAAGAACGGATTAAAGTAACGATTTAAAGTATGCGTGGAAAATAACATTCTCCTGTTTGCCAGAATGATAACGTTCCTGTTCTACTCCCTTTCAGAGAACAGAACTGCTCCTGCATATAATACTTGAACATGCAATAACCCATACATAGTACGTGTATCTCCATATGAATGTACGTATGTATACGTAACGGAAGGTTCCTGCATAGATATATTCCAAGATAAACCCTCGTATCCGCGACGTAAGCCCATCGAGTTCTTGGAAGATTCGCGCATGCGAATGTGCTCTTTAATTGGCTGAAAGCACCGAACATTCTACGTTGTGCATGGTTTATTATTACGAAATTATGTAAATTTTTCAACGCTAAGTCATATAAATTATTTTTATAATTTTCAAGATAATAATACCTAGTATAAAAACCGATTATTAAAGGAACAAAAATAAAGATAGTTTGTGTGTGTGAAATTTATCACTCTGGAAAAATCTTAACGTTCGTGATTGTCCGATCGAATACCATAATGACACAAAAGAGAAGTACCGAAAGGAATTTTGGATACTCCAAAGTTTTGTTTGGTACTCTGAGGTTTGGTAAGAGGCTAAGTAAGAGAAAGATCGTTGAAGCGGAATTTGAGGAAAGCGGTTAAGAGCAACTTCACCTTCCCTTTGAATCTCGAAGGTATACTTCGATTACGTTCACGCAACCTCTGTGAATTTCCAATGTTCCAATGATGCAGGTAATTTAGCGAAATGTACGAAAGTTATCGTCGATCGATACTCAGACGCAATATACTCAGACACGTACTTACACATTTACACGATCGGGTCTCGAAACTCGTAAAGGAGTGAACAAATGAAGGTAACTATCAGGAACATTACATTATTCGTATCGCATTTCCATTTCACCTTACTCCTTTGAAATAGAACAACGTTACCATTCTAGTTTTCTATGGTAGAAGAAGTAACGATTACACAATTCGATTACGCGTCGTTTCTGAGTCACTATGGCTTATCCGTTTTGTTAGAGGCGATCTTTGATACCGATCTCTCACGAACTTACGAGTCTCGTTCGCTCTCAGGAAGGTAAGAAAGCGAAAATTCGTAATTAACTCTCGGGACAGGACGATGAGCGAGCTCAATGTGCCTCCGTGTTATTGCATAAGGATAAGCCACATCGTTGCTTCTTTAGTTATCGTTTAAAAGAATCTTTGCTTCGTTTACTCGAAGATTTGCCTCGCGGACGGAATGTTTATCGTTATTACATATATATGCATATATTCATAAAATAAGCATAAATATTTTATTACGTTAACGTAACATCAAAATAGAATTTCATTTGTAAAAACGTTTATCCAGAGGGAGGACACGAATTAAAATACATGATATAATGTCGATGAAGGAAAATGATAAAGTTACAATTTAATTAACAATAGAAGGTCGATCGTTCAAAGATCCAGTCGAATACAATATACGATATGATAATGAAGAAAAGAATAAGATCATACACAATGAACGCGTTTGCGTGGCTAGATACGTAGGTGGACGTTGAACGCGATAATTTATACAAAAGGAAGAAATACAAATTGTACAGCTTATCATCGTCTGTCGAAACGTTTCTTTGAGTAATATCCACGTTGAGCGAGCCTCCGCTTATTAGAGATCATCGTGATAGGGATGCTGATTACAAAGTCTTCAAATTATGTTGTAACATTTCTCTATTTCTCTTTCCCTCTCTCTCTCTCTCTCTCTCTCTCTATCTATCTATCTATCTATGTATCTATCTTTCTCTTTCTTTATTCTCTCTTTTTCGTCTAGTAATACCACTTCCTCGTGAGCCACAACTAAGATAATTATCATTTGGACATCTCCCAGGAGATGTCACGGTTCGAACAAATCTTACGATATAACTCGCGCTTTCGATTTTTTTTTCCTTGCATTTATTACATGCTATTTCGCAGCTCCTTCCACTATCCTTATATATCTTTCAAGAAGTCAACAATCGGTGTATGCTTTTTTCAAGGATTTTCGGTGGTTTCTTCATTTTTATAATGACTCCCATACTGTGTGACGTTTTGCCACAAACTACTTGTTCTTCGCAACAAGTTACACGGACTTTTGATTACTACTTCTACTTCTAATTTTACCGACTCTCTCTCTTTTTTTTTATCTCTCTTTCTTTTTCCTTTCTCTCTCTCTCTCTCTCTCTCTCTCTCTCTCTCTCTCTCTCTCTCTCTCTCTCTCTCTCTCTCTATTTTTTCTCGTTATTCATACAAGTGTATATATTTTCTGCAAGGAGAAAACGTAATAGAAAGATTTTACTTACTCGTCAACTACTTCTTCTCCCATCGTTGCCCTTTAAAAGCATATGTATCATTATACCGGGCAACATACTCGCGTACGTCTGACTATCGTTTACCCTCTTCCCTTTTCTCTCTTTTCCCTCCTCTATTCGAGAGAAACACGAGATCTTACGCAAGATGCATGCTGCATCCTACAGCTTGGACATATGCATATACATATACATAAATATATTTACGCCCGCAGGTAGTATTAAACTTTCCTCTAAAGATGACTCGTCGAGTACTATCTCTTGACTTGATTCGATTACGTCAAAACGTTATGGATGGAATATGTCGATTTGAAACATCAAACACTTTGCTACTTCGATCAAGCAATTTAATGATCGAAATCGCCATTTATAGTAAACTTCGAATCAAATCGATCTTTGAAATCGAATGAGACTTTTACGTTTCTCAATTGAAAAATTTCATTGCAAAACTCATCCACGGTATTTTCTTCATTCCAGGTGGTGGACACTTGGATTCTTCGTCAACTTCTTCTCGTCTCCAATGGTAGAAGAAGGCGGTCTGACGTAAAAGAACGTTTCGCAAGCAACCGAGAATACGTAAGTACACTGATCGCGCTCGCCAAACGAGTATAACGACCTGACTAGATTTTTCCGAGGAGAGGAAAATTTATTCGCCTTCTACCGACTCGTATAACGTTTGAATTTAATAATCATGCCTGTCTAACACGCATATGTACATAAGATCTACTGTGAGTATGAATCACCATTTTCGCACTTATCTGTCGACTAATTAGCTCGCATAAATATCATTAATATTTTGCAATCGTAAAAATACGTGTTTCATTTTTCATCGTCATTGCAATCAAATTATTTTCAATAATTGATATCTTCGAACAGTATCAAATTGTATCATCGCAGGATACTCTTTTCTTCGATCGAAGTATTTTACGTTGACGTAGATCGTATCTACTTACTCAACGTTTGTATAAAAAGAAAAGGAAAAGGAAAGAAAAACAGTTAAGAAATAATAACTTGCGTAACAAAGGAGAAAGATCAATCAAAATAAAATTTAAATAAAGCAACATTAATACGTATAGACGGATTTTACGGTAGCAGTAGCGAAGAAATAAAAAGTATCGGGATGATAGTATCCATCTCGTTTATAATTTACGAGCAGTGCGAGAAAAGTAAAGAGATGAAAGGAAGGAAGCTTAACGAGACGGACCGGTAAAACGGATTCTACGTGCCAACGCAGAATAAGAAGGAAAGAGATCACGAGAAAAAGAGAAAGACAGAGATCGAGTAAGAGATGGATATATGAATAGATAGAGAGATGAAAAGAGAGAGAAACAGAAAGAGAAAGAGAGAGAAAGAGAGAAAGAGAGTAGGAAAGAAACAGACTTTCCTCTCGCCGTCGTTTCGGTTTCAGGTGGCTGCTCGTTGTACCAGAACCGACACCGGTTTTATGACTCGGACCTCTCACTACTTGTTCAACGTCACACACAATTCTTGGCAAAAGTCGAGCATTGGAATCGAGCCGAAGTCGCAAGCAGCTACCATCGGATTTATTCTTGCCCCTCGACAAGTATACTCGGCACGTTCGCATTGTTTCCTTCGTCGTCGATGTCTCCGATCGATTATCGCGTTCGCGTTCAAGGTCCTAACTCGACTCAGGTTTTATCCTATATCTATCCATCTATCTCTCTGTTGACCGTTTATTTTCTAAAAGTAACATAAACTTTGTCTTTCAAAAAACGAATCCACCGAGTAAATTTATATTATATGTTTTTTCTTTCGACTAAAGAACTTGAGAACATCGTGATTGATCATCTACTTTTATTTATCTGAAACGTTTTCCAAATAATCTAATGAATTATTTAGAAAGGTCATGAAATAAATTACCTCGAGTTGTACGCCAAAAAGATCCCTCGATCTTCCGGGTCTTGACACGTTGAGATCTTGCATGTTGGCTTCTCGTTCGACCAAACCCATTTCCGTGAAGTATCTGCAAATATATTATATTGACAATCAGCTGGGTTTGTACTAAACCTCAAAGAGATAGTAAAAGAAACGAAATTTTTTTCGTTCGCGTCAAGAGAGAAGGAAGAATTTCCTTTACGTAGAGTCCCGATATGTCGGCAACGCTTTCTGATTTTTCGTGAACGTTTCAACCGTTACGATTATACTTATCTTCAACCATATATATCAAAAATACGTGTTTTAATTGATGAAAACGATTATTTTTATGACAGGTAAACAAACAAGAAATCATGTAAACATTATTATTTTATCTCAAATAATAATAATAATCTTATTATAATTTACATATTAGATACTTTTTATCATTTGAACGCAAATAATACACGCTAATGTAGAATTATTCGAGAAATTCCATTCTAATCGCTGAAAGATTAACAAGTTTAATCACGGAATTCACAGAAATAAAAATCAACCGGAAGCTCGAGAAGATACTGAGCTCGTATATCAAGCGCGCTTACGACTTCAGCCAAGACGTTAGCTTGAACTTGATATATGAAACTTTCTATCGCTGACAAGAACGCAGACGAAATCCTTTTTCACGATACAGGGGAAAAAAAAAGCAGGGGAGATCTCGTCTACGAAAGTGATTAAATGTTTTCTAAGATGCGCGCTTTTCGCATTGGTTTAACTTTGTCGTAGCGAGAACAAATCAGGTTTTACGGCAAACGTACTTAAAGATAATTAGAAGAAAATTACCGCTGGCAGAACGAAAGCAAAAATGCCATCTTTAGTAAGGGCTGGATGAGAAACAGAGACAGAGACAGACAGACAGAGAGAGAGAGAGAGAGAGAGAGAGAGAGATCAAAAGTGAGTTGGCAAACGACAATGAGAGATACAAACGTGCGAACAATACACACGAAAGAAGATTACAGTGTACAAGATTACCGTTACACTCTAGAGAAACAACAAAGACAGAAAGAAAGAGAGTAAGAGATAAAAAGATAATTATCAATAATTAATCGTTAGACGAAGACACACAGGTTACTCTCAGCTTTTCCTATTATAGTTGTAGTTATGAAGAAGAATGAGAAAGATAGACGATCGTCACTCGCACTTCTCTTTCCTCGTTTTCCTTTTATTCTCATTCTCTTCCTCAGCGTTTCTCTATCTTTCCTTTCTCTTTCTCTCTTTCGCTCTTTCGCTCGTGCGAATCACGAGAAACGAAGGTCGTTTCCAGCACCGTAATTACCACCAGGATAATCCCATTATTTACAATACTCTTCGTTACTCTCCTTTTCTCTCTCTCTCTCTCTCTCTTTATTTTTCTTCCCTTTATTCCTCAGCATCCGTTTGGCTTTGTCGAGCGAACGTTGCTTCTTTAATGAGTCGTTAGTGGATTTAGCAAAGAGGATGAACGATAAATACATCGATTAAACGCGAACGTCTCCTAATCGAATCGAAGAAGCCACGTCGGCAATTAGTCCTTATTCGAAATATTTGCTTTTTTGATGGAATTTTCACAGAGCTTTCATTTTCGAAAGGAACAATTTATATTTTTAATCAACGTATTCTAACGATGACAATAATTTGATCGTTTTCTTGAACGCAAGAACAAAGTAAAAAAAAATAAATAAATAAAGAAAAGAAAAAATTAGAAAGCTTCGAAATTCCTTATTATAGCTACAAAACAGATATTCTTCTCTTGAAGAAGAAAGTGCTCTTTCGTTGGCCGGTAGCGAAACAAAGCGGAAGTGAAAAATCTCAATAACGTATTGCTTGGAACGGGGCAAGAGGTAACGGTATCAAGATACGGATCATTAACGCTCCTTCGATCTACGATCCAGCATTCTAATGCAACCGCGAAATCCATTACTGCTGCTAAATCGTAAAATCGGCTGCATCATCCAGAAATTCTCTTCTTTCGATTTCCACGCCGTTCTACCGTGAACATGTTGGCTAAGTTAACGTCGCAAGATCTCAGCAGCTGTTCGGATAACACTCGAAAGGGATTACGAGATCTATCTATCTAGCTACGCGTTAAGACGTAACGAAATAATTTCACTTCGGCTTCTGGTGGTCTTCATCCACTTACAGTAAAAGCTAAAGATTAAGATGATAATTATATAACCAGTTTTACGATCGCTTACCTCACGATATTCTCCGTTAGAATGGATTAGAATCTTTTTTCTTCTTTTTTTTTCTTTTTTTTTTTTACACGGAAAAGTAAAATAAGGCTTAACCAAGCAACAAACTCGATAGAAACGATCGATCTCGCCTTTCAAGGAGCGCTATAATTAATGTTCCTTTCTAGTCTGCGTGTCGTTTGTTCACTCTCATATGTAAACGAAAAAACGAAATAATCGGATGGGGACACGTTGAAGAGTAATAAATAATAAATTTATTACTTGTTACTCTGCTCGTGTCCCCTTTTAAGACTCTAGGAATACTCATTCTATGTCCAATGACTGGTGCTATCGCTTAATTATTTACGAGTACTTTCGATATTTCCCATGCTTCTCTTATTTATATTACGTCAATCGATACGCAACGATGCATTATTATGCAACTTTCAATGTAAGATTTTCAAACTATCAAGAATAATATTTTCAAGCGAAATGTCATTTTGATGTAAGAGTTCCCGATGCTAGGGGAAAAGATTGAGGATAGATTTTAATTAACTTTTGCAATTTCAATATGATTAATTGATCGTGCTTTTGGTTTTTTTTTCTTTTTTTTCTGAAATGAAGACTGATTAAACGTAAAGAAAAAAAAAAAAGAAGAAAAAGCAACTTAAGTGACTATTACTCCCTTTCTTAACTCCACCTCTATTCCTTCTTCGTTCAGATACTATCGCACATTCTATGACAGTTTCGAAGCAAGTCGAGGGAAAGTTAGCCTTAGCCCGTGATGTTTAACTTCCTGGAAAGCGAAGAAAGGTTTCTGGTAAGGGACAAGGTACTCTCATTCCTGGAATTTTCGAAGCATCGCTAACGTTAGCGTGCACCCGTTCGCGTTCTCCGAACATGCTAGCTCTAGCTACAAGCTTACCTTTCACGGGCTTTCCGATGCACTTAGGATAAAACGAAACGATAATACAGTTGCTTCTGAATACCGCATATGCAACGTAATTGTCCGCGTTTAAAAAGCTAATGGTAATTAAAAGATAAATCTAAGATACACAAATTACTATACGATACGATCTTACGATTGAATACAATCTTTTCGTTCTTTATTAACTTAACGAAAATAAAACGAAGATAAAACTATCGAAATGAATTTTCGAGCGTTACGAACGAGGAAGAAAAAGATAGATAGTAAAATAAGTAAGTAAATACGTGATTCGATGTTCCAAGTCTTAGATCGGAGAACCCTGACACACATTCCAATAGTTCGCTGAACGCATTTCCCTGCGAATGAAAACGAAACGGTGCGTTCCGCTCGAAGATAACGACTTCGATGAATGAACGATGCACGGTTATATAGCGAAACAAAAGGGAAACTACAACGTCGCCCGACTTATGGAACCAGTCTGACTCGTTTCTACGATACTTCTTTCCTATTCCCTCGATAAAATCGATCTTCTAACATATTTACATTTTTCATTTCTTCGATTCAATCGAAAAAAGATTCGTCTTTTTTGTAAACAAAAAAAAAAGATCGTCGCGATGAAAGGCGTATCGTCGAAAGAAAAAATCGATATCTTTCCTGACGGGTTAACTTGAAACGATGTAAAAATAATTAAATACGATTAAGTGACGATCAATCAAGACAAAAATTCATTCCTCGTAACTAGCTTCGTCTAAAATTCGCAAGTTTATTATAGGCGGTACATCATGATGTAATACCGAAGTCTTCATTCGTAATTAGAAGTAATTAAGCTGCATTATAAAAGTAACACGAGGTGCAAGGCATATAATTACCGACAAAATGGCGTCTAGTGTGCTCGAGTTTAATAAAGTATATGTGTGTCTTTCTCTTTCTCTCGCTCTCTGTCTCTCTTTACTGTTTATTTTCATCGTAAACAAACGTACAGTGTCTCTACAATCTACATTCCCTTCCATGTAAGCAGAGTCAGCGTAACCAGAGAGTGATATGAATCTTGGGATCACTTTATATTCGAATTAACGTTAACGAAAATAAAATTAAAAAAAGAAAAAAAGAGAAACTAAATTTCAATTATTATTACGGAAGCGAATAAATAACGACAAAATTCAATCGACAAATAAACTCGATTGAAGTTCCTTCCCGTTAATTGAAAATCCAAGAAACGTTTGTACTCTTTAAGAAACAACTTTTTACGCGACTGAAGTAAAGAGAAGACGTTTGAATCGATCTATGGATGACGATTAACATTACCGGTAGTTTCCAAGTAGGTTACGACTGCGTCGAGATAAACGACCGATCGAGTCCAGTGGCCATTCCTTGACCTAGACGACACGACATTAACCCAAACCGACCTACTCTCTTCCTCCGGTTCGTCCACCCAGTTCGTTCCTCCATTCTACAAGAACGTATTACGAATAAACCTACGTGATGTCTCAAAGAGACAGACATCTAACTTTTTATCAAATATACACATATATTTTCAAGGATCCCGATTGAAACGAATAGTCTATATCACATATACAATAACGAGATATCTTCCTTTCTTTCCTTGTTTTTTTTTTTTTTACATTCCTTATGATATATATACAATTACTGTTTTTTTTTCTCCAGTTAAACGTTTTCAACTCTTCCAGATTATTATCTGTTAATAGCTTTAACGTTTCGCAAACTGACGAAACGTAAAAACGTTCGAATAATAAATCTTCCTCTTTTGACTTTTGCTCGCATTTATAGTATATCGCTTGGTGTCAAGATATGATTCCAACAAACTTTTTTCATCGTGAACCGTCCATATTTTTTGAACGATCACCTCGTATTCGATCCTCGTTAAATTTAATTTCAGAAATGTTAAACGAAACGAAAATTTTGTTTTGATATTTTGATATTTCAGGCTTTATTGGAATAAAACATAATTAAGCTATAAGCGATATCGTCGAATCAATCAATCTTTTATCTCTAACACGAATAAAATAAAATTTGGCACGTCCCAATAATTCGATCTATCGCTTTTGTATTGTCACACACAACCCATGAATTTTTTGTTGGTATCACGGATGATTCCACGTAGGTACTTTGAGAATCACTGGTTTAGAATATTCGATCGGTCAGGAGAAAAATTTTTTTGACGTTCCAGCTCGTTATAATTATCAAAAGAATAAAGTTACAAGAAATAAAAAACATATTCGTCGATTGCAAGCAATGATCTCGGAATGGACGAACAATCGGATACACTCGGTGCAAATATAATTCCTGGAAAAAAGATACAAGAACTCGTTTGATTTTATTTGAAAGTTTCATCGTCTTTCCGATGTCTTATGATTCTACGTTGTCTTATCGAAAATACTTCGGCTAACGACTTTACCAAAGTGCCACTAATTAGGATTGTAAAGTTCTCCTCGGCTCTTGGGCACCTTGGATACTGGGATATATACTTTTTCAACATAAAACGCTTCGTATTTCACAAAACTCGTTTATACACCTGCGATCATGCGATCGTGCATGATCGAGCCTTATTAAATCGGGCGTGAAATCTATTCGAGTGCGATTCGAGTTAATCGCAAAGAAAAATTAACCGAAATGCGCAGTGGCTTAACGTTTCCCTCATTCTCTCTCTCTCTCTCTCTATCTTCCTGTTTTTCGTTCTCTCCCTTGAATTCTTTTTTCTATGAATAGAAAGAGACTTAATATTCGTTCACCGTTACGTTTACCGAACGAAAGCGGCAAGGTTAATAGGCGAATGTAATGACGTCGAAAGGATCTAATCGGTTAATCTTGCTTGGATTACCTTAATCGTATATTGAAATAACGTGAACTGCTATCAATTCATCTTACGAGGTATAACGAAAAGTATGTAAATTTTTAGTCGAATTTATTATGAAAAAAAGAAAGATATAAAAGGAGGAAAAGAGATAAATTTAAGAGAACTTATTTTTCGTTCGGTAGTTCACTTCCTTACATTTAAATGGCAACTTATTTTTTACCTACGTTCTAACGTTTGACCTTAGAAAACCCGTCCCTAATGAAAACGGAGAAGGATAAGGAAAGGGGAGTTGAGAGTTTATAATTCGTGCGAAATGCCAAAAGCGAGAACACGAAAGGTCCGTACGGACCTGCCCTTCGTTTCTACCCTTTCCTCTCTTCGTCGACCCTCCATCTTCCTCTTTCTACCTCGACGAACATTCAGGATAATTTCCGAGGCGACTTTTAAAACCGCTTCGACAAAATAGCCTTCAGTTCTCGAGTCGCATGCGGTTTCAAGCACGTTCGCGGTAAGATGGCAGATTGTTAAACGTACCTACCTCTTGCAGGTCAACGAATCTAATTTTCGTAATGTTGGAACATTAACGGGAATAGATCGAATTTTAATCCATTTCGTACAAGCTTGCGTTTGCTTGGCCCTTCTCTATCGGTACACTGAAGAATACAGATAGAAATAGAAAGAGAAAAAGCGAGATAAGAATTTTTAGAAAGAAAGACGGTGTTACAAGAACAACAAAATTTTTTAAATTCGAGTGAAAGGTCTATAAATTCAAAACGTTCTTAAATATTTCGTTAAATCCTTAAAATTATACATAAATTGCCTAGATCTTTCGCGATTTATATTCGCATATAGGTATTAAAACGTTATGTTTTAATCGTTACGATTAATGAATCTTTTGAAATTTCGACAAATTGGACGTGTTAAGGGGTAAAAAAGGTGTTCTTCGGGAAGTTCGTTGAAGTCCGCACGAGGTACGCGCGACAGGAAGGGTAGGAAGGAAGTTTTCTATCGATCCAATGGCGGTATTTTGAGGTCAGGGCGCTGCGCCAGCACTGCGGCTACCGGCCACCGTCGAAACCATCCTCGACGTCGACGTCGAAGTCGTCCTCCTCAACGGCGGACATCCGATAAACTCCCTCCTCCTGTTTCTCCTTCTCCTCCTCCTCCTCCTCCTCCTCCTCTTCCATCACCGCTAGTAGCATTAGCAACAGCAGAAGCAAAAGTAGCAGGGCCGACGGCACCATCGGGGTGGCATCTCGCGTGACGGTTCGCTGCATTTTAAAAAACATGGCGCACCGATCGCGCGACCGTAATCGTTCGACTCCTTTCTCGGTTAGCCGCATTGCGGACTCGAATTCTCCTATATATTGAGAAAACGTTTCGCTTCCTTTCCTTCCTTCCTTCCTTCCTTCCTTCCTTCCTTCCTTCCTTCCTTCCTTCCTTTCTTCATCCTACTTTTTCCCTTCCTTCCTCCTCTTCTTCCCATCCGAACATCCTCATTTTCTTTTTCCACCACGAACATTACGTAGTAAAAAGAAAAAATGCGACCCTTTGTTCGAATCCTCGTCGTTTCGATAAATATATTAAATTACGAAAAGCGATGGAAGAATCAAGAGGGTACAGAACGAGAAGGGCAGAAAGAGGAAGGGTGCATATTGGCTTAATTTGAATTTTAATTCAAGTGGAATTTCGTTTCGAAACGAAATTACAGTCGCGTCAGCTAATCCAAGGAAATCAAATCGATAGTCCTTTCCCCGCATAGCCGAGCACTTTTCGTTGCAAGGTCGCGAAGACTTCCTCGAGGATCAACGACCTCTCTCTGTCTCTCTCTCTCTCTCTCTCTCTCTCCAATTTCTCACGGTCCCCCGTTCTTGCTGTTCTTTCCTCCTCCAACTCTCTATCTCGCCGTACGGAGTAGCACGTGCAAGCCGAACGTAATTCATTTCTCCTTTCTCCTTTCGACGGTATTGCTGGTATAACACAGCCGAGAGAGGAAATTTACCCTTGTCGGTGCATGTATGTACCTCTATCTATTTAAATGCCTACGTTTTGAGCTGAATTATCGAATACGTGGAGTCATTGCTACGGGTTAATAAATGAAATCGAATGAACATTCTGTATTTCATCCATTTGACATTATTTCCTTCGTAAGAAAATGCAGCTTTGAAAATAAAATAAAGCGTACATTTACCGAGACCTAGTCTTAAATAATTGGAAGTTATCATATACTTGTTCCGACAGTATATAGAGCATAAATAGTAGAAAAGTAATTTTCAAACAAATTGGCATTCACGATTTCCTTCAAAATTACATTTCAAATAACCTTATTTTATATATAGATGGATAGATATATTTATCTGATTAGAATCAATCACAACGTAAATAACTAATATTGCTAAAGTATTCATCAGACGACAAGTACTATCTTTTCACCTCTACAAAGAATTTTAATCGATACAAAGTATCGCATTATACGTAGCTAATCGACAATAATAAGAAAAAAAAAAAGATTGTTTTTAAATACAAATAATCATAAATATTTCGATTTAGTTGCGTTTAGAAAGATCGAAGACTCTTGGAGATGCGACGTAAATGTAAAAAAGAAAAAAAAGGAAAAGAAAAGAAAAGAAAAAAGGAAGGAAAGAAAATATAAAGAAAAAACCGGAAAAACGGAGAACGTTAATATGAGTCAAGGAAGGAAAAAATTAATAATATAAAAGAGAGAACGAGAGGATGATTCGATCGGCACAACGCTTCCTGTATTAGCAGTCAAGCTAAAAAAGGATGTGTAAGGATAGAAAGGAACATATCCTATAACCTCCACCTTGGCTCGTCGTAAAGTTCGTCGGTGCAATAAGCGAACGATAAGTCTTTCGTCCTTCCTCTTATACGTTGGCGTGCGCGTGCTCATCGCACACGCGTTAACAGAGTAAACGCCCTTTATATATGTAGGTTTACACGGGGCGCGGTATCGACACCTCGTAAAGCAACAGGGGTAAGTCGTTCTTTCTTTTTACTCTCTCGGCTGGTGTATCTACGTGGCACGTAATAAAAAGAGCATACGCGTCGTGTACTTTTCCAGGACGCGTCCATTACGCGCGAGGCGCGTGCGACTGGATAACGCCATGGACAATACCTATAAAAAGTGTTTCCCTTAACCACTATCTATACGTAGATATTAATAAAAGTGTATGGTTTCCTTTCTTTTCTCTTCTTTCTTTTCTTTTCTTTCCTCTTTTCTTTTTCTCTTTTTGGTACGGACTTATATCGAGCAAGTAATAAATTAAGTATATAAGATATCTATATGAAAGTACGAGCGGAGGGTTGATAAAAAAAATCCTATATCAAATATTTTCTCTTTTAATATATTTCGAATTATGGTTATAAACGGATAAACGATTTAATTCAATTTTATACAGGTAATTTTCATTTTAATCGCTTTCATAATTAATGACATAAGTAGTAACATAAGTAAATACCGTTCTTAATATATATAATTTATATATAAATGAGATATATACTTGAGATTCTTGATATATAAACATGTTACAGATAAAAAGGTATATGAGTACGCTTATATAGAAAACGAAGATGGGAACGAAATTAGCAATTTGATGAGTTTGCGAGAATCGACCGACTTATCTCTTTAAATTCCGAATTTTCTTTTCCCACGAGAAAGGAAGGAAAAAAAAGATTCGATGTTACGAAATTAATGGAAAGCGGAGGATTGTCCATAGCGTTTCGAGCGTGCTCGTTCCAGCTCGAAACGCTATGTTTTGCGTCGAAACTTTTGGACGCGTCAGGAAAGGCGAACAAAGAGACAGAGCGAACCGAGAGACGCGTTCCGGTGGTCGTCCCTATCAGCTGGCTCTTCAAGGCTGACGGGACAAGTGGGCGTCACGCATGGGAGATTTTTGGTCGCGCGATCGAATCGTCCAGTAAGCATTTTTTCGTTGAAACGCGCCTGAATGAATGCACCAGGTTGAATATAATCGAGAAGTAACCAAATCGTTTGGTTGCTTTTTCTTTTAAAGGATGTTATCGAATATGAGTTATAAATCGACGTTTAATGCCGCTTCAAGTACCTATACCTATGTATATAACTTATGTACTTGTATATATATGTATGTATGTATATATATATCCACCCTTAGCGAATCACGATTTATACGATTTACCGAGACTGCTTCTGATCGATGGCAAAGCGATTGCCGGCACGTAGGCGGTTCACCACGTAGCGTAGGATGTATAGTCACGTGTTCGATTTAAACGCTTAGCCGAGAAACGAACGTGTGTGAGGGCGAAACGTGTGTCCTATAGAGACGTGGACGAGTACGCGCGAGTAAAGCGAAGAACTTTACGTGGGGTATACGTGGACATGAATGACCGCATGACGGCATATGACTATTTCTTTCTTACCGATCCCTTTCGATCGACTTACACACCTACTTTTCCATATATCCGTATGGAGTACTCTGATGCGTGCAAATTTTTTATAAATATACATATACGTAACTAAGACCTACATACGTATGATATAATAACACACATGATGGATCTGTAAATTATGCAAAATACATATGATGTATATATATATATATATATTTACATATAAATATAATATATGTATATTATATATTCCATTTACTGTGGTTAGGGTACATGACCGCATGCACACACGCGCACGCATACACACACAACGTTACCTTTCTTAACTCGTCTGTGAAAACCTATTCATCTTTCTCTACTGTCTTTGAAAGTACTCGAAAGTTCGCTCCATTTTATCTTACCCACTCTCCATACCTTTACTTTACTCTTCCCTGTTCTTTTTCACGTAAGGAACATTTCGTGTTCATTGCATCGGAACCGCGAAAGTCATTTGGTCATCTGCTTCGCTCTCCCCTTTGCCACGAAGATAGAGCAGATGTCGAATGTATTATCTACAAAACTAACGATCGCCTTCAACGTGTCTGCAACATGACTCGTCCTTTTAGGAGGGTTATTTAACGATTATACGAATTTGAAAAAGGGATAAGATAGTCCGTCGTCGAATGACCTACATACGTATGAATCAAGATTTATCTCTTTTCCTTTCTTTTTCCTTTTTCTCAACTCATTAGATACTTTCTACTCAAATTCGTGAGTGTATAGAGATAATGAATACATTCGATATCAAATCGAAATCGTATAATTAAAAAGTTTGAAACATTGCGCGAGAAGCTTGGTACTTTCCTATCGGTCCTATCAAGCTCGATGAAAATCTTGATTGCGTTTGAAAATGACGAGGAGAAAAGTGGGTTCGTGCCTTTAAAGATAAGTAGGTACATATTTCCCTTTCGTCGGCATCGTCCCACGGAACAGAGCTAAAAGCAAAAGCCAGGATAGGGAACTATGATGGTGGCCTAGGCAAGCCGGTTCCGTTTTCGACGTCGGAAAAGCACGCTTAATAATATTCTCGTGACCCGAGGCTGCTTAGTCGGGAACCCTAGCGCTGTTTATCGATCCGTGAACCAAGTCACGCTAACCGGCCCTCTAACAACTAGAAGACTCTTTCCATGCCGAGGTTAATTCAAATCTCTTTTTTTCCGTCTTATCGAAACTTCGCCGATAGGTAAAGTACGTACATATGTACACGTTCTTCGTGTGGGAGTTATTAAAGAAATAAATAAATAAATAAAAAGAAAGAAAGAAAATATTACAACGATATGTTGTTTCTCAACGTAATAACAATTACAGATAGAGATATCTTGAGGTAATTGAATTGAAAAGAAAAAGAAAGAAAAGAAAGTCAACCTTCCCTTAAAGGATGTTCGAAGGACGACTCGCAAATTACGTCCTATCCTAAAGATCCAACTTCCACGCACTTTCGTGGCTGAACAATTTTATATTCCTCCCTTTACGGATCGGTATCAAGAAACGTGTTTCGCGGTAAGGCCAACTGCGTGCGGTTACGAGGATCTCGCTTCCTCCTCCTTCTTCTCCCCCTCCTCCTCCTCTTCATCCTCCTTCTCCCCTTTCCTCTGCTCCTGCAAGAAGGGTAGAAACTACGGAGTTGTAGGGGTGCCGGTAGAGGTGGGTCACGCGAAGAATGGGCGGAGATTCCAAAAATAGGACCATTACCGATAAGACCTAGCCCAGCAGAGCGGCATAGGTGGGTATATATCGCGAGTTAGGCGATGGCAGGTGATAAAGCGCGGCAAATGGGCTGAACTAAGGGGTTTAGAGAAGAAAGGAGGGTGGTTAGGAGAGAAAGGTGGAGAGAAGAGCAAGGTAGGACAAGAAACTGGCGATAATAGTGTGAAAGCCAACGATGCTTGCGAACCGGGCGAGGCAAAAGTCGCGAAGCGACATAGACGAGATGTACGATGGAAAATGAAATAAATGGGGTGAGGTTGTTCCTGAAACGACATTGCCGTCTGTCCACACCTCGATGCTTCCTCTTTGATCGTCGGCTTAATCGAATAGAATGATTCGACGTCATTGTCCGTTATAAAACGCCCTTCCGTTATAATTAATAAATTAATTGGAATCGTAAAAATTCCGTTTCGATACTTATATCCGAATTAATGCGAAATGAAGAAATTCGTAAATCCCCGTAACACGTCCCTGTCGTTAAATAAACGTCCTGTAAACGATAATGCTCGTAGTAAACGTTCTCCAAAGCGTCGAAGTAAAGTGGAGAACACGTTTTACCATCGAAGCCCGTAAGCGAGTTTGACTTTGAAGAAACGCAGATTATCGTGTCCGATCTATCTGGAAGGCCGATGATTACAACTATTCGATACTATAAAAATCCGACTTAAGTTTAAAGCGAAAGAATAGAAAGAGCAAGAAGAAGAAGAGGAGGAGAAGGAGGAGGAGAAGGAAAAGGTAGTGGGTGTTTTGGTGGTGGAAAGAGAGCGGGGATCGATGTGCGAAGGTAGGAAAGGAAAGGAGGGGATGGAGAAACGACACAGGAAAGGTTTGAGTGGCGTTTCTACGAGGGAATCGCGTGACTACTCACGGATCAATAGTTTGCTCGTATACGTGGGTACACAAGTCGGCTTCTACGAGCGTTGCTTTGGGCGCTGGCGCTTCTGTCGACGAGGGTGAGTCGGCGAAGGGCAGCAAAACGACGAGGAGGAGGAAAGTATGAGAGGGGAATGAAGGAGGCCCAGTAAGAACCCCAACGAGTCGAATCTACGCTTCTTACTGGCGTCTGTGGACATTGTACACGTGTCTATACTTTCTCTATCTGCATTATGCAATCCGATCATTTTCTCATCATTCTTCCTCGATGACTAGCCCTCGCTTAGTGATCTTTTTTCATAGCAAATCAATTCGACGACTTACACTAATGTATTTCCGCAAACGACTCGAGCCGAGTCGAGTCGAGTCTTTCCCATTTTTTTTTCATTAATTAAATTCACTCGTATACACGCACACACATATACGGACTTTTTATAATTACGGTATTTAAATCTGTCTATTTCTTTGATTAATTATAAATACTTTTATGTAATTTAATTGCATTAATACATATATAACGATATTATTTTTCTCTAATAATAATAAATAATATGGCTTTTAATCGTATAACGATCTCGGATCAGTTTTTCGATCTATTATATAATCATATTCTTCTACTAGGCGAGCGTGCATTGCTCGAAATTGGTAGCCCGTAATGACACGTAGACAGAGGCGGATTCACGATCTAGGAGGTCTCTTTCCCAGACGTAAAGCCCTGATTTTCCAGTCCGGTGCGAATCGCATTATACGGCTACCTACGTATATATTACGAAATGCGTTACGTTGAAAATCACTGACTACAGCGTGAAATCTATTTAATAAAAGATCTTATCCGATGATTTAAAACAATATTCCGATGCCAATTGTTTTTAATTGTTTTTATCGCATATATTTATGTATCACTTTTATCGCGATGAAAAAAAAGAAAAGAAAAAAAAAGAGAAGAATCAAACGTACTTTGATTTTCCTGATCTATGGATTTGTTTTAACAAACTTATGTTAGTATGAACTACTATCCTATCCCCACGAATGAAAATAGAACGAAATAAAACGTAAATGCTTCGGGAAAGCAAGTACATAAAATAAACGAAGCGGAAGAGAAAGAGAGGAAGAGAGAGAGAGAAAGAGAAAGAGGGAGAGAGAACGAGTGTGGCGAGCGTAAACTATACATCGGCAGTAATGGCAGGCCGTATCGATCGAAACGAAATGTTCTTGGAAACGTGACAAGCTTCGAGTTGTTTTTGCTCGTCCATTTATCGGACGTGTGGCGTGCGTACGAGCTTATGAGCTCCGACCGTGTGCTTTTTTCTTTCCCCCTTTCTCCCCATCCTTTACCCTCTCTTTCTCTATCTCTCTCTCTCTCTCTCTCTCTCTCTCTCTCTCTCTCTCTCTCTGTCTCTCTCTATTTCATTCTTCCATCTCTCCTTCTCCTCTTACTTGCACCCTTCCTCTTACTACACCTGAACCATCACTAATGTACGCCCGTATGACGCACGGACTCTCACGAGAATACATTAAAGGGTGTCGTATGTTATTCTTAAAAAGGGTAGACCTACACTCGATTTATCGCAGACTGTCTACCCGACGTCTAATATCTTATTAGAAAGGCGTGCAAGAAGGAACTCTCTTACTCGTGAATATCTGACTTTTAGACTCACTTGTCTACGAGTTCTTACAATTATATAGGGTGTTCCTTTGCTTCCTGCTACGTTTACGTAATTGACGAATAGTTATACGATCGTTAAATATATCGGATTATTCCATACTTTCGATCCGATTGGAGAAAAAAAATATTCGTTCCTATCGAATTTACTTTCATTATCTTTTATCTTTCATCCTTTCATGTTGATCGGTCGGAATAATTTTTCTCTTTGGAAATTTCTTATTCAAAGAAGCGTAAAATATGTTATCTCTTTTTCTCGAGATAGCCTATATCATTATATCGTTTTTTCGATCTCTAATAACGAGCACTCTAATAACGAGCTCGATTTCACGTGTAAAAGTAATATAATCTCGATAAACGAAATTGATGAAAAAAATAAGAAAAAAAAAAGAAAGAAAGAAAAAAAGAAAGAAAGGAAACTTATCGTATTCTCAGTTTCTTTGGCAACGAATGAATAAATAAAATGGAATGAATAGTCGCTACTTCAACGGTACACGTTCCTTGACGTGCGTTCGTGTTTGAGATGATCGATGATGAATCTTTTTATGACACTTTCTTAGGAAAGTCGTTTCTCCATCGATTGGTCACGGTCCTTGTTTCTTATTCTTTATAAATAATATTCATTCGCGTATAAAACGCTTTATGCAAAATATTATGGAAAAACCACGGAATCATGCGAGTGACTGTACACCCTCGTCGATCTCGTTATCGTAAAGAAGAAGAAGAAGAAGAAGAAAAAAACAAGAAAAAAAACAAGACATATATAAATAGACGAACGAATTGTGAATCGTTTCGAACGTGCTAACGTAGGAAAAGAGAAGTTCGTCGCGAATCGATTGCTCGAGATGATCTTATCCTCTTTCGATGGTTCAATCGTCTTCGAAAGCTTTTTCCACTTTCGATAAAATTTTTGGAAAACTGCGAAACATGACTTTGAAATAAACTTGAAGATTTCCGCACATACCGATTATTCGAATATACTTTCCAAGCAGGTAAAAAGAGTTCCTTCTTTTCGAAAAGATCGTTGAGATGCGATAAAAAGAGGAGAGGACGCCTGAAATTCTTACGAAACACGTTTTCTCGAGATCTGTCAAACACGTGACCCTCCAGTTATACTGACTTGATTTGGTACGCTTTCTCTCTCTCTCTCTCTCTCTTTTTCTTCTCTCTCCAAAAGCTCCGAGATATTCCGGAATCTGAGGAGTCCAAGTCTCTTGTGTCAGGCTCACCGAGCCATTCTACCGATCCGATCTTTCCAGCTTCATGGTAACGTCAGTGAATATTTTTTTAAAAGACACTCCCAGACAAAATGTTTCAAGCAAGTATATATAGAAACAAAAAGAAACGCGTACGGCGAATCATTATATCTTCCCACTTGACGATACTCGCTTCGTATAATTGACGATAGTAACATCAAAATTATGTATCTAGTCTCGTACCGAGGAACGCGAATCTCCGAGGCTATAGAAACGAAGGGAAGAAATATACGTATGGACGATGAAAGAGAAAGATAGAGATAGAGATAGAAGTAGAGATATAGATAGAAAGAGAGAAAGAGAGACGAAGGTAAGAGTATAAAATGTATATAGAAAAAGAGATGGACGAACAAACCGGAAGTACGGCCGCGTGGTCTCGTAGTTCATTCAAGCTCCGCTTCCAGGTTCGTTTATATATGCTCCACACGTATGTTTCTCGCACACGCGAAACAGCCTCCAATCCCGTTTCCACGTTTCCCTCTCTCACTCTCTCTCTCTCTCTCTCTCTCTCTCTCTCTCTTTCTCTTTCTGTCTTTTTCTGTTTCTCTTTTCCTCTACCTCTCTCTCACTCTCAGTCTTGCTCGCGGATCTCTCGTTTACTCACTCTATCGCTCCTTTAGCCTCTCTTTGCCGTTTCTTCTTCGTTCTCCTGGTTCGAACAATGGAACGGCGATGCCATAATACACGCCAGAGGGTGATTAATAATTCCAGGTGCAACGATGAGCAAAGCCAGCCACGAAATCCGAAACATTTCCGTCTTGGTGCAGTACGTTGTTGCTGCTGCTGCTGCTGTTACTGTTGTTGTTCCTGTTGCTGTTTCTGTTACTCCAATTGCTTCGATGCGTATTGTTTGCTAACTGTCAACGATTCACTTTTCACTTTTTCATTCATATATATTGATTATATATATATATATTTTTTTTATAATGATTTTTATCTAAGCTATAAAGTAAAATCCGCCGAGAGAAATGAACATTATTCTTTCGTTTCAAAATTTTTAACTTTCCTCGTTTATATACATATTATAACATATAGAGAATACGTGCGTATTATATTATATTTGAAGATTCTAACGTTATGTGATTCATCCAGTGTATAAAATAAATTAACGAGGATTCTCCGTTACTATAGTTTGTCCTTAATCGATCATGACGAATGAAAAATCGATCGTTAATATTATTTAAAAACGCGGAAATTGCTGGATGAAACTGAATACAACGCGTGCAGACTCGGCGAGAATTATTTTTAATTAGTCGAAGTCGCCGTAATACGTAGTAGCTTTTACGAATGAACATTTCGAGAGAGCTTGGTCACGCCCCTGACGAAGAGAATCGTAAATTTACGGTTGGCGAGTCATGAGACGGAAACGAGGGAGCATCAGGTGTTGGTGGACCCACCTGCTCCCGCGCTCCTTCTTTCCTACTTACTCTCTTTCTCTCTCTCTCTCTGTTATTCTCGATCTCTTTCAATATTGTTCCACTTTTTCTCTCGTAGTTTCTCCTTCGCAAAAAGTTAACTTCTTTACAATAAATACGAAAATTTTCGATTTTCTCCTTCCTAGGAAAATCGTTAATAACTTCATATATCATTAATACATTAGAAAGAGATTAGATTCGTTCGACGATGAAAAAGAAAAATCAGATAAAACAGCTCGATCATTTTTTCCACCGGGGATAATAATAATACTAATGAAACCACTAAACTGATAAAAAAAGAATGCATACTCTATAGGAGAATGGGTTTGTTGATGGGAGATAACGACGTACTGCCTATGAAAAGGTTCGTAAAAAAAAATTGCGTGGAAAGAAAGCATCGATTTTGTCTCACAAAATGCAGGGTCAAGCCGTTATTACCTATCATGTCACCTCTCTCGATAATACGTTCACGATACCGAGTAATCCTTCGTGATGTAGTATATCTCGTTGTTGACATCAAATATTGTGTTTTACATCTGTAAGAGATACATTGTAAAAAGTATATACTTTTTAAATGATCATATATATATATATATATATATATATATATATATATATTGTTGCAGACGCGATCAACGGTATTAAAAGATCAATTCGAAAAAAACGTACGTCATTCGTGATATAATCGATTAATTAAGCTGTTTAACCTCCTGACAAAGGGAACACGAAGAAACCGAGATGTCGACCTACACACGAATAATCTATAATGAGAGAGAAAATAATAATTTTGTAAAAATCGATAGGAAAAAGAATGACTGGACGTGTTTGAAATGGACATGTGCCGACGCGACGGGGCGATCGTATTCTACGCAAGATCAAATGGAAAATGGAATGAAAGGCAATTTCGCAAGGCGGAAGGGGAGTCCTGGACAGTCGATCTTTGAATAGAAACGCTATTTCGCACCCCCCGCACGGTTGAATGGACGTGGATCGTTCGGCTGACGTCATTTGCTCGGACATACAACTAAAAAAGTTGAGTTCTTTTTACTGATATTCGAATCCGTCGGTGTACACATTCGATTTGCTTCTCTCTAATTTGATATTTTATATGAAATCCTATGGATTCTCCTTATGGATATTTATTAAGACAATAACGCTCAATGGCAAATTATATCGAATAAAATTAGTTGATAAAATAAATCGAATTAAATGAACGAGCTATATCAAATACGTTCGGCTTTTCAAATGAAATAAAGATTTTCTTTCACTGACATCCCTACGATGAAACTCGTCGATACGGCTCTCGTTTCTCTTTCTCTCCCTCTCTCTCTCTCTCTCTCTCTCTTTCTCTCTATCTATCTTTCACCGATCGTCGATTCAAATTACTCCGTGAACGGATAGCAGTAGCCTAGTTACACTCAGCCGAGTGCCGCTTTCGATTTCCGAATACTTCCTGGACGGTAACCGATACAGCCTCGCCTTTAATTGCCTTCGAGCATCTCCAAGAGAACTCCTTTTCGAGGTTGCCTTTAACTTGCAATACCTTGCTCAAGAGATATCGAAAAATTATTTCAACTTTACTTTTAGAGGTACGATAAATTCGTGATGGTGGTGGTGAATTGGTCGAATTAAATGTCAGTAATATCGGTTCTTTTCACTCTATCATGGCTACAGGGAAATCGATTTATTCCAACGACCACAAAGTAATAATTTAGGTATATCGCTAACTTTCAAAGAAATTAACCTGGTGCCTGGTCGCACACCCCAAGTACTACGATACTAAAAAGGATAGAAAAAGAATGAAAGAAAGAAAGAAGAACTCGAGCTGATATCGATTCGCCTTCTTATTCTTTCCTTGGTGATAATAGAGCCTATAAAGGTGTGTACCTCTTTCTCTCTCTATCTATCTACATACATATATACGACAGCCGTATCTGAACTCTCGACGGAGAGCAAGCGATAAAATTAATCTTCTCTTCGTGACATTAGAACGACGCCAGTCAGCGAATAATTGTCGGCTATTTTCGACTCTGCAGTATAATTTCTGCGGCCCTGTTATTTGGTTATTCGTTCTCATGGTTTCTACGATCACGAAGAGAATTCGATTATTAATTCGACAGTTCCTTCGTAAAATGTCATAAAAAGGGGTAGCCGATCGTGAAGAATGAATTAACGATCTTGAATAAGTTAAAATCGATCTCCGTACCGACGTCGAATCGTTTTGAAATTAAAAATAATATATTCCAACGAGCAACCCTTTGTTACTTTACTTTACTTCATAATCTACGTTTTAAATAATTCATTTCTCAGGTGATTCCATCGAGAAACGTTTTATTAGCCGAGTTCGTTTATCTAAACTCTATCGAAATCTCTATATCATTTATTAATGCCGACGTTCGATGAAGTATAACGAATAAAACGTATGCGCTCGAAGGTTTAGAATACTGAAACATTGTTTGCACTTTTATTTCTTGTTTGTGTAGACCTCGTTGACATAGATATCCACGAATATCGAATTTTCTTTGTATTATAATAAAATAAAGTTCAGATCGTACGTCGAACGTATTTAAACTTTCATCCCTCTTGCACTTAATAATCACATAATTCACCTAGCGAGCGTGTGAACGCGAAGTTACCGATCTAGTACGTACCTATGGAATATTCATTATCAACGTCCCGAATCGATGGATGGAACATTGATGATGACGGTCGTAGATATCTTCAAAAGGAACTCAAATAAATTAATCTAACACGTGGGAGATCGATAGGATCGATTTACCTGTCTCCCTCCAAGATTAAGGTCACTTTGATACATACCATTACAATCGCACATATATATATACATATAATATATACACGTATACATACATACATATATGTATGTATGTATATTCCGCGTAAGTATTTATAGATACGTAGAACACATAGAAACAGGAAGAAAAAGGTAAGAAAAGGAGAACGAAAGAAGAAGGTCGACGTTCTGTAAATAGGAATCGATCGATAAACTCTTTCACAATGATAATCCATTCCACGAGATATAGAATAAAAAACCTTTCGAACGAAGAGGAGTCTTGCGAACGACTTTTTACGAATTTTCCCTTGAAAAGGGGATGGATCTACCGTAGAGGTAGAAATAGAAGAGACGAAGAGTAAAGGGAAAGAGAGATAGAGAAAGAAAGAGATATATAGGAGGAAAAAATAGGAGGAAAAAAACGAGAATGAGAGAGCGGAGGTTGATAGGCTGGCCGGTCGGCTCACAGGTGCCCCCGGAGCGTGATCCATAATGGTGGCGGGTGGTGGTGGCGGTCTTGTATACACGAGGAGCTGGCATGGCAACGGGGTCGATAAATACCCCGGCACGGCAGCGACTTCCGATTTCATCGTTCCTGCCATGCCGGCATCGCAACGAGCTCTGGCATTCGCGGTGAGCACCGTAATAATTCCCTCTCGACGTGGCATCAACACGCTTTTTTTTTTTAACCCCTTTTCCATCGTCCTAACCCCTTTCCATCCCTCGAGCAAAAAGCCATCTTTTTCTTTTTTTCTTTTTTTCATTTCTTTTTTTTCTCTTTTCCATCGAGGAGTCCTCCTCTTGGAAATCATTCCATCGATCTACCACATTCGTTATTTCACGTACCTAATCGTATTTGAAATGAAAATCATCTTGGAAATTTTCAACGAACGAATTGACCGAAACGAAATATAATATCACGAATCGAACGTACTGATAAATAATTGAATAATCTCTCGTCTTTCGTAAAAGTATTCCGTGATATTTCGTTATTTCTATAGTTTATTCGTTGGTTCTCGTGACGGTAGAATGAACGTACAAGAGAGCCAAGGGCAATTAGCATGTTTTACGAGCGATTTAGAAAAACAGAGACACGAAGAGTGTTTGCTCACGAAGGGCAAACCTGTATCGTTCTCGAAGTTAGAAGGAATCATGCGATGGAAAAGAGAAATAAAAAGGAAAAAAAGAAAAAGAGAGAGAGAGAGAGATAGATAGATAAAGATAGAGAGATAGAGAGAAAGAGAAAGAGAAATAGAAATGGTAGAAGGTGTTCGAAGGCCATAATTATAAGAGTTAGCAAAGCAAAGATTTCGTAGAGGCAGCAGCCCTCGTGATCGTCGTCGATAGGAACTCCTTATCCGTGGCAGGTGCACACCTTCGAGGAAACGTGCCCGCCTCCTCCACCTCCGCGCGAGATACCACACCGTTCCTTTTGTTTTCTTCTCGTTCAATCACCTCTCAGTCTAAGGAACGATGAATTCTAGTGGAATAAACGAGGTATACCGTAGCACACCATATGATCTTAGCAGTCCTCCAATGCGGAAGACATCGCAATAACAAGGAGAAACGATTTTATCGTGACAATTTCCAATCGATACACGCGAGATCCGATTTAATTGCATTCACTGACGAGTATCTACCGATAAATAAATCGTTCGCTTCGGTTTAAAATACCTGCATCGCAAGATACTTGAATAACTTGATAACATCTACGTAACCAACGAATCATCGTCGTCATCGATAACATTCCTCGTTATAAATTCTTTCGTTTTCATTGATCCGGCGATTAATGGCGTTTCGTTTTAAAAGAAAAAAGAAAAAAAGAAAACGAAAAGAGGAAAGAAAGATAGAGAGAAAAAAAAGAAAAAAACAAAAAAGGAAAAGAAGAAAACAAACAAACCAGGAGAAATAATTACAATCCGTAGCAGATGTCCCCGAGCGATATCTTAATGCGTGCGGTACTTTCCTTGATATCGTTGATAAAAATTACCCGTACAATTTTTTTAATACCCATGCTAGGAGAACGTTGGCACTCGAAGATAACGAAAGGTCGAGGGCGATCGTTCGTCGAGATCGTTACCACCTGAAAAAATGATTTCGTTCTCGTACCAACGAGAAATAACATTGTACGTTTGTGTTTACGTATGTGTCCATAAGAATCAGAATAAAAGAGATAGGAAAACGAGGAAACAGGATAGATAGTATACTTTGGTAAATTATTGGATTTCCAAGCGCAGCGACGCTTAATAATTCTCGAGAAAGTCATATCCATTTCATTCGTTTATTTACACGCTTTAAGAAGAAATCATCCTTTCATTGCGTTCATTCGACACCCTATAAAAGTAATAATCACGCGAAAAATAAAAGATCGACGACTCGACGACTAAAAATACGCAAGAAATACATCGTAACGAAAGACAATAAAGGGAGTGGAAAAAAGAGGAATGAGAGTGAGAGAGAAAAAGAAAGACAGAGAAAGAGAAAGAGAGAGAGATGGATAGAAACTGATGGTGGCCTGCGGAAGCGATAAAATTATCGACGATTTAATCGGAAAGTAGAATAAAGCGAAGATTGCCAGCAATTTGCCGATCATCAACGCCGACGGAGAAAGGATTGCGAGTCCGTAGTTTGTCCTTAATCGGTCGGCCATCTCTCATCTGGAAGAAGCAGCGAGATGAGAGAGAGGCAACTGGAGTATGCTATAGTATAGTATAGAGCCGACTTGGACGCTCCTGCGTGTCTACTTTCACTGTATAAGTGTAAGGACACGCTCGAGCGAACTCCGGTAATGATCCACGAAGCAACGACGATATCCACGATGAATCGGCATCCAGCAAGTGATGGCATTGCAAGATCCACGATTATATATTGCACATCTGTGAATTCTTCCAGTGCCAAGACCCGCCAGAACCCTCACAGACTTCTTCGTCCTCTTCTATTCCTTCTTTCTCCTTCTTTCTTTTCTCTCCCCTCTCCATCTTCTTTTTTTTCTTTTCTTTTCTTTCTCTTTGTCTTTTTCTTCTTCTTCTGCTTCTTCTTTTTCTTATTTCTCTTGATAGACATCTTTTGTTTGACTCTCCCCTGTGTCTTCTTTTTAGAGAAAAATATTTATATGTATGTATGTATATATATATTTTTTTTTCTTCCCCCTTTCACGATCTCTCGACCATTACAGCTTTAATAATTTTTCGAACGTGTGATTTTAACAAAAGATCAGAAAATTCGTTATCTCTGCGTTGAGTCATTGTTTATACGCCTGTGCATATAAAACAGACAGATGCATTTCGATCGAACTTAAATGACGTTTTACAAATCGCAGACCTTCCTGAAATACATCTGCCACGTCAAGTACGATTGAAAAACCGAACCGATCAAGAAATTAATTGCGACTACGTGTTGGGTAATAAAAAAGAAAATATTTTTCATTCTTTCGAGAACGGACGTACGAATATCGTTCGCAACCAACACAATAACAAACAGTTTACGTTATCGAAGGAAAAAGAAAATTACAATTCACGTAGATACATCGATAACCTTAAATCATTCTTCGTGTTTATGTCGGAATAAAAAATACAATGTTATTTTAAGTCGAACGAAACGAGACGGTTTCTCAAATAGAATACGAAGAATATACGAGACGAAATGTTGCACTTTGCCGACGGTCGAACAAAAAAGAGAAACATTTGCATCGACGTTGTGGTTTCCCGTTTATGAACGTCGTTTTACAGTGGTAATCGAGATCCAATGGGTTAGGTAAATTATCAAAGTTATCAAAGTGACCCAGTTAAGCAGTGGCCGGTTCCGTCTATCGATTCTTTTTAATCTACCTCGATCGAGCATTTTGCACGAAGTTTATCGAGTAAACAGTAAAGTTGCTCGGCACTTTCTATCGCTAGATCTCGATGAACACGAAGAGATACGCGAATGCATTATCGAACGTACATATTCACGTCGATTTCGTCACCAAGAATGGCGTAAGAGGAAAACTAGAAGAAGACAAAAAAGAAATAGAAAAAAAAAAAGATCGAAACATTGAGAAACGAAAAGAAAAAAGTCTCGCGAGTTACGAATCACGTGCATGCAATATTCAATCCCTCCGTTTTTACCAAGCTTCCTTTTCGATCATCGACTCGTACCACTTACGCGTACGATCGAGTCAAACCAAGTTGACACTATTCTTATATAGGATTCCAATCGACGCTACTTCAAGGTACTTTATCGCTCCTTCTTTTCTTTCTTATTTCTTACATAGTTTAATTTACGACAGAATATAAGATACGACGAAAGAAAAACGAATCGAACGAAACAAACCGTTGTCGTTTCGTCATTCCGTTCGGTCACTTACGATTCGACGGCACGACGATCGGCAATAAAATAATATCTTCTAACGTAATTACAAAACTCGAGACGCGAAATCGCGAGAGAAAAAAAAAGGGGTGCAAAAAAGATGGTTCGAAGACCTTCGATGGTCATGTGCCTGTGAAATTAAGGAACAAGAAGACGAAGACGGAATCGAGAAAGAAAAAATAACGATATATAAGAGGAAACCGAAAGAGAGAAAGGAAAAGAAAGAAAAAAAGAAGTAAAAAAAAAGAAGAAGAAAAAGAAGAAGAAAAAGAAGAAGAAGAAGAAGAATATATGAATGGAACAAAGGGAAGGAACACTCGGCGAAATTTGAAGAGACAACTTAAAGAGGAACGGAACGCGCGGGTTGAGCGCGGCACACGAACTGAACACGAAAACCGTCGGCTGGACCCCTCGTGAAACTTCGGTGTCGGCCGCCTCGTGTCGAGGTTCGGCTTCCGGCCGGCCGGTCGGATCGGTCGGACGCTCCTCCAAGTCTGCCGCGACCGGCCGACGCGATGAACGCGCGAATGGCCGCCGGCTCTACCAACGGATATCCTTCAGCCCTCTCTCTCTCTCTTTCTCTGTCTCTCTGTCTCTGTCTCTCTGTCTCTGTCTCTCTCTCTCTCTCTTCTCCCTCTTTTCTCCCTCTCTCTCTCTTTCTCTTTCTCTCTTTTTCTCTCTCTGTCTCTCTCTGTCTGTCTCTCTCTTCCATGAGAGAGTCGCCGAACACGACGACTTTCGGCCGACGCCGACCGTACGAGACTGCCGACGCGGAGCGTCGCACAACGCTTCGCGGGGGTGCCTTCGACGCGACTGCGCCCTCCTCTTTTTTCGAGCAACCCCTACCCTTATACTCCGCAACACCTACTCTACCCTTTCCTTTTAAGAGAGGTCTACCTTTGACGTATGTACCACAGAGGTGTGTCCAATTAACTTCGTTCGACTTGTCTTTTTTCCCTTTTTCTATCTTTACGTTATTACACTACGTGGTGATCCTTTTTCCTTTTATTTTACCTTACGAGTTCAATGAGTGATAAGTATATTATCGTTTAGAAAGAGATTGTCACATTTCCTTGTTGTATGTGTATATTCTATGTATATTCTGTTTCGAAAGTTCTTCTCGGAAGCGTTCCTTACTTATTCAGATTCGAAATTATCGCTTCAAAGAGGTATACCAATTAGTTAAAATTATTTTAATGCGAATAGATATTTCAAATAATAATTGTCTTACGATTGATATATTTCGATTGGAAATTGAAGGTGACTCGACAAAGCTACCTCTTGAAATGACCTTTATTTATTATTTATATTAAAAAAAACTCTTGTTATCTTTCGAAATATAATCATATCGTAAAATACACAGTACTTCTTTTTCTCGCTTTCGAAGCGAGGGAACGCGGAATAATCGAGACGAAGTCAGCGAGAAAAGCGAGGGTAAAGTAATCGTGTAAGCCGACCACCTGGATTATTCTCTATGGTGATATTGCAACGATTGCTCCCTGTAAGTGGAGGCGTTGTAGGGCGTGCGAACGTTCGGTTAGCATGCTTTCCCTTTGAACGTTGCATCAAATAGAGGATTTACATTATATGGCTGCGCACTTTGACAAATCATGTATTTACTATTTTCCCCGTAAAACGAAGAGTAAGTACGACGAATCGCATACAAATCAATCGTGTGTTATCGATCACTATCGAAATCATTTATATACTTATTGCTATTTGTCTAGCTTTTTATCGAATTAAAACGAAAGACGTCAATTTGTCAAATTATTAAACACATATAATCACTTATTTTCTCGTAGGAACAATTTGCTCTTCGATGATTTGATCGAAATGAAAGAGCTCTTTGTTCTTTATAAAAATGTTTAATTAGAAAAGCACGTAAGTCAGATCAAGATCAGATCATGCTCAAATACCCCACTTCGTTTGTCCGTTTTACGAATCTATTTCGATTTTAAATTATGTTTATTCTTCTACGATCGGACGATCAAATACGAACAATCAAATAAATTATAATTTACAATTAAATGTAAAGAAAACTATTAAAAAATTTCTTTGCGAATTTTTCTATCCGAACAAAATTAATACTTGTCAGCGAGTTTAGAAGGAAATCGAAAGGATTTCGATCGAAAATCGAGTTGGTCGGATCGAGGAAAGTAGAACGCGAACGCGCGGTTTAACGCAACCCACGCCTATCGCCGATCGATAGCGACGCGCGCCCGCTTTGGTTATACAGCTGGCATAATCAATACCGATTGATGTGTATCTAGAAAGAAAATAAAACGATAGTACTCCTAAATGCAACGAGAACGTGTAAAGCGAGTAAAAAAAAAAAAAAAAAGAGGAAAAAAAAAGAGACGAAAAAATAAATCGTCGTTAAATGGACATTATAAATTCTGCCATTTATAAAAATATTATAGATATACAAATATTAATATCGATGGATTACTTTGCTTTGAAAAAAAAAAAAATTGACAGTTTTTAGTTACGAACGTTTGCGACGAAATAAAACAATTCTTTTTCGCGTTTCGCACAAACTCGATATCGTTTTAATCGATCATTGATCTAGTGAATATTTTAGAATAAACGTTTGATTCTCCGCGTACTATTGTTAATAAGAATCTCTAATAGGAAGACCTACTACACCTTCGGAAGAAAATAAGGTCACTATGGCGCCTGCATGACCACGAGTTTCTCGTAGAAAATTTCTCTCGATCGATCGATGACTACCGATCGTCTCAACTTTCCTGTCATTAACGGTTGTTTGTTCATTAAAGAAAATTCTTATTCGAAGGAAAAGAAAACTCTTTATATATTCGATTAAAGTTTTACGAAGTAACTTTTCGACCGTGAACGATTCCATCGTGCGAAATACTCACCTACCAAGAAGTCCAAGAAGGAATAAAAACGATAGAATGAGAGTTAAGAAAGAGAGAGAGAGAGAGAGAGAAAGAAGTTGATTTATTCAAGACGTAGCTCGCTTTCGCTCGAAACGAGTAAGGCCTTATCTTTGTCGGTCCTCACGCACTATGCGATTCTAACGGCGTTGAATTCTTTCGCGATCGCTCGAATTACGTGATTTACATGATTCGATCTTTCTCTCAAAAGAACCATTCACGATTTTCCCGTTCTATCCTTTTCGAATGCCAATATCTAATCGTTCTAGGTCGATTTTATATCTAATTCTATCTTATACGATAAAATAAAAGAGAAAAGAGAAATAAAATAAAATAAAATAAAAAATCTGATGAGAAAATACGAGCACTTAAACCTTAAACATATTTTAGCTCGAATTTTATTAAATTTCTCGAAAATCAATTTACCGATCGTTAAACGGACAACAAGGACACAACACAAATTCGACGTCGCAAATTCATTAAGCTCGCAAATTTCCAAGCAAAACCTACTTTGATGTTGTTTCAAGCGCGACCAGCTCCGACGTTCGCTTGTGGTTAGTTACGTGTTTGCTCGCGACACCTTGTTAAAAGTGTGGTAACGTTTTTTCTAGAAGAACGAAACGTTTCTCGTGACGTATGTAAACAAGGTTTATGCGTATCCCTCGTCGCAACGTTATCGCTCGCAGGAAACTCTAACGAAAATATAAACGTCTTACGATGTTGACTTGCCGAGCTGGGCGGGGGTGATGTGCATATTGGTTACTTGGAAAAGGAGGAATTTAGAAAGTAAGAAAAACTTGTAAGAGATGGCAAACAAAGAAACCTGTGGGTGTATGTGTGTGTGTGTATACTTATCACGTATAGATAGGAAATTAAACACTAACGTTTACGAGTGAAAGTACTCTTTCGAAAAAGAAACAAACAAAAAAAAAAGGAAAAAGAAAAAAGAAATCAATGTATATTTAAGATACGATGATGGAAACGATCGACGAATAAAAAAGTATCTTAATAATTAAAAAAAAAAACAAACGTTATCGCACGCACTTAAATAAAATCAAGAATCATTGGCAACGCAACAAGAACTTCGACGAGTCTCGTAGAAAATTCGGCCATCGAGTCGGCGTAGCGGCCAAGTTCAAGGGCTCGTCGAGATGAACTCTTTGCTAACGCTTTCTCTCGTAGCTTCGATCACGTACTGGGTGTATACGCGAGGTTTCCATTCCTGACCGCATTTCTTGCTTTTTGTTTGGAATTCAAGCCTTAGAATTCTGAAGCGTGTGATCTTTACAAAAAAAAAAAAAAAAATAACTTATGGATCGTACTGTAAACGTTACAATCCCACATTTAACATATTTCCGATGAATTTAACGATTTTACGTTAATTAACATTATAAAATTTGTACGAACGCGTGCCTACGCACGCACACACACACATATATAGAGGCGAAACGTAACGATCGATTTCTTTTTATGGTGAACGTAACATTCAATTCGACGAACGCTAATTTAATTTCCGCCACATCTCTCTCTTTCTCTCTCTTTGAACTGTTTCTTTTTTCAACGAGTTGTTAAAAGTGTGCGTGTAATATAGCATATTGGTTCATGAAATAAAGTGGAAACAGAGCGGAAAGTAAGGGGTGCTGTAAAGCGTACCGTTCCTGGTAATTAATATTTTGAATCACTCGAATCGGAGACAGGGAGTCCGTTTATCTCGGCTTTGAAATTGTAAGGACTTATACGCGTTCGTTTCTTCGTATAATAGAAGTAATATCACGTAATAGCGCTCTGGTGTAGGTACATTCAACTGAAAGATTAATTAGCGTTTACGTAATCGCGTTTAAGGCGACTCTAACGAGATCCACGTCGTTATATCTCGTACTCAGGTACTACTATGTATCTATAGATATACATATATGTATACATACATACACACATATATATATGTATACGTATACACACGAATACGCTCAATTCGTTGCAAACGACGATAATTCAGTCGCACGAGTAACCTTGGCTGATCGTTTTACTCATTATCTTTGTGCTCATTACTTTCTCCTCTCCTGCACGTGATTAAGAGTCGCCCAGTTTACGGGCTACGATGAAACACATCGAATCGACATTTTCCACATAAAAGAGAACGAACCACGCGCTCACGTTCATATTCTTTTTTATGGTTTCTTTTCTTTTTTTCTTTTTCTTTTTCTTTTCTTTTTCTCTACAAAGAAAATTCCAACGTGGATCGTAGCAAGCAACGTTTTCTATCCTCCGACGAAACCATCCTCCATCAATTTCTAACTTTCATAATCGATTTAAACTCGATAGTCTCGATAATGAGTATCTTGATTAAACTAAGAGGTATATACATACATATACGAGCTAATCGCTATAAATTTTGATGGCAAATTACTGCGAAACGAAATTTATAGAGCCGATCAAAGAGGAAGTATTGCTCGTTACGCTGATCGATCGGCATGAAACGCTTTCCTACAAACGAAAGTACCACGCGGTTGTGCTCGAATTTGCTCGCATCATTAAGTACGAGACATCGGATTGTAAAAAGATTGAAAAAAGAAAGAAAAAGGAAAAGAAGGGAAGGAAAAAAAGATGAAGTTTATCTAAGTCACGATGACTTTTCCAATCGCGTTTTGCGACGCGTAAAAGTAGACGTTAGTCAGGAAACGGTTACCCATCGATAAACCGACGTTTATTCGTATTCGCCTTGGGTTATAGATCATCGTCACGGATACGGAGAACGGAAATTGCAAGCGAACGCGAAAGTTTGCCTTGCGAACCAACGAGTCGAGCGAGGCGTGCATTACGAGTTGTGGATACTATCAAACGATTCTTGCCCGAACGATTTCAAGATTCTCAAATCTGTGCTATTGATCTTCGTGTTCTAACTTGACTCATGGTTTATCCTTTCCTTCGGTTATTCCTGCAACTCTCTTTCTCTCTTTCTCTCCCTCTGTTTTTCTCTTTGTTACTCTTTACTAGAAAATATTCTCTAACGTTTTCTGGCAATTAGCATTCGTTAACGATAATAGGATTAGAGACAATACTTTACAATGCAATTTTCCAGTGTTAATTCCTTTTGTACGATAACAAAAAGAAAAATAAATTATCAAATCTTTCCTATGAATTTTCTTGGTAGCTTAAACGATACCGACGTAAATTAAATACTATTATCGAAACTAATATTTCTTTATTATTCGCAATAAGCACGCAAGTGCTTCGGTAATTCTAACTATACTTGTATCGATAAGAAACATAAATAAATATACATATGTATGTAACAACTTACCCGATAAAAGTAGGTCGATAGTCCGCGTTCGACGTATGAATCTTCAAAGAAGCACTTTATCCAATTTCCTTCGAAACAAACGACACTTTTATCGTAGAACTACACTTCACCACTGTGATCGAGATTTACAAGATAGTAATAATAATAATTATTATTTTTTATTATTAATAATATTATTATTATAATAAAAAGGGATTAATTCTCCCAGTGAAATGAACCAGTCGTAAAATCTCTATTTACAAAAATTCTCACCCTTAAACGACGAAAGGAATTAATTAGATAAATTATACCTTAACGAGTCCCGTTTAAACGATGATTAATCAACTATTATTTTTCTCTCTCTTTTCCTTCTTAACTGGCAAATTTTTCTAATCTTTAACCATGCAAAACCGTGCGAGTTAAGCCATTATCAAGGATCATTAATCGACGTTCACGAAGAAGAAGAGTTCTCTTGTTCGTCGCTTCTTATTTCGCTTCCTCGTTTTACCACGGATATAGGGAAGTTTAATAGTGGTAGTGGTACATCGGTATATATCACAGTATCAACGAAGAAGAACGAAGTGGTCGTCGCGTCAATCCGACGATCCGCGACGATCCGCGAGCTTTGCTTCGTCCGTTATCGTTCTCGACGCGGAACGTTATCGTTAGACGGTCAGATAATAAAGCGAGTGCGAACGTCGATGGACGGCTTCGTTAGGTTTCTCCACGGTATTGATGCTCGAACGATAAAGGAGCTTGTCGAAGAGTTAAAAAGAAGGAAAAAAAAACGAGAGAGAGAGAGAGATTCAGGTGGGACGTTGCACCGTCGAGCACCGAAGCCTTACAACCTTCGTCCCTGACCTGCTCAACGGAGACCGGCCTCGATGAATCACGCGTGAAACAGAGATACGGAAAGGGAGAGAATAAGATAGGGGAAAAGAAAGAAAGAGAGAGAGAGAGAGTGAGAGAGAGAGAGAGAGATGGATGGAAGGCCTCTGATCCTCTTGAGGAAACAATCGACGAAAGTTCGCACGGAGGATCCAGAACGATCAGTTCACTTCTTCTTCTTCTACTTCTTCTTCTGCTTCTTCTTCTTCTTCTTCTTCTTCTGCTTCTTCTTTTTCTCCTTCTTCTTCTTCTTCTTCTTCTTCTTCTTCTTCTTCTTCTTCTCTTTGCCGGCCTTCGGCGGGTCGACGAACGCGTGGAGGAACGGACGTGCTTTTGCTTAGAGAAAGAGAGAGAGAGAGAGAACTAACTTAGTCTCGATCCTCTTTCCGATATGCGGACGATGACTGCGACGCGTTTGTTTACCTTCCGCGTGATGTTAATTAGTCTTCGAAACTAGTTGTAATTTGATAATCGTCAAAGGTTAAAAGGACGAAATTAAAATGACGATCTTTAAGATGATCTAACGGTTGTCTCCACTGGTGATTTAAGTATCCGCTTGTTTTCTCTCTCTCTTTCTCTCCCTCTTTCGTGATAATTCGATCGAAAACACTTGGGCACAAATTCATAAACGTATGCTGGATACGAGGATATATCGGATCTTATCGCGAGTGATAACGTTGACGATCATAATGACGATGACGATTGATAGGGAATTCTAAATAGTTTCTAAATCGTCGAATAAAAATCGATGGGTGTTAAGTACGCTTGTAAAGTAATAGTCTTTGACGATAAGTCGTAAAATAAGTAATAGTCGTAAACGATTGGTCGGCTCGTCTTTTTCTCGTCGATGGCAATTATTCTTAAACCTAAGGAACGAATCTATCGTAGCGACTGTTGTCACGCTTGTCCGAACACGCCGGACAGATTCTACAACGTGAACGTTCACGATAGATGTTTCCTCTTGCGAACGAGGCAGCAGGTGTTAAGGTAATCCCGCGCAGATAAAGAATAAAAATGTCTGTGTAATTGATCGACGATCTTACGTAAGATTTACGAGAAAGTGCTACGTCGATGACCGCTCGACTACGTCTGCCGTTGTTATATACCATCGATCGGAGATATAAACAAACGTCCTTTTGTCGTCCTTTACGAGATAAACAATGTTATTGAAGTTCTCTCCTCGTTGGTATTGGTGTCGGTGTCCTTTTGAAAGTTAACGTACGTACATGAAAAACATAAATATTGCAATCTGTTATAATAATAGATCAATAATAGGTCATATCGATCTTAACGGATGAAACAGGCACGCGACGATCCACGATCAAGAGAGTAGTAAGACTCGTTTGGCACGTACGAACGGTCGATCGATGAACTTCCGCTCGCGATACACCGTAGAACACATGACTGACTCGTGGAGCTGTACCGTCGAAACTTTTTTGAGACCTGTTGATGATGCCAACGAACCTGAATGAAAAACGAAGGATTGAATCTCGGTCGAACCGATCGATATCGATCGATCGATCGTCTCTTTATATCTTTCCTTCTTTCTTTTTTTCTTTTTCCTTTCTCGTAAAACGAACCGAGAGAATCCTGAATATCGTATGTGCGGCGAGTCGCGAAAGTTGATTCCACGAGTGGAACGACAAAGCGAGCGCAGGTAAGAAAGGTTTTCGAACAACTACGTGCCGGTCAGAAGGCGGCGTGTCTTTCTCCCCTGCATCGTGCATCAGGAGCTCGTGGAGAGGGAAATGGCGAAACGATGGTAGGAGGTGGAATATAGCTGCCGTTGACTGCAAAAGGGAGAGGCGAAGAGAACGTAATAGATTCGAGATCCACGGCCCTCGTGGATCAAGATCAAGACCGGGTCCCGCGGCATCCGTCGAAGTTCACCGAGAGAAAGAGAAAGAGAAAGAGAGAGAAAGAGAGATTAGAAACGGTGGATAGAGCAAGTATCTCCATCTCCATCTCCATCTCGATTTTTCACGTTCCTCGATTCAGTGAGGAAACTAAAAAAAAGAAAATGTCCGATGAAGATACGCCTCGTTTAATTATTTTTATTATCCGACAAAAGAATCGATTACTTTGTTCTCGTTTAAATAAATGTATAACTATTTGAAATTATCTCGGAATATTTTTGTCGGACTCTTCAAAGAAAGTTAAATAATATCGTTGAATTGTTTTCCTTTTTTCTTTTTCCTTTTGCTCTTCTTTTTTTAATATTGCATTATACAAAACTCACGGATTACGAGTAGTAATTTTATTAACAATGTTTCTCAGTAAATACAATAATCGAGAAAAATACGTATTCTTTAGTCACCCCTTCGACTTAACAGTCAATTGATTCTCCTGTTCACCGACCTAACGTTCGTAGCTCAAGCAACAGGTGTTCGTCAACCGCCGTCATGCGTTAACTGCACGAACGAGACGAGTTGCATTTCGCATCGTTGCTTCGCTATTTTTCTTCTCCCCCTGTTTCTTTGAACCATCGTAAACTCTCCCGTAACTATATCTCGTTATTCTCGGTAAAATGATTTTCTTTGTAGAAATCGATATGAGGAATAGAAATCGAGAAAAAAAAAAAGAAAAAAACTTATAAAATAATGCTCGAACCCTTGACCGATTAATCGACGATTAATTCCCAATGATCAACCTTGTTATCTCGCGCTCTATTAATGGAACACAAACGCAACAAATTTATTGTCAGCTGCAAGGTTCGACTTCCTTTTCGCGCTTTCGAGCGTGGCCACGTGGTCTTACATTTCTCACTGCGGTTAGCCTCGAGCTCAATATCCTGTCATTGTAACTCGAGCTTCGTCCTCTTGTTTTAACTTAAGCGACATCTCGATCTCATCGCAGACTGGACTCTCTAAACCGTGAAAAGAAAAGAAAAGAAAAGAAAAGAAAGAAAGAAGAAAAAGCAATGACGTTAACATTCGGAAGAAAGAAATTCTTAATGTCTTAATATTTTAAATTACGAAACTTTCTCCGCGAATTGAGTTATAAAATACAAAATATGAAAAAAAAAAGATATATATATATATAAATTATCTCGTCGAGTATACTACGAAATTGTCTACAAATTATATATAAGCGATTTTAAACCTGTCGATTTTAGAAAGTATCAACCGTAACCTTTAAAAGCCTACCAAAGAATTATATCCTTGAAATCTTATATCTTTGAAACGTAATAAATTTTCCTTATCCATTTGAACATTTCGCAAGCATTCGTGACAACGCTAAAAACTCAGTCGGATGATAATAATCCTGATCGAAAATCTTGAGAGGCGTCTCTGACGACTATTTTTGCGAAGCTCACGAATACAGGTCAAGATCGCGTGAAAGGCAAACGACGTTAACGCCAAATGGTCTTTCATTTATCTCTATGGAGCCTCGTTCACCTCTTTGAGAATCCGACTATTGTTTAGTGAGTCGACTCTAATTACTCGATCGTTGACCTTCAAGAATTATTAAAAGAGAAAAAAAAAGAAAAAAAAATGCTTGATGTTCCTCAAGCACGACCATTTAAAAAATCGTAGATATTTGTAGGTCGTTCGTACCTACAAATTTGGTATCAACCGTGATTATTATCGCAATAATTATACTCTGCGTAAGGCACCGTCAAGAAAATAAACATTTTTTTCCAACAACGAATAACGTACCTGATAAAGGCAAAGAACACGTATGTACGTACTTACACGCGTTAAACTTATATTGGGTATTGGATATCCAATTAATCACAACGAGATCGTTACCTGATCCTTTAATAAGTTATATATTGTTTGGAGATTTACAGGTGAACATTAATGGTAACAACACCTATGTGGGATTCCTCTTTACGAAACAGCCTCCTGTCGGCTGTCCGGCAACGTTACAAATGTATTTCGTAATGTATGTTCGATACATTATTCATCGCCCATTATTGGTAAACTTCGATCCTATACATACAATCGTAGCGATATTTATGTTGACGCGAAAACTTATCACAAACTTTTATGTTCTGCATTTCTTTTTATTATTATTCTTTTTTTTTTACGTGCAATGGCGATTTAAATCGTCGATTGCTTCCAACGAAACTTAAAGCTATTGTTTCAGACTTCGAATTTCAAATAAAATATCATTAACGAAAAGTAAGTCGAGGCACATATCAGTGGCTCAAATATCTTTTATGCTTCATCGACTTAATTTTAGATCAATTGTATATAAAAATGATTATATGTGTATATAGTATAATAAAAGTAGATACATTGATTTCTGTTAATCGCATCGACACATTAAACACAGGAACATAAATACTAAATATTGCGTTATACTTTTTATTCGGCACGTCGTCCTTCAAGAAAAAATCTTTTGTCATCAACATAAATACCGGGCCGGCTGTACAATAAACGGATATACAAAACATCGTATCGTACAAAATAGTAGCATTAATATCACCGTCAGTTTCGTTCCCACGCGTTCCTTTCCCTTGTGTATACGGTATCAACAATATTGATATTGTTATCGTGCGAACGATTTGTCCGTAAGCTTGAGCTACGTTTCGAGGTAAGTGTGGTAAACGTTTGTATTTATGCGAAAACACCCTTCCCCCTCCCTTCCTTCCTCCCTTCCTTCCTATCTCTTTAGGCTACGCGATAACGTGAAATTTATTTGTTTTCCAAATCGTCTAAATCGCGTTTGCTAGATTTTAATCGAATTAATTAAACAAACGTACTTTGTTAAAAGTAGACGTTCACGTGTGAACACCCAAGATGTCGGAATAGATTTTTGTAAAATCGAAAAAGATCACGATAATCGATGATAATCTAAGAAAGTTTATCGCTTAATTCACGGGAGAAAGCGTCAGCTCGTTTTATTATATCGTCAATAATGTCGTACCGTACGAGGGATTATAATGAAGGTTACAATAAAAAGGATAATAAAGATTGCTTTTTGTATATGTATGTATATACAAACCTAAGTGTTATTAGATAGACGGAGACTTTTGCTTTTCTATCGTAATGATAAAATGGAAAAACGGAAAAAGTAAGGAGGTATAACCGGGAGTATGCGGTAAAGAGAAGCTCGATTGGTCGGTTTCATTAGAGAGCAGAAAAGATAACCGAAGAAAAACGTGAACGTTGTGAGAGTACTGTGATCCAAGTTTTATTAAACAAATTAAATACAAAAGACTCCCTTGTATTTGCTTTTACTCCCGCGATCGTCATCGTCGTCGTCGTCATCGTCGTACTCTTCTCGATTTATATATATATATATATATATATATATATATATATATATATATATATATATATATATAAAATAATTAAAACAACGTAACGAGAGGCAGACATAAATAATTAAAAAAAAAGAGAAAAGAAAAGAGAGGAAGGGGAATGAAAGTGAGGGGGTTTGTTATAGGAATTTAGAGGGATAACATAAAAAGAAGAGTTTCTTTCGTGCGAATCCCTTTCGAATAAAATTTGTTTCTTTATCTTTCGTTACGATAAATAAAAAAGATTTGAAGCGAGCCGGATGTTTGAGATTAACCTTCGCTATTTGTGAGAACAATGAGGATTCCGTTTCCATTTAACTCCTACAGAATCGTTTAAAGATAATTGCGCGCGCTTTTTTTCCTCGTATTCCCAATTTACATATATGGGAAAAAAGAATCGTTTGAATCGTCGATAAAAATCACTTTTTTGTTCGAATTTTCAAATTACAATTTCTCAATTCTTTCTTTTTTTTTTTTTTTGGTTTTTTATTTCTTTTCTTTTCAAAGTGATCGCCTCGCGTTAAAGCTTGTTCGGGAAAACAAGAAAACAAAAAAAAGATGAAAAGAGAAGAGAAAAAGGAAATTCTTTAAATGCATTTGGAATGAGAACGGGAAAGTTACAGCTACTGTGCTTTGCCAGTAGAGAAAGAGGAAGAGCAAAATATAGTTTATATATGCTTATTAAATACATACATACATATATGTACATACACATATATATACGTATGAGAGGAGCGCGTTCGCGCGTAATAAAACAGAATTATCTTGAATTTTTATTTGTTTCTATTCTAAAACCGTCTCCGTCCGCGTTATTCTCCTTTTCTTTTTCTTTTTTCCTATCTTCTCCCTCTTCTTTTTCTTCTTTTGAACGCCATAATTACGAAGAATCTTATTTTAACGATGGACACGTTTAAGAATTCTTTCAAGAACGTTGAATAGTAATATTTTAAAAGTTTTGTTTGTGTCTGCATGTGTGCGTGTACGTGGTACGTGTAATTATGTGTATATATGTGTATTAAGATATGTACAAAGATATATATATATATATATATGTATTTATATATATTTATATATATTCATATGAATACGTGGTAAATATATATATATATATCGTATTTTATTCCCAAGGAATCGAGTCGGTTAATATGGCCGTCTCGATTTCTCGGGGGCAATCGAAAAAAAACGCGTCGAAGAGTAACACAGTCTTTGTGGATTTCGAATGAATGTCTTCGTAAAAAAAAAAAAAAAAAAGAAAAGAAAGAAATGAAAAAAGAAAGAAGAGAAAATAGAAAAAAAGAGAGAGATGGAGATAGTCGTTAAATACCCGAAAAGCAAGCCGTACGTTACGTATGATAAATCGAACAAGAAAAAATATTAAGTTGAGGGAAATGGGAAAATTGGAGTAAACGATATCACGATGAATGCAAGAATGACAAGAAGACGAAGAAAAATTGGAATGTCGATAGTCGGTGACGGAGACTCGAGGATCCAAGAAAGTACTGTGTTCCTCTTTGGAACGTCCTCGTTCCGCGCTTGACAGACAATCGCAAAACGGTGCCTTCGATATTTTAGGCCCTTTTTTGCTCGATAAGCGCATATTATGTCATCTATGCATAAAATTACGCTTGTCTCTTAATACTCGTCGAAAAGAGGTCGCGAGTCTAAGTGCAAGTGGGCGAGAATATATCGATATATCGATCGATAGCGATAGTCGCATCGACGAAATAAACGATTTCGTTTGAAAATTTCGCTTTTCGGTCGGGTCTCTTGTGTTACTCTGCCTTATCATATTTATATTGTTATGCCCGTCTATATTTAAAGGTACGATCCGAAAAAATGAAAATTAAATTAATTATAATTGTATCTATGTTATTTATTTATTTGTTTATTTATTTTGTCATTCGAGCCATCAATTTCAACGAAAAATTTGTTGTAAATAACGTAGAACGAATCCGAATAAAAATAAATGAAGATATTCTCTTTCTCTCTCTCTCTTTCTCTTTCCCTTTTTAGAGTTTTAAAAGATTCAACGATATCGATTTAAAAAAAAAATAATATTCTCTTGAAAATATTTTCAATACAACACACGATTTATCTTTCACAGTTACAAATACGACGATACTTCTACACGCGGAAAATATTATATGAAACTTTACGAATCCACTCGTATTATGAACCGTAAAAGTAAAAGCAATCGCTCGCACATTTATCATCGATCGTACCCTCGGTCCCACTTGTTTAAATGTTCTTCTTCTTTTTTTTTTGTTTGTTTGTTTGTTTGTTAAGAAAGTTCTTTGTACTTGATCGCGCCAACGCTAAAAATTCAACGTATCTCAGGCGGTAAAATTGGATTTCCATATTAACCTTAGGAAATGTATAATAACTATAATAATAACTATAATAATTATAATAATAATAATAATAATAATATTAATAATAATAATAATAATAATAATAATAGTAATAATAATTATTATAATAATAATAATTAATGTCCCTTGTGTGTGTGTGGGGCGTGTACGTCTGTACGGAGCACGAAGTATATATCGAAAGTCTAACAAAGCATTAAATCTAAAAGTTCGCTTTTTCGAAACGTCGAACCTCGAAACTCGGCGTTCGCGATAATACAATAATAATTCGATAAAGTCGATAGAGAAAAATGTTGAAACTTTAAAAGTTACCTTCTTTAGCTTATAAACCTTGTTAATTAATACGAGTTGAGAATATTTCGCATATATATATATATATATATATATATATATATATATGTACATACATACATATATACATACATATATATATATATATATATATATATATATATATATATTACGCCTGACACGAGAGAATCCGTTAGACTTGGAAGAATAGGAAGGTCATCGATCTTAAGGATTTCGAACGATAAGCTTGCGCGATATACATATATATATCTCTATCTCATTTTCAAAATGTTCTTTTTTCTTTTTTTTTTTTTCGTCCTCTCGCGTCGTCGTCCTTCATCGGTTAATGTCTACGTAAAGTCTAAACGCTATTTACACCAACTTATTCGTCTATATTTAAAGATGAGGGAAGATGAGGGTAGAAAGTAGATGAAAGGGGATGGTCGGCCGCCAGAGAAGGTTCGTGGGCAAGTCAAAAGGGGGAAGTATACCCTTTATAAGCTATCCTACAAAGTATTATAATACAGGATACGCCGTCTTTTTCGTATTATCATCGGCGATACGCGTTATATATATATAACATCTTTGGACTCGATTTATTACACATTTATATAGAATATTACTTTATAATCGCTCTTCTCTTCATTTTCATTTCTTTTTTCTCTTTTCTCCCCTTCTTTTCTCTCTCATCGATTCGTGTCGAGAGCGTACCGACGACGGCCCGACGATGAGCTTTCCTTCTCCTTTTCGTATTTCGACGTATTCGAAAGGAAAACAAAATGAAAGGAGCAAAAGAAAGAGAAAGTAAAAATCTCGCTAAAGGGTTCCAAAGCGTACGTTTACGATTTCGCATTTCGCGAGTTCGACTTACGCGTTTCTCTCTTCTTTTAGCGATTTTCACACTGTCTGTTCTCTCTCCTCTCTCTCTCTCTCTTTCTTTCATTCATTCATTCATTCATTCATCTTTTCCTTTTTTTTTCTTCTATTCATCAGAACAAATGTCCTCGTCAGTTTTGCATTCTTCTTTTTTTTCTTTTTCACTTGTGGAAGACGAGCGCTTTGCACTGCTCAACGAAAGTCATCGTGCTTTCATTTTTCTTCCTTTACTTTTTTTCTTTTCTCTTTCTCTCTATCTATCTATCTATCTCTATCTCTCTCTCTCTCTCTCTCTCTCTCTCTCTCTCTCTCTCTCTCTCTCTCTCTCTCTCTCTCTCTCTCTCTCTCTCTCTCTCTCTCTCTTTCTCTCCCGTGCCTCTCTCTCTTTCTTTAACTTTCTGTCCATCGTAAGGAAAACAAAAAAAGAGAAAGAGGAAGAATTCAACGTATCTTGAGATTCAATCAGTATCCATCTCGCACGATCTCGAGCTCGTTGTACCTTCGAACATGATACTGCATCTTTCGTCGTCAGAACGATCGATTAAAGATCTATTAGAGGCAAAAGACAAAAGTTTACGAAGTTGCATCGCTCCCAAGCCCATTCGAACTTCGCCATGTTCCTCCTAATTCGTACTTTACGACGTTCTTTTTACGAGAACGTTTCTCGTATCTCGACTTTTCGATCCCCGACGAAAGGAAATCTGCTTTAAGAAAATTAACTATGGGACGGCCGGGTCTCGTTGCTCGGCATGCTCCTCGATTGTTTATACCGCCGACACTTGGGCGTCCTCGTCATCTGGAACATTTCAAAGAGACTTTAGACGATTTCGATCGATCGAAGGAAAAAAAGAAAATGCTCGACGTATATCCTCGCGAGAAAATGCTTTTCGATATCTTTTTCTTAATCTCCGTCGTCTCTTATTATATTTTTCTTTTTTTTTTTTTTCATTTATTTATTTATTTTATTTTCAAGAATTTCGACCGACGATCTTTTTAAACGTCATCAAAAACATGGAAGAGGATGTAAGGACGATTTTACAGGCTATGCCGTTACTACGTATTCACGTCTCCGAAAACAAGAGAAAGTAAAAAGAAAAAAAATAAATAAATGCGAAAATTATGATCGAGACCGAATCGAGAGACGCTAGGATTGGGAAGGGAGGAAGGGAGGGAATTAGGGAGGGTGTGTGAAAGGAAAAGACGTGCAAGTTGGGCGCAAGCAAGCGAGCCATGCCGCGGCGTCATCACGCAAGTAAGAGAGAAAACGATACTGAGGAGATTAGCTCCTCTTATGTGTTCGTTGTGTGCTCACATATATATATATATATATATATATATATGTGTGTGTATATCCCTGTTAACGATACTCGTTGATGCGGAAAAATATTTTTCGCGATAAATATTATATGAAGGCAAAAAGTGCAGGAATGAGTACAATCATATAGGAATAATTCATTCGATTGTTGGTGAGGGGTGGACGATGCGAGGGAGGATAAAAATTATTCGTGATAAGTATGCATATCGAGATGCTTTCAATGGGATGCAATGGTGTAGTGTACGATGCTCACACACAAAAAAAAAAGAAAGAAAAATTAACAAGTAAACATAAAAAATTAAATCTCTCGTTAACGAGTTATGGCAAGCAGCATTTCGTGTCGACAATTTAACACTTTTGGTTTAGCGAGGAATTATTTACAAAACCGTACGAGGTCGTTCGAACGGTACATTTTCACACATATAACATAATCTTGACAAATTCTTGGATTATTCTGCAGTCGATTGATAACGTAGTAATGTTATATCGATGACTCACGTTAGTTCGCCTTTCTATAAAAATAATTTTAATGATTTTGTTCGATGTTCATTAATATTAACAAGATGAAGGATCGTAGCTGAATAACGATGTAAACTGAAGACTTCGTGAAACGTAATCGGAGGGTAACCTTGTGAACGAACAAAAACGAAAGAAAAAAGTTTCAGAGAAAAAAAGTATAAATAAATAATAAGTTAATTTAATCAATATATAGTTTACGCAAACTACTAATTAAACGTAAGTTTCTTACGTTATCTCTATCTCTACAACAATCGTCTCGATGATGCTTTATTAACGCTATATAAGTATATATATAAATAATATATATACTATAATTATCAACTGCAATCGGCAATCAGATTTGATAACTATGGACAAGCCCAAAGCATCTCTACGGAGCTCTACGAAACAAACTACGATTGAAATAAAAATCCTTCGAGGCGCAAACGATACACAACGCCTTTCCACTGCTGTCCTCCGTATTTCCAAAGTTACCCTTCCGTTGTAATGGCTCTGAAAATGTCTCGTCTCTGAAGAAAGTCGGAACTGTGTCACGAGTAAGATGGAAAAGGTAGAAAGAATAGAGAACAACGATCGGAGCCGATCGTCGTCGTATTTAGAGTATGTAGAGTAGGAGAACGAAAGTACACGTACGTACATTTATATATATATACATATATATGTATACATATATATATATATACACACACAACATACGTTCGTATACATTCGTAATAGAAACATTCACTCTCGTGAATGAGAAAGTACGAAAATAAAAATGATAGACGAATCTACGTGTAAACTCGTACGTAACGCATACACACGAGTAATATAGAGATACGTGTAAAAAAAAAAAAAGTAAACGTATCCAGTCACGTAGACGCGTTTGTTTACGTAAGAAAAAAGAGAAGCGCGAAAGTAGAGGGTGCGAAGTATTCGATTGTGTGTTGTAGTACCATCTTCGTGATCGGTCCGATAGGTAACTCCTTCGTGGCTGTGAGCACGGCCGAGCCTGTGTAATCTTGCCATCTGCGCTGCGACTTTGTAAGCCGGTGGTTGGCGGCACTGACTACCACCCATGCCGGCCAGGCCGGCTCTCATCGACGCGTTCGACGTCATCGTCGTCATGGATGTAAGGTTCGTCATAATGGTCGTTGTCCCTGCGCTTGGTGGGCCCTGGACTCCGGCCAGACCGGAACCTGAAAACCCTCGACTTTCTTTCTCTCGATTCTCACCACCAGCAAAGAAACAACAACAACAACGCAAAAACCTACGACTCCCTATCTATTCTATTCTATTCTTTTCTTTTCTTTTCTTTTCTTTTTTCTATTCTCCATTAGTATCGCCAGCAAATCAAATCAAAACCCTTTGGGAAACCATGTCGAATCGTCGAACAAATCCGCGACTGGGATCTATCGATCCGTCGAGCGTGTTTCTCTTACTGTAATGACCTTGATCTCTTTTAATTTTTATACTTCTCACATTTACATACCGTTACTTTATTCCCTAGGATAGGAAACTCGATAAGAAAATCGATAAGGAGCGCTAAAAATTTGTATCGTAACGATAACGGAACAATTCTGTAAACATACGAGAAGAAATTTCTTCCGCCATTTTCTCATGTATGTATGTATGTCAACCGGTTAATTTCTTTACGACGCTTTACACGAAGTTCCGTGATTTAGCTGATACAGTTACAAGTTCTTTTCAATTATATAGGCCAATATATCGAATTACAAAAGTCGTCACAGAGGAATCACGCTAGCTCGGGATCGAAATCGGGAATAAGCGAGCGGTTTTAACCGCCAACGCTCGCCACGATTCACCGTTGTGTCCGACCAACAAAACAGAGAGAGAGAGAAAGAAAGAGAAAGAGAAAGAGAAAGAGAAAGAGAAAGAGAGAGAGAGAGAGAGAGAGAGAGAAAGAGATATAGAAGAGAGAAAGGAGAAGTGATAAAAAAAAAAAAAATAAATAAATAAATACAGAAAAAAAAAAACAAGGAAGGAAACCAACACGTACACGGAAAACCGTTCTCCACGTGGTTAGTACCCTGAAAAGAAGGCTTAGTATTCCGTTAAAGAGACCGAAGAGAGCATGCACCACGCAGAGATAAACAGTAAAACACCGAGATGCAACACGTTGCAATTTTCTATAATAGCACGCAACCAGCAACACAAGCAAAACGCGGGCAAGCAAGCAAGCATGCATGTATACGTACATACATACATACATACATACATATATACATACATACATAAAGCAATAATGCGATGGGGATGCACTAGCATTCTTCTGCCAGCTATAATTTTATCATACAAGTATAGTTAATTTGTTATGCAAGCTACCTTTTTCTTTTCTTTTTTGTCATCTTTTCTTTTTCACAATCAATCAAGGTTCATATTATAATATCGCTCATTATGATGCATGCAAACGAACAACACGTTGGCTCTTTGAAAACATCCCTACAAAATCGATTTCAATATATGGTAATGATCATTAAGCTCATTAAAAAGTCTATCCTTGAATTAAAAAGATAGTTATATTTTTTTTCTTTCTTTCTTTTTTTTTTTTTTTAACGAACGAGCCCACATTCGTTGCAGTCATTAGAGCGATTTATTTGAAATGAAATGCATGGAATTGAAAGGAAATGATAGAATGAGAATATGAGACAGAGACAGAAAGAGAGAGAGAGAAAGAGAGAGAGAGAGAGAGAAGTCGAGAAAGTAAAGATAAAGCGCAATAGCAGCAGTGAAAGAGATAGCAGGTAGACGCAGCAGACTCACCTTGAGGGGTTTGGGGTTCGTGATGGTGATGATCGTGATAATGTTGGTGATGATGATGATTGTGGTTGTGATTCTGGTTGTGGTTGGCAGGAAGCGGAGGTAACACTGCTACAGCGTGAGGAAACGGTGGAGCACCACCTCTCATAATTGACCCTGCACCATACACAGAGGCCACATACGATTGTTTTCTTTTTTAACTATCTATCTTTTTTTTTTATTTTTTTCTCCTGTCTTTCTTCTCTTTCTCTTCAACGTTATAAATCTCTTTTTCTCTTGGATTTTTTTATATACAAGTATACATATATGTACATGTATGTATGTGTGTATATATATATATCATGTATATTTATATATGTATATATATATATATATATACACACACACAAATAGACAGACAGAAGCATGAGCCACTTTTTGGAGAGCAAGTGTAAAAGAGAAATGAGACAGCCGCGCTCTTTTTCGTTTCCCGTTCATAAAAATGACGGAGACGTATAATATATTACAAAATATTTTTTCGAGTGCACGAGAAACGGCAGGTCGTTTGCTATACAAAAGCTGAATGTTGTGGTAATATCGTAATCATAAAAAAAAAAAAGAAAAAGAAAAAAAAATACAAAAAAAAAAGAAGAAGATAAGCTGAAAGCGACGATTTATGCAAGCTATGGAATTTCCAAGATGTATATATTAAAAACGATTATATAAAAAAAACAGGTGCGAATATACAAGCTGCACGATTTTTTTTTTTCTTTTTTGTTTGTTTTTCTACCGATATTTTCGTTACAACAATATTAACGAAGTAATTATACCAATAGAACTACGCGCTAATGAATGTCCCCAATGTCATCAAATTTACAAGCAATATGCATATATATATATATATTTTAGCTATTTTAAACTTTCGAAAATGCGTAGTAAATAATTGTGAAAAATATCTAAATTATTCTATCAAATTCTTGTTTCTCATCTATGAATGATGAAACTATATTAATTTAATTCGAAAGCAGAGTAAAGGAAAAAAAATTTGTTGACAACAATTCGAAACGCATGCTTTTAATAACACATAGACAGAAAAGACTTACGTATATTTTAAGACCTTTTTCCTAAGACGTAGAATAAACTTGTAAATTTGATGATATATATTTAAAATAAATCCTGTACAGAGATATACATATGTAAGACGATCGACTTTTTCGCGAAGGAGAGAAAATGAAGATGAACGGCCATGGGACATACGTTTCTTCGAAATTAAAGCTCGACCAGATCATTAAAATTCGACGAAGGATTCGTAGCAGAGGAAAATACTTTTGATAAAGGATAATACACATTAAAACGATCGATATTAAATTGATAATTAAAACATTTCTACAAATCATTCGCGTTTCCTCGATTCGTACTCGTGTCTACGCATTAACGCGTCAAAGAAAATGTCCGAATGATAAGAATTAAAAAGAAAAAAAAAAAAAAGAGAAAAAGAGAGAGAGAAGGAAAGAAACATACGATTAAAACGTATAATTCAAAAGTAATAATCATAGTTCTCTTTTACAAGAAAATATATCAACCCTTTGATGAAACTCTTTAGATGTATCACCAAATTGTAAATTGAATAGATAAATAAAATGCGAGGACACGTGTATCGTGAGTTCGCGCGTTGATTTATAACAAATCTTCATGATGATAAAGGGACTAATTCGATCGAAGAAGAAAATTCTTCGATAAAAAGAAAACAAAATTAAATCAATGAAAAATAAGAAGAAAAAGACTTATCTAACAGTGCACTAATTTATTATCTACCACAATTTTTCGCTATGATACGATAAACGAACGGACTATAAATATTATATATATATATAAAATAAAAAAGAACAAAAAAAAAGAACAAAAAAAGGCGAGAAACAATCGGAATTTCAATGTAAATCGTTAGAAACTGAAAGAGGACCGTTAGAGAGAAATATACCGGGCGTTAAATAAGTCTCTCTCTCGTCTAACGAGAACAGCTCCACAACTCGTTTCTAAGAATACTTTATACTCACTACACGATGCTACGGAATGGAGGACGATAAAGAAGTCACGAGCACAGGATCGTTCGCCTTCCTTATCACGTAAAATTACGTACCTTGCATGGCGGAATGCCGTCTTTGCGGTGGTGGCGGACTGCCACCTGCCTCTACGCTGCTTCCACTATGACTGTCCAGTTGAGTACTGTGACCGCTATCACTGCTCGTCACCGAACCTACGCACACGTCCCCAAGACACTTCCATCACTAAACACGTTCGAAATATCCGAGTCTCGTCCTGCTGCGGCCGCTGAACGCTCATTCTTTTTTTTCTTTTTTTTTTTCTTTCTTTTCTTTTTTTTTCTTATTTCTGTTTGCTCTTTTTACGTTATCGATTCGACTTTTTTTTCCTGGGCAGGGGGAGGACCGGAGAGATTGGTGTTAAGGGCACCGCACCGCGCGCGCTATGTAATAAAAGCGATTGCTACTCTAAGCTCTAACAAAGAGGCAGAGACAAGCTCGATCGTGGAGAGATCCTTTCGATTTGCTCGACAAACTAGATACACTACGTTCTAATTTGCAAATATCGAGATGTAATAAAATTAATTAATAACTAATTTATCAGCTACTATATATATATATATATGTATGTATATAGTGTTAGAAAAGAATGAATATAATACTCATCGATGAGATCTCAAAGCCGTCTCTCGTTTAATAAGTTGACGTAGATACGCGCGTGCCTCTCATCTCAAATAATCTTTCTTTCTCCTGGAAACGAACGAAAGACGTGAATTCACGCGGTTTCCTCGTATGTCCCATGGTCAAAGAGAGAAAGAGTAAGAGAGAGGGAGAAAGAGAGAGAGAGAGAGAGAGAAAGAGAGGTAAGGAGAGAGAAAAAGAATTTTGGATCCGAAGCGAAGAAAATCAAACGCTTCGTTTCTGGATAAGGATCGAGGTAATTTTGTTACCTAACGGCTGATCGATAAAAAGCGCGAGCTACGGTAATAATACGGCATAACAATATGCGTGTGTATATATGAATATAAGAAACTAAATAACATGGAACATTTATGAATTGCGTAAACGGCTGTGCAGCGTGCAGACAAAATGGACTTCCTCTCGTTACGAGACCTGACCAAGTGTACGTTACGAGCAATGATAAGGTGCGTGGATGGTTATGTCGCGAGATGCATGCCCGTGATATATCGTGTAAAGTAGCAACCTTCAAATCGAAACTGTCCAAACTCGCATTTTCTCATTCGCATTTATCGAGAAACTTTCTACGATATCGATTAACCCGTTTTATGTTTAACTATATTATTAACGAACAATGGTTTAATTTGATATTATCATCCAATAAACTTGATGAAAAATCGTAATTAGCAATAGGGTAATTAGTTTGTAAAACGGTTCCAACGCGATTACACGTAATGGTTATTAGATTAAAAGCTTCCTCGAGCGTAAGCGATGTAATGTGATTTAGGAAATATGAACGAGGAATCGCAACTTTGGACAGTTGTGATTAGAATCGGCGAAGGTATGAAATAAACGAACGATATGAAATTTCGAATAGCGTGAAAGATACGAAAAGAACGTCTACTTTGCTAATACTTCTCGGCAGCATCTCGTTCCAAACCATTCGAAGTGATACGAAAGATCGAACTTACCGCTCGTTAAGGTTTTCCGTAATGGTTGAAGATTACTCAGACTTGTGACACTGCTACTCTCGGCACTGAGATCGACAGGTGGTGGTAAACTCGAAGGTGTATCACTGTGCGATCTTTCGTGCATCGGAACTCTACTACCGGAACCGACTCTTCTCGGTGCACCAGGACTCGGCTCGAGTCCGCTAGAGTGCAATGCCAATCCAGGTACTGGAAGGGGTGGTGGACAATGTTTAGGTTGATACGGTCGAGTTTTGTGAGGATCTGAAAGAGCCAACATCTTCCTTACTGCCTGAGGCGAGGCAGCTCCGAACTTTGTACCTAAGAAAAATGAAACTTTGTTAAGGTCCCGTTAGATAGGTCCGAACGATAGATACATAGATAGATACGTAGATATGTAAATAATGACGCAATCAAGGACATTTTCGATCATTTTATAAAGACAACCGACCTTGTATGCTCTTTCTTCCCTCGCTCGTGCTGCTGGCACTACTCGTAGTTGAAAGCGTAGGAGAAGGATGCCTTCTCCCCCGGCTTCCAGTGAGTGGTACCGCCGCAGCAATGGCGACAGCACCGGCATGAGGTTCGCAATCGACGGAAAGAGCGTGCAATCGTTCCTCGTCGGTAATCACTTTCATGTTCGCGAGATATGCCTTTACTCTTCGAACCATTTGTGCTTCTTCGAACATTTTCTTCGGATTCGGTGCCGCTGCCGACTTCTTACGTCGTTTGACCGTTGCTGTTTGACCACCTATACATTTGTACGGATTTTTATTTGCAAATGCATACTCGAACAGATAACGTGACACAATCAATTAAATTCTCTCCAAAGACTATATCTGTTATATACCTTGATTACCCGTTGTCATTTGATTCAATGCTACCATCGCGGAACTCGGTGGTTGTCCACCTCTTTCCAACATGGTCAACAGATCGTACGGAGACGAACACATATTCGTCAACGTTCGGACCTCCTTCGCGATCATTCTGAGCTTCTCGAAATTCACCAAACCTTCTACTCTAGAATCGTTACCCAGATGAATAAAGGTCAAATCTTTTTTGACTACAGGATAGAAGGGTATCTATATGTTTCATAGAGAAATATAATCGATTAAACGATACAACCTTTTCGTAAATACGTTCTAAAGCATTATAATAATTCCTTACGATCGGTGGTTGCGTTTGTTCGGACGCTACTAGTTGACGGTATTTACTCATGTTGCGACTAGGATCCATTAATTCTTGTAGATCACTGAATAATCTCTGATATTTACTTGGCAGTTTTTCCCAAGATGCTCTCAATCTCGACACCGCGCCATGACCAAGACCAGATACAATTGCGAACATCGAATTAAAATTTTTACATTCTTTGCATTGTCCTAATGGGATCAGATAAAAACAATTGAGGCAGGAATTTCAATTATACCCAAGTCCGTATAAGTACGCCCACGGAGGTTTATAAAGAAAACTTACGAGCTATTTTTATAAATTGTTTTATAATCTTGCTACGGCGTACAAGATTGTGCTCGGAACAAACTTCCGTAACGACCCAAAACATTTCTCTATTGACTAGCTCCGCGAACTGACTGAGCATTGGTATTCCGTACCTGCTCTTTAATTCAAATAAATCGTCCACATACTCTGTAGATTCGATTTGTCTGTAAAATACAACGATTATCTGATGTAATATATAAAAGAAAAGGAAAAGGAAATAATAATAATAATAATAATAATAAAAAGCTGGACAAGTTCATAAAGATAACTCACCTAAATATACTAAAATCCTGTAGAGTCAATTGGATGGCTACCTCCACAGCATTTAATTGTAGAAAATGTACTTGAGATTCACGGATAAGTTCCGGCGCTTGCTCGTCCGCTACTAAAGTCTCGGATATACCGTTAGTCTTTAAATAATAACGCGAACTTAAACCGATTCTTTCTGCAAGATTTTGCAGCTGCTCTGGTAATCTACGCTGCTTAATCATCCCACCTTCGCCAACACTCACTTCCGCCAAAGAGAAATTCGAACTACTCTCGGTGATACCAAACTCCTGTAGCGCGAGCATTACCACCTTAAGAAAAAAGAAAGAAAAAAATTAAAAAATAAAGAAACAGGGGAAAAGAAAAATAAACGACCGATATGAAAACCAATCGCATTATATAAACGCGATATTCTTTTTGATATAACTCAAATTACCTCGTGCGCCGTTGTCTCTTTGTGAATGAGAAGATATTTACAAGTTTGATCAGCCTTGTAAACCTTTAATACGTGTTCCGGATAATCCGGTGCTCTAAGATCATCGTAACAATATAATGATGTAAGATCTGGATTACTTTTCGAGTGATAAAGATTAGTTGTGGTTTGTGAACCGCACGTTCCTGGCGGTGTATGTGGTGGAGCGAGAGGATCATCTAAGTGCACACCATCGCTGTAAAACGAAGAAGACAAATCATCCAGTTTTACAAATATTTTCTAAATGAAGCATGTATATGAAGTATATATCGCACGCGTATCTTATAATACTAACTTGATTGTATTCTTTGGCAGTATATTCATTTTCATAAGTGCTTTTTGTAATCTCCGTTTAGGTCCAAGAGTCATAAATCCTTTATGCTCTTTTTTAGCATCCTTACAAGGAGAAACATTACTATCTGCTATCAAGAGATGAACCCCACCTACTAAAGGATTCAAGGGATTTACTGGAGTTATAGGATCAACGTGAGTAGAGAGTCTTGCGCGTGGATCAGACTGAAGTCTAGGAATTTCTGGCTTATTTGCCCTTCCTCTTGGCCTTGGAGAATTGTCTGGCATTTGGAGCATTTCCTTGAAAGCTACACACATATAATCGAATGTTCAAACATGTTCTATATTTAAGCGTAATTATTTCCGCAAACGCTTACCGAGAAGATTAGATTTTACAGTGATACTGAGATGAGTGGAACTCCTTAGAATTTCCAACGCTTTGGCATGATTAACATGCTCGAAGCTTTGCCCGTTCACTTCCAAAATTTGATCGCCACGTTTTAAACCAACGTCCTCAGCCTTCGATCTCTTATCAACTTTTGAAATAAAAATTCCAAAACCCCTTTCATAACCACCTAAAATGCTAAAGTGGAGAATTTCGTCTCTGTTAGGCCTTGCTAATGTTACATTCCGCGTCCTTGCCTTTGCCGCGCAGGCTATATTTAATAATCTAAAAATTTCCGATGAAAGATATATATTACTTTTAGCAAAAAATTTTATACAATCTTACACTTGCGATAATGATACGATAAACTATCGTCTCACCTCTGTTGACCCTGCATTTTTTCTCTTTCTAAGCCAGCTTCAAAGGCTTCTAAAAATTCCATCATAGCTGGATCCGTTTCAAAGTCCGTAAAATGATTATTTACCCAAAGTAATACAACGCGCGCAACACGATCTCTGACCTGAGCTTGGTCAAACCACTCTAATAATTGGCTCGCAACTAATAAAGGGCTATCGATAAAAGTTCGATGAGTTAATAAAAAATCTTCCACGTAAGTGGGATCCGTAATACTGTTTTCTTCGATAAGTTGTAGCATTAAGCGCTCGGGCGTTGCTCTAATCACTACATGACCTCGGCGTACACCCCCGTCCAAGGCGCCTCGTAATTCCGTAACTAACGTCACCCTGCCATTCTCTTCGTGTCTTCTCGTATTCTCTTCACCCTGATGCTGAATTCTAAAATAGTCTGCTTGTGTGACACACACAAATTGGCAATCATCGCATCTAAAACAAAAGTCTCGTTCTTATCTCTGTAAGACATAACGAAATTATTCTTTCTAACTTGATCCACTCACTTTGTCCTCATAACGCCTTGATGCAAAAGTCGATCCATGGTAGGCAGGATTCCAAAACTATCTCCAAGATGAAGCTGCTCCACCTCGCCGTTACTGTGTTCAATTTCGACAGTACCGTTAATGAGTACGCTCCAACTATCCAGTTCTTCTCCGTCATTCAACACAACCATGCCAGCCCGTTCAACCACTGCAAATACCATAACAGCGCACAGCGCTCTTCTTACAGCAAGTGTCATATTGGTGAAGGCCTTTAGTTGTTGTGTAAATTCTAAAAGTGTCTCTATATCTTCTTCCGTTCTTTCCACGGGATCTTTTTCTAGACATTCTCGTACAGCATCGCGAACATTCAAACTCTGAATAAGTAAAGAACATTCGTAATAATGTTAACTCTTACACAAAACTATTTGGATGAAAAAGATATTACAAGGACAATACGTACGTCCATACTCTCAGCCAGATCTTCCTCCTCGTCGCTGTCTACTATAGACTCGACGAGGCCAGAGAGATCGACCTCGTCTGCGTCCGCATCCAAAGAACTTTGTACAGACGTCATTGTATCTGAGCCACTGTACGCAGAACTCGTATCACTCGAATGACTACTCCTATTGGATTTTTGATACAGCTCCGGCCTACCTGTCAGGCCTTGTGAAAACTGAAAAAACAATTATATAACATTTAACGATTAATCTCAAAGAATCTCCAAAGAACGTATAATACGAATATAAAATTATATCCATTCTCTCTTCTACAGAAGCAAAGAAATTTCACTAATTTCGTTTACGCTTTTTCCTCTTTACGCTTCAATCACTCGTGTACCAAAGAGGTAAAACAAACTGTTTACGAGATTGTTTTCATCGAGAAATCGTGAACTATGTCCTATCTCGCAAATAACAGATAAATCCTAATCCAATCGAATCGCAAGGGATAACTTTGCTTAAAAAAAAATTCTATCGTAAAATCGAAATGAGATAAAGAGAAGAAAAAAATAAATAAGAAATCTACGGAAGCGAATAATTCTCCTATCTACTTTCCATCTGTCAAACGTATCGATGGATCAACAGTTTGTCAAACTAGGCATAATCTCTGGAAAATTAATATCGTAAACCATGTGGTCTCGTCAGGATGTAAAATTTTTTTTCATGGTGTATGCCATAGGCACGTTAAGGAAAATACCAGGAATGGGCGTGATTGGGATGAGCTGGTGTTACACATGTTAGGTTAGGTCTCTGTAAAGACATGACATCACGCATGCAACGAGAAGAAGATGGTACAGACGCGCCGTTCACGCATACAGGCGCGCGTGTCCAAACAAAACGTCGCGACATCTGTCATCTCGAGGAACGCCGTCGTGCCTCGCCGTACCATCATCACGGTCACGTCTCTCGCAGAGATTCGTCGTATGATCGACTAATTACGAGGTCACTTCGATCACACTCACTTGATACATGCCGAAGGCATCCATGGTGTTTTCGTATCGACGATGATTTTCCACTCGAGCGAGGAACTCGACCTTTTTCCTCGTGAAAGGCGACAGCTACTAAGCCGTCCGTTCTTATTAAACGACTCTCCTTCTCCTCCTTCTTTCTTTTCAACACTATCGAGTTATTTCACGATTAAACGATTTAAGAGATATCCACGAGAAGCGTGGACATCTCCGACGTAAACTCTAACGCGTCCTTGTTATTCTCAAACGTTCTTCCCTTGACGAAAGGAATGACGACAATAAAAATATCGATGCCATACGCGTTTCTTTTCTCCCGCGGTAGAACACCGTCCCGATACACACCCACGAGAGACAAGGCTCTTTGTGCGCGTTCCGTACAACTCGTGGCGCGAGTAGTAGTATCGTGGCCTCACAGGCCGTCGACTTAGTGCAGCGAACATGGGACTGCGGTTCCTTTCCTTCGGAGACGCGACCGATCGACTTCGGCCACCTTCGACGCTTTTCGGCTTCGTAAGAGCGCGCGCGCGCCATCTGAATGGAAATTTCGAGGCATGCCAAGGCGGGAAAATCGGTAAAGCAGACTTTCGAGAAAAGATCGTATTATCCTTTTTTCTTTTTCCTTTTTTTTTTCCTTTTCTTCTTCTTTTTCTTTCGCTTTCTCCTTCTCTCTCTTCTTTTCCAGGAAAAGAGATACTACGCGAAATTCTATTTCCTTCGTTTTTATTTTTTCTTTACTCCTACGAAGAAGAAGAAGAAGAAAAAGAAATTCTTTTTTTAATACGTGAATACAGTCCATAAATATTTTCGAGTGCTTCGATAAAGCAACAGAACGAGCAGATGATACTGTTGTGAAATAAGGGAGGCAATAACGTAAGAGAGGCAATATATCGATCCGTGTCACTACGTAGTTAATAGTTTTGGCATCTGAAGCGTGTATAACTGTCTCATTGGAACGGAGAAGCTGCTACTTGGTCGCTCTCATCCTCTCTACGTTTTCGTCTCTCGACCCCTTCCCCTCCTACTCTTTGCCGTACCACCGCCCCTCTCCCCACCCTCATTCACTGACATTCCCTTCGAGAGCGCGGGAGATCACGTGACCCGGCCAACGAGAGTATTGGCCACTCAGGTCCGTCTCAACGGGGGGTGCCCTTTAAAGGAGGGTGCCACCTGTAGCTTCCGAACATTCTGCGGGCTCGCGATAGCAATAGATATTTTTTTGTCGTTTTTTCTTCGAAACGCCTCTATCTTTCACTTCTGAATGTAATAACACCCTTCTATATTTATCTATCTATCTCTCTGTGTGTGTGTGTGTCTTTCACTCTCTTTTTTTTTCTTCTTCTCGAAGAAAATCTTCTCGACTATTCCTTTCGAGTAAAAAACTAAGTTATCGCACGAAGGATATATTCGTTTTAGTATAAACGGATTACACAACTTTCAAATTCCGATAATTCATTGGGAGAACGTCGATCGAACTTAACTGCATCGACATAAAGTTTTTCACTTAAAACTTCCGATCGAATTCTGGTACGTCCATCATAACGATGAATTCGTCGATAGTTCGACTCTCGCGTGAATAATTTTTCAATCAAGGTTCATGGACATTGACGAGTTACCGAAGGAACGAAGACGACGATAATAATGACTTGGATTGCTTCCCCATTTTTTTTTTTTCTTTTCTTTTATCAATAATAGCAAAAAAAGAATAAAAAAAAAAAAGAAAGAAAGAAAGAAAACGAACTATGCTTGAATAAACCGTACTGAGAGAGATCGATTTACAAACGCATACAAACGCGTACGAAGAAAGGATATCTCGTGGACGATCACGTAGCTGATAAAATTGGATTCGTAGAAATTAATAAGAGCTATCGAGAATTATCAAGGGATTTATACGTCAGTCGCCATATTAGAGAAACTTGATTATATTAAGGAGTTTTGTTGAAGAAAACAACGCAACATAACAACACCTGAATTGATCTTGATAGTCTTTCGTCGGAAGTTAAAGAGAGTTACTCTTTGCTAGGCAAATGCTATTGTGTGAAAGGAGCTTAAGAAAGCCGAGGTTGGTCAATCGACGCTCGCTCTGCTTGAGGGAGGTGCGAGAAGGAGAGAGGATGGATACGAAAGCAAAAGAGAGAAAGAGAATGAAAGAGAGAGAGAGAGAGAGAGAGAAAAAGAAAAAGAGAGATTGAGAGAACGTACACCGGTCCGCTCAAAGCATCCAGCAGCCAGCAGCTCGAAGAATGAACGCTCAAAGGCCACTGCCCGAGCGCCGTATGATTTATACGAGCCGTTATGTCTCGCGTCTCTGCTCACTTTTCCCTCTGTCCCTTTCTCTCTTTGAGAAATAGAAGAACTTATCGAATCGTCAAAAATTATCTGAATGAAAAGAAACGAACGACTTTTATTTTATCTCGTAGGGTTATTTTATCTTTTCCTTTTTTAAACAACGTCATGGCGCCGAGGGAATGAATGTTTCTCCAAGTTATTTGCACGCCCGAACATACCGAGGGTCCTTCGACAGGACTATGCTGAGAATGCGTCATCGAGCTTACGACGATATCGTATACATTCTCTATAGAGGAATGTCGTATCTGGAGCATCATCGTGAAAGAATGTCAATCGCGAAGTTGTAACCAAATTATTTGGAATGAATGGTTCCTTCGAAAACATGCCCGATATCGATGCGGTTTATGGAAAATTATGAAAGAACTTGGATACATTATAGTATACGCGAAAAAAATGTAATTATCGAACACGTGACCCCTTTTTTCTTTCTTCTTACATGTATATTACGTACATAGATATATACATACATATATGCATACGTACATACACACGTACAAATAAAAGTATGATGAAAAAGGCACGTGACACGTACATTAAACGCATGACAAATTTTTGCGAGTTACGATTAGCACGTGGGCGAGGATACACGCGTCACACACGCGTCGTCGATAAAGAATCACATACCTGTCCGCATCCTCGTCGTTCCTAAATATGTATGTATCTACTTACATATATGCATATGTGTAACATTCTATGACGCAATATCGGATGATCTCGTAAAGACTCGAGGAAAAAAAAATAATGGATGGAAATAAACGAGAGGGCGATATCGAACGTCGACGCGGAAAAGGTTCCCGATCGATCGGTCGTAACCTTTTGATGGAGCCAAGGAGGAACCTCAAACGCCCATCCTTTTTTCTTTTCTTTTTTTTTCTCTCTTTCTTTTCGAAGAAAAACAGAAAGATCGAAAGGTTGTATATCTACCGTGTCGTCGAAGACCAGGTTGACCTGACGATGGTCGGTTATAGGATGTGGATGCGGTGGCCGATGCATCCTTCCTCCTCCATGGACCTCTGGATAATCGATCTGTAATAAATAAAAAAGAAAGAAAGAAAGAATGAATTCAATAATTGTTAAAGAACAAGAAATATATATATATATATACACACTATTTAAATTGAAAATAAATACATAGGTCAACCAAGTTCTCAAACATTAAAAAAAAAAAAAAAAAAAAGAAAATGTTGAAGCTTTTCATCATTTTTTTCCCGTAATTCCATCGGAAAAATTCCAACTACATATATACATATCTGCGAACAGAATTCTCGCGTATGTAATCTACGTTAAATCGTTATCGTAAAAACGGCTACCGGAACTCTTTCTCTCTCTCTCTCTCTTTCTCTCCATTTTTTCCGGAATAAACATTTCATTTTGAAACGGACTATATCGGAAATATATCCTTTGTGTGTGTGTGTGTGTGTGTACACACACAAACATTGTTTCTCTTCGATAATCTATATCACGATCATGCCACCTGCCGCTAATGGAAGCTCCAGGAGCTCAGCTGCATCAACTCTTTCCGCATCACTGTGTACGATGGTTGCAACGACGACGGTTTTTTCGGATGACAGTTATATGGCTCGCAGTTTATGTAGTTGAGTAATAGAAAAAAAAAAGAAGAATCATGAGAGAGAGAGAGAGAGAGAGAGAGAGAGAGAGAGAGAGAGAGAGGGAGAAAAGAGAGAAAGAGAAAAAGAGAAAAAGCAAGAGACAACGAGAGACGTATACGTGCTTCGGGCCGGAACTCGTAGGCCGGACTTCCGGCAGATACGCTGGTTATACTCGCCATTCAAAGAACCGCTCCCTCGTGATTCGATTGTCCGAACAAATATTTAGCCAATTTCGGAGCGAAAGATAGTTTCACCGGGCGGATGATGACGAGAGCTCGTATGAGAAAAGAGATACATATACATACATATATATATATATGTATGTAGAAAAGGGATTTCCGCAAAAGCGAAAATTATTTGTCGCCAGCGGAGCATAAATGTTTAGCTACGGTATGAAACAATACAACGTCCACGCGAAAATTACAATGGAAAAGGTCGTTCGTTCTTAATTATAATATACGCCTAATATATATATATATATATATATATATATATATATATATATATATATGTATATGCACATACACACATACACATATAATATAGCACGGTCACGCACGGTCTTCTCTAAGGACATCTTCTCGATAAACTTTTTTAAAGAAGACGGTACGATAGATATTTTCTTTGATAATAGTCGATCTTTTCTTTTCTTTTTTTGTTAACGTAGCAAACTAAAAAAGATGCGATATATGTATGTGTAATTGATAGTAAATACAACGAATGTATATAATGAAATATAATTTGTACGCGAACCCGATAAAACTCATTTAAATTGTCAGAATAAAAATAAAAATAAACAATCATAATAAACACACATACACACAACATTTCGATGGAAAAGCTTACCATTACGCATGGCAAGAGAAGAATATGAAAATTGTGCGATTTCAATCGCGTTTATTGGCGATTTCGTAGGGATTACGTCATCGGACACGCTACGAAAATGCAATCGCAATGACCGAGTAAGAGGCGCAAGCGTGATGCAATTTGTAAACAACCAACGGAAAAATGTGCATGCATTTCCATTACGTAATCCACGAATTATAAATAATTATTGTTTGGGGCCGCGTGAGCGGATAGGGGCCGAACGAGTTATCGTTAATAACTACGATATTTCTCTACACCAATAAAATATCGATAATCGAAACCTGATAAAGTATCGTCGAGCTTTCGACGAATTCGCCGAAGCTTTTCCTCATGTTCGTTATAGCAAAACGATTTGAAAAGCAAAAAGAAAACGATAAAAAAAGAAAAAAAAAAAAGAAATGGATATCATCAAATAAAAATATATAACGAGAATATTATGGAAATTATTTAATTAAATTTTCTATCTCAAAAAAAAAAAAAACAGAAAAAAAGAGAACAAAAGAAAAGAAAAGAAAAGAAAAGAAAAAGAAAAAGCAAGTAGTATATAGTTAATGCATATAAAATCGTAATAAAATTTATCATGATATAAAGCCTATAGACAGAGATATAACAATTCCTAACACGTTTACGTTTTTATCTCAAAGATGGAAGATCGATCTTTATGAAAGATAAATAGAGAGAGAGAAAGAAAAAGATAAGGAGAAAGAGAGACAAAGATCTTTCTAAAAACGATGCATCTCGACAAAGTATCCAAGCGACGAGTAAGAAATAATCATTATAACGTTTCTCCTCCTCCTCCTCCTCCTCCTCCTCCTCCTCCTCCTTCTCCTCCTTCTCCTCCTCCTCCTCATCCTTGCTGTCTTCCGTCTGTTCCCATCGTTACTCGTGCTCTGCGTGGGCCTGCCAGAGCTACGTGGGCGTTTACATACGTATGTATGCGTTGCGGTGCGTACGCGCGCGAACACCATTGCATCTCTTCCTATCTGCTCGCGAACGTGAAGAACGTAAAGACCGGAATATTTTGTATTTTTCATTTATTATATTTATTTCTATCTAAACAGAACGATCGTATTTTACATTTGTCACTAAACATCGTTTATAAACGTTTTAAATATCTACGTGGAATTCGTCGGAATGAATGAAAAAAAGAAGAAAGAAAAGAAATAAAGAGGGACGAAGAGAAATGATTTTTGAAAATATTCTCTATTTATCTTTCTTCTGTCTTTTTTTTTGTGTATGTTTTTACCTCGGAAGAAGCGATGGACAAAGTCCTAGGTGTACCAGGCCAGCTTCTGGACAACGACCGTCCTTTCCTTTTCCTCACCACGACTCGAGGTCGTCCAGTCCGATTCATATATTTCAACATCTCGTTAACTTCGGTTACCTCGTATCAATTCTTAATCAAATCTTCGTACACTCGTCAGAAACGTAAGAGAGTATCACAGCACATGAATTTTTCTTTTCCATTCATCGTTTCACTCCAATAATAATAAAAGACGAATCGTAACACAGATAAACACTTTTCGCTATATATAATTCACCGATCGTTCTCCTTCCTTCTTATATCGTTCAAAACTTCCACTTGTATATTATATATATATACAGTTCTTGTTTATCGTCCTAGCTCGTTAGCTTTCTCTCTTTCTCTCTCTCTCTCTCTTTCTTTCTCTTCTCTATTCGTAATCATACGACCGTCAAGAGAAAGAGAAGGAAAGAGAAAGAGAATACGTTTGATTCGTTCGCGATGAACGCCCCGCTATATTATTTCAAAGCAAAAACAAGTTCGAAGATGTGGACAATTTCGAGAACGACCTTCTTCCATCGAATCGAAACGACTCGATGAAACGATATAACGATATATCGAGAGAAAGAGATCAAGAGAGAGAGAGAGATAAATGGAAAGACTTGAAAGATCCACGCGTCGCGCGTCGCGCCGGCGAACTGAATCGTCCACGATTCTTAAGAGGGCCAAAGACCGAGTCGAGTCACGTGACTCTACACACGCAGTAACGTACGCCTCGTATCATTCCTTTTCGTCGTGGGTCAGATCGGCTCGACGGCGTCGGACGCGCTGTCGCCGACTAGAAATAAGCTCGTGAGCAGCGGTGACTAAGAACTTTCATCTTTACGATTACCGAGCATCAGTCTTTCGAAAATTTCAACGATACTGATAAGAGGAAATATCGGATAGGATCGACGAAAACGATCGATCGTTCGATCTTCTCTCGACGATCTTATCGTATCGTATCGTATCGTATCGTATCGTATCGTGTTGTGTCGTATATACGATCGTTCGAAAAATTTTGAATCGATTTATATAGGGACTACGTTCGTCGTCGTCCTTCGTATCATCGAGAAGATAAAGAATCTCATTTTTAGATCTCGATCTGAAAATTGTATGAATTAATTTGTAAGTATTAAAGAAGAAAGGAAATGAAGATCGATCGGAGAGAAGAAGCTAGGTTCTTTTTAAAAATCCCTTTCAAGATGCATCCTGAATATTCTACGATCCGTTAAGCCTATAAGATAAGAATCTTTAAGATAAGAAATGCAGATAAGGAGACAATGGATCGAGTGTAGAGGAGATAGATCGCGTAAAACCGATATATGAGAAAAGAAAGAGGAGAAATAACTCTCGGTGTAGGTTATTTATGTAGCTACATACCGTAAAAGAGGTATCCCTTAGATAATGAAAAATCTTTGGATAACTTTGTTAGCGAGAGTAATAGACGAAAAATTCTATGTTACGAGCTTGATCACAAAATATGAATTATATAAATTCTATAATAAGATAATAAACGCTGATTATAACGCGATCGCGCGCGATGTTCTACGCTTAACGCAATTCCCTTTTTATTGAAATTTTCATTCGTCCTGGATTTCAAATTACAAATTTCTTATTCTATGTCTTGTATATCGTCGATCGAAGAAGAAGAAATTTCCATCGTCATTTTGTCGGAGAAAGAGCTTTAAAAAAAGAAAAGATAAATAATCAAGACGAATCTTTTCAATAATGGTTTAAAAAATACCAAAGATATCCATTGTTAGCAGAAAAACGGATATCGATTATTTTACTATATCCAACTACAACAGGGAATCCAATTATGTGAAAAAGTATAAAAAAAAAAAGAGAGAGAGATCCTATTATTAACGTGATTTACAATCGAGAAAGATTTGTTCCGAATGAAAGCAAGTGAATCAGGTCGTATCAAGGATAAGTTTCGCCGTGGGCTTCGATAAAATGACACGTGATTTCTGGGAATCATTTAGTTAATGAAACGTTATGAAAAACTTTCCTCGTAAAATTTAAAGACCCAACGACCTAGTGAATCTTTGAGCTTAAGATATCGCAACGTTACGATTTGACGATGTTAAGATTAGATACGTGAACCTATGAATTCATAAATTTGCAAATAGAGACTTTGCCAAGTTTCCGAGCACACATCGACGTTTCTTAAAAACGAATAGTATCTTACATTACACTAGCTCATAGAATTTCTGCAAGACTTGGATGTCTCTTGAAAAGTCTTTCTCTTTTTCTCTGTCTTTCTTTCTCGGCCATTTTCGTCGAAATGACGATGAAACGTTTTAAACGCGACCTCGGTACACGAACTTACCATTTCTTTCGTTTGCTTATGAAATGGCTTGGTTAAAAGGCAGAGGGGCTCGTTCTCTCGAGGATCTACATGGGCTAAAAATTTCTTCCCGTCGGACCTCCGCGAGGCGTATACGACGGGGAGGGGTTGAAGAGAGATGGATAGAGAGATAGATAGAGAAAGAGAAGAAGAAAGAGAACGAAAAAGACAGAGGAAGAAAATGAGAGAGAGAGAGAGAGGGAGAGAGAGAGAGAGAGAGACAGATAGAGCATATTCATACGCACTGCTCTCTCGGCGCCCGTCTACTTTATTTTCGGTTCATCCTGCAGTCGCCCGTCTCGACACCATTGGCGTCACGCGCGACCCTAAAAACCGACTGTAAGAAAGTATCCGTGAAATGCCGGAATGAGAGAAACGGCAAAACGACAGAAAGTTGCTCTGTTCCTATCGCAAAAACGCTTTATTTTCCCTTCACTGCGAAATCGAGTAAAGAAAAAAAAGAGGAAAAAAAGAAAAGGAACTAGTGGATATGCATTTGCGTGTATACTTTGTATTACGAAGATAAATTAAATAAATAAACTAAAGGAATAGAACTATAAAATAAGACGATTTTGAAAATGGTTATAGAGATAAATAAAAATTAATCGAAGCAACAAAGATAAATATATATATATATATATATATATATATATATATATATATATATATATACACACATGAGCAATATATAGTAAGAGAAATATCCTTGAATCCCATAATCCCGTTATCCGTTGAGCAATAGAGCGGTTAAGTTTGCGAGAACGATCGCGGTAGGTCCAAGGATTGGCAAAGCAAACAAAATCGCAATTGAGAAATTGTTTCCTCGTTTCTCGATAACCCAAACGATCCCTAAGCTCAAACTTCCTAGAAGAGTACGTGCCGAAATAAAAAGAAGGCTTCTCGTTTCTCTAGGAATAGTAGGTAACCCTCGTGAAGGGACCTTAAGGGAATCGGCTTGAAATTCTTTATGGTCCAGTTAATACTTAGAAATTTTCAAACTACTAAAGCGACAAAGAATCCCAACCAGATTCACTGCGAAAGAATTTCGAAATAATGACTAATTTTCTTTCACTCTCCCTCTCTCTCTCTCTCTCTCTCTCTCTCTCTCTCTCTCTCTCTCTGTCTTTCTCTCTTCACGTCGTTATATTTTTTTCAATAGAAATTTTTGCAAGAAATTTGAAAGACGTTACGTTTACACATACACGTACACGTACACAGAGATTGACACATATATCAAACATATACCACACATACATAAAAAGATAGAAGAATAAATCACTAACGAATCATTCTCACGCTTCTCGAATCTAAAAGGTTCGTCATAATCCAAAGTTTATTTTATCGATGGTCGTATAGATCTTATCGCGAATCATTCGACGCACTAGGTTCTCACGATAGAAGAAACGATCGATCGAGAATAGGTAGAATGCGTAGGATAACGCGAGAAAATAAATGAATTCGTAAAGTCTAGTGGTGCGCGTTGATCGACCGACGAAAAGCGACTGGCGTTGATTGTGTGTCGCTCGTCCGGCGTAACGTTAGCGATAAGCTCGCTATCTTCTTCGCGGATGTTCGCTCTTTTTTTTTTCTCTCACTCTCCCTTTGTCGCGTGCACCAGAGCTCTATGTAATCTCTACGTGCAATCACTGCGATGAGAGAGTAAGGGAGAAGAAGATATAACAGAGAGAAAGAGAGATAGAGACAGACAAACAGAGAGAGAGAGAGAGAGAGGAAAGTACGAAAGTAGACAACACAGTGTCTGGTAAGCGATGTTCCAAGGCATCATTTCATTTTCCTTGTTGTCGTTTGTCAACTAATTTACTTAATTGTAAGTTTTCACACCGTATGATAATACGAAGAAGAAAGAGAAAGAGGGAAAGAGAGATAGAGAGATAGAGAGAGAAAGAAAATTCATAATCACTTTAAGGAAAAGTATCGAACGTCTCTGGTAAATGCGAAAACTTCGTGAATATATTTAGCACTTGAATAGAAGTTGATGAAGATGCGCATTAAAGTGGTCTTAGCTCATTAAAATGCAACGGGTTAGGAATCTGTAAAGCAAATGTCGATATCTTTCCACGTTTCGTTCGAAACCGAATCTATTCTTAAATCGTATCGCAAAGGACACTTTTGAAAGTCATCGACAATCGACTTTTAAACTGATTCGAAGATATGGCCATTCGATCGAATTTAAGAATCAAGAATACGATATACGCGACTCGTATGCGAATTATTTGCGCTTTGACTCTTCGAGAAAAAGAAGGTAAGAGGGTGGGAGGGTGGAAGGGTGGGAGGGAGTGGTACTGGGCGGAGAAAGAACAGACAGAGCGAGCAATTCTCGCGTGTGAACATAAGAAACATGAATGGAAAGTCGAGCGTGTTTTCACGATCCAAGAATGCATATGTGTAAACTCGTTCGTCTGTGTCTTACCTGTACCTCCTTCTTCCTCTTATAAAGAAAGAGAGAGAGAGATGAAGAGAAAGAATAGATACAGTCGATATCGGTCGTACTTGAACCGTATCGTATATCGTGCGTATGCTTGAAAACATGTATGTATATGTATGTATACATAACCAGATACGTGCTTCGCCCACTTCTAGCATATATATATATATATATATATATATATATATATATATATATTATATGTGTATGATGTATGTATGTATGTATGTATGTATGTATGTATGTATGTCGATATACATATACTACGAACGTATTGTCAAGGGTCACGCTCGCACGGAGCAGGGCTTCGATGTCGCAAGAAAAATGACGAATTTGAGTTATCACAAATGGTATTGTAAAAGATAAAATATAGAAAAGATATTCGATAGAACATAGTTTTTAAAGGATAAACTTTGAGATATATCCATCTGGAACTATTTTAAATTCGATCGAATTCGTTTCAAAATCACGATTAGAAAGTAAAACATGGAAACGATCGTGGTTAATTTAATGGCTCGATAAAATCACTAATCGGTTATCCGATCTATGGCTATCCATTGTTACTTTAGTTAAGAAACAATGTACGTTATACCTATATATATATATATACATATCCATCCACTAAAATTCCACGTGATAATTATCTTCGTATTCTCTATCATCATTCTCTTCGTATTGCCTTTGAAAATGGTTTTACGTTGTTAATCAATAAATTAATAAAAATATCATTCAAGTATTAATCTTTATTTGACGATCAAACAAGAATTAGTTTTTATATGAAAAAAAAAGTATATACGGAATCGAAATAAAACTTGTGATTTAAAAAGGGAAATATTTTACAGAACAGGAACTCTCGTACATACATATGTATATGCGAAACTATCCTAGTCTGGATAATTCACGAGCAAGAGATACGAACTATCCTTAATACGTAAGCGCAGTCTGTAATCAGTCGAGCAAGTTCAGTTTCTTGCTGCAACTACGACTATTACGACGACAACGATGACGATGACGACAAGGATTATAAAGTCTATCGTAGGAGTCGTGGAACCGACGTTTACTACTAGATCATAGATCACAGGTGCATCGAGCTGACGCACGAAGGAAAGAAAGATCTAGGTCGATTCCTCTTTGACCACCTTATAGACCTTTCGAATGAAAACATTCTTTCCAATAGCATTTCTTCCAAATGGTAGGTAAATGTATAGAGAGGAAAACCTTCGATGAAAAAAAAAAAAAAGATACGAAAGAAAAAAAGAAAAAGAGAAAGAGAGAGAGATACAGTATACCCAACGCGTGCAGCCTTTATATTAATGAATTAATAAGAACGTACGAGCGAATAGCATGATCTCGACTTAATTAATATCCCTAGTCGATGGTAATAAGAAAAGTAAAAAAATGTTTTGAACGAAGGATCCTGATTATACTGAACCTTGGAACGAATAGGGTTGAATGAAAAAAAAAAAAAAGAAAAAAGAAAAAGAAAAAAAAAAGAAAAAAGAAAAAGAAAAAAAAAAGAAAAAAGAAATGTGGATTGTATTATAAGGAACGAAGTTGATGAAAGGATAAGAAGGAAGGGGAGGAAAAAAAATAGAGTTAATTAAGGTACCGTTTTTATAAGCACAGAAGATTAATCTTTAAGATGGATGTTGTCATCTGAGGAAAATTCTTCAAGATAATTAACGATGTACGAATAATAGTCTCCGATAATCGTTGGTATGTTTATTTTTTGTCGAGTATCCTATTTCTTTTTCTTCTTCTGCTTCTTCTTCTTCTATTTCCTCTCTTCTTCTTATTCATTAAACGTAATTTCGTGGTTTTGAAACGTAGCTCACTTCCAGAATCATCCGGAAGTGTTGCGGTGGAAGTTGACTGGAGCAAGCGAGCCATTATCTCGAATTAAAATTTTTTGAACGTTTTATCAAGTTGAATGTCTCGAGAGTCGATAATTTAAAAAAAGAATGATATGACGAAACTCTCTCGATCTTTCGTAAAGAATATCGTTGTGCGTCAGCGTATAATAATAAAGTAATAAATGGTATATCTATGTATTATATTTATTTATGTTTACTTACACATACGTACGTACATAAATACTTACATACATACATACATACATACATATATATATATATGTATGTATATACATACACACACAAAATTAGTAGAAGAAAGACGACGCGAGCGTGTCAGACCGAAAAAAGAATCCTGCTAATACATTTGTGAGTCTTGAATCGGGAATAGCGCGTACATATCTCGCACCGGAAGTGAACGTCTTGAAACGTATGCGTGAAAGAGTCAGGAAACGAGACATTCTCTTATGCACGCGTGCACAAACACGAACACATTGAATCTAAACCGGTTTAAAAGTGTACCTTGCTGTCGTACTTAAAATCACTAATATTGTCTTCGAAAATATTTCGATGAAATAAAATAACAAACCATTCCACCACCCACCCACCCATCCACCTTTCGTTCTCGGACGCGCGAGAGATTAGAAAGTTAGTCGAAAATTCGAAAAGTTTTCCCTTTGGAAAATCGATCGATAAAGAAATGTATTTCCCACGGAAAACGGCACGCTTCGAAGTTGGTAATATTTTTCTACGGATTCGAGTCCTTTGTACATAAGAGAATTATTTTAAGAACAGCTTAGCTCTTCTTTCTTCAAGTTTTTCTTAGATATTCTTTTCGACTTTACTCAGAGAGCTTAAAAGTCAGAATTAAAGGAACGCGAGCGATCTCGTTTTCGTTTATACTCGTTTCCTCGCTAAATCCGTGTCGTTCTTATTCGTCGTTAATGCATTAACGTCCTTGTGTTATATTACCGAGAAGTATTACCAATAAGGAACTATAAAATAAGATTTTACGATCACTCCACTAAGTTAATGGAGCGATCTTATGGTCCAATCGTAGAACATGCAATTTCGGATTCTACTTAACACGAAATTATCTCGTTGGTTTAAAACGACATCCTTCAAATTCATCCACAAATCACGTACGTTATCTTAAATTTATGCTAATAAAAGGAATATCAAATCTCGTTCGAATGGAAGGAACTCGACGAACGAAATGTCAAAGATTTCAAAAAGTAGAATAAATTCGAAGATTTATCGTGGCTTGTTATCACGATCGAATTCGATCTTTTTATTGGAAAACTCGATAGGAAGAAAAATAAGTTACGCCTGTCGTATCGAATTTTTACACGGTCGTAAACTGGGAAATGTGAATACGAAGGTTGACTTCGAATTTATATATACATACATGTGTATATATATATATATATATATATATATATATATATATATATATATATACACGATTTTATCTAAGGATTCTCTGCTACGATGAACGTTTCTTATTCGCATATGTTCATGAGTGATCGATGTGACGGACATGACGAATACGTTTCCGACCGTCCACTTGACGAGTTTCTTACGTAAATGGCGCCCATTTAACGTCTATCCTTCGTAACGTCGTACGAAACTTCATGATCGAGCATTCAGGATTAATAGTAACGATCAAACCGTTTTAACGTTTCATATATAACGATTTTAGATTATACCAATTTAATAAATTATTTTGTAAAATTTGTGGACGAAGAATATTGACAAAATTGTCGACTTACGTCCCATGCAAAAAGAGAACGAGCCGAGAAACTCTAACTTTGACACCTCAAAAGAGAAATTCTATTCCCGTTCGACGTTTAAGAAACGCGCATATATGTATGTAACGTTCTATTTCTCAAAACTGTTTTCAGCAATATATTCGTGTCTCTCGTTTGTTACATTTTTCGGTAGAATAAACTATCCTCCTTCTATTAACGAAGGTTGATCCGATGGAACGTAGATAAGGTAAAGAGGAAGCACGAGGTAATCAGGTTGAACGAAGCTGAGGTCAAATTAAAGAGACACGAGAGAAACGATTTTATTGTTAGACGATAGACGCGATTTAAAACGAAGAAGAATTTATATACGCGTCGAGAAAGATCACGAGAACGTTTGTAAATAAAAGAAAATGAAGGATATCATCATCTTGAAGGGGGCTATCCAGGCGGAAAGTAGACGATGATGCATGCTCGATAAACGTCATCGGTTCCGAGGCTTGCCAGACGATGACGTATACCGAGACGCCTCTGGTGTCCGTTTTGTTGGGGTCCGATAAGTTTCTTGCACATATAAACTTCACGTAAGTAAGTACATAACGTTGCATAGAAGGATAGACGGATAGAACGGTTACACAATTTTATATATATATATATATATATATATATATATATATATATATGCCCGCATCCTGTGAGCGTCATTCGATGCTCTAGTATTTCTGCTTTTTCTTTTTTTTTCTTCTTTATTTTTTTTTCAAGGAGACTCAAGCATAAGGAACACCCAAGAGCACAAGAATCAGACTTCGATGATGGTAACGATCGATAAGACATAATTCGATAATAAATTACACCTACGTGGTGATGTCCCGTTGTATAGAAACTACTAAAAACTATCGATTCTCGACTTCAGATCCTCCAGTCAAAATAATTATACTCGTGAGAAACATACTCTCTCCTAACGATAACGGTCCATCCAGATCGAGTGTCAACGTCAACAAAACTATTTTACTATCTCGACTCTAATCGCGAGAAAGCTAAACTCCCGATAAAATGGAAAGGCAAACAATGCGATTCGCTCATTAAAACTCAGATCGAATACGAAAGACATATAATATTCTCTGGTGCACATAAAATTCGCTTCACTTTGTATACGATCGAAATAAAGATTCGACGAGGACTTCTCGATTTGATGTAACGTCTGTTCGTATATCAATTCGAAGAGGTGTGACTTGAAAATTCGAAATCGGAGGTACATCTCGAGCTCAACAATTTGCATCGATCTCTCGTCTTCTTTTGCTGTTCTCTTTTTTCTTTCTTTCTTTTTCTCTTTTTTCCATACTTTTTCGTCTCTTTCGAGGGAATTAGGCGACTGGGTCATAAATTCAAGTCGCTATAATAACGATATGGCTTTTGACGTACGATACGATATACAAGTCTGGTCCGAGGACTACGGAAATGATTTATTCTAATTTAAAGCTTAAGTTGGAATAAACCATAGCAGAGGTGAGTCAAGAAGAGAGAAAGAGAGAGAGAGAGAGAGAGAAAGGGTGCGAGAGTAAGGTTAAAGGTCACACGTTAAATTCATAGCAGGTCACAAAGCTGCCGGAGGGCATACATGAACCTTTGGTGGGATGAAGTAACCTGTGACAAACTGTGTTCTGTTTTTCTATCTCTCTGTCTCTCTCTCTCTCTCTCTCTGTCTGTCTATCTAGTTCTTTTTTTATATTCTATATCTCTCTTTCGTCACAGCTAGTATTCGATCTTTATATACATATTTATTATATATTTATTTTACATATATGTATATATATATATGAAAATATTATCTATATTTTATTTCACAGACAAATAACAGAGAGTGACTTTTTCGAATCGAATATACGTATTTAATCCATATAGATCATCCACTTTGTTCCTCTCTGTATAATTCGATGTAAATAAACTTGAAAGAGGGAATATTTGGCTGTTGCAGAGTTAGCCTTGATCGCTACATGTCCCGTCGCTTTAAATATAAACGAGCGACCACCGGACTACTTCGTTGTTTTTAGAACGTGAATTTATATAAACATTTTGTTTCTATATACGTAAAGATATTCTCTCACACACACATATATATGTGTGTATATATACCATGTGTTATTCTTTTATACATAGGATAATAACAGAACAAAGCATGTACATAAGTTAACTCGCTCTTCTCCATCGATATAATAATAATAATCTATCCAAAGCTATTCGAAATAAAAAAACGAAGACCAGATTATAATTTTTGTTGAATATCATAAATATACCTGATGGCCGTCAAAAAATAAACAGATTTTAGTAAATAAGTTATCGAACTTATCAGAGACAGACTAGAAACGTAAGGGGAGATAAGAGAAATAAAAAACGAGGACATAAGAAGTCACTTATTTATCTGAATATGTATGTACGTAGGGATAATACGAATGACATAGAGAATTGCATAATACGCGAGAGTACACACGATACCAAAGAGAAGGACTCCGATCCTCTCTTAGATCTATTTCTCATTCTTCTCGATCATCTTCCAAGCTCATAGTTCGCTATCGGAATACAACTTCATCTTTGGCGCCTTTGCTATCGCAAAAAAAAAAAGAAAAGAAAATGCACGCATAAGATCGACTTGCTGACTCATTCAGCTGGTCATTTTTATTGATTAGTTTGGAACGTCTTATCAATCGTGGGTTGTCACCCGATAACACGGATCTCGCCGGAACCAGGATATGAAATTATATGATTCATTTTCTATGATGAGAGAGGCGCCGCATCTGTACACACGCATATCTATGCATATATAATATGCATTTTACAAATAAATGCATATTTTTATATACACCTGCTTGTATGCATATATCTGCATATATATAAATATATATATCGTATAAACAAATAAAATGGACATTAATCTATATTTTATTAAAACATTCAATTCGCCAAACGTATTTTGACAGACTTTCCATCCACGTCGCGATTAGATTGTATTATATTAAAATGAATAATACGATTATTTACAAAAATATGACGTGCAAGGTGTTTATTTGTCCATTCTCCAATAATGATCATCACGACGGTGAATTTGTTTGAAAGTTATTGTTGAACGATCGAACGCGTAACGAAACGAGATCTCCGGCAATTAAAGAAAATTATACTTGACGTGAAATGAATTATCGTCCGTCTGTATTAATGCTTAGTACAGTCTCCATCGTTATTAATAATTTTCGGTAAATTCAAATGGATTAATAAATTTAATCGTGCGCGACATATTCGCATAAGAGTTTCGTCGAGCCGTCGATAATACAGTTTTCTTCTTCTCGAAGGTGGCAGCACGATATGGAAGCAGTATGTTCATTCGGTGGTTCGAGATTATAGGGAAAACTAACACGATTAGAGACGAGTAACAAAAGGCTATTTGCACGATAATCCTATAAATTTCAAATTCGATGACACGACGAGCATAAACATTTAGATACCCCGTTGAAATTCCAAATCGTAATTAAACTTTCACGATATGTGCTTCACCATCCATCTCTTTCTATATCTATCTCAACTGAGAACCCACGCGAGATTGAACTTCGATAAAACGAAATATGTTTTATTTACATTTGATATATATATATATATATATATATATATATATATATTGACGCAATCAATGAAATCGTTTGTGAGTAGAAAAATTAAAAAAAAAAAAAAAGAAAGAAAAAAAAGAAGAGAGAAGAAAAAAAAATTGAAAAAAAAAAAAGAAATTTAACATTCGAATATGGAAAATTAATAGGTATTCATGAAATTGTACGTAAGAAGTTATATACGATATCGCTTGAATTCTGTAACATGTTATTTAAATAATAACTCCTTTAATAGTACCGTAGAAAGAGTTGAGATGGTACACAGTTTGAAAAGCTCACAGCGAGAATAACAGGAGACAAACTATCGATTAACTGTCTCTACCGTGTTACATCTCGAGTCTGGCCGACATTGTCTTTCGATATGCGATATCGTCACCCGCGTTCGCCAACGTCGTGAATGCATCGTTTCCGAGTTTCACAGGGAAACACCTGTGTATTCGTGTATTTTTAGATATTGTCCGATGCGATCTAGAAAGTAGTGGGGTAGACAGAGAATAAGAAAAGAAGAAACAAACAAACAAACAAACAAAGAAAAAACAAATTAAAAAAAAAAAAAAAAAGAAAAAGAAAGCAAAAGGAAAAAAAAACAAAGAGATTCTTTCATATCGATACAAAAAGTTTGCGTGTGATTATATAAAGCAGACGTTCCACGTTCTTTTTATATAGATATCTATGTATATCTACATATCTATATAATTCATGATATTTTATCTAACGACGAAGAAAGAAAGGAATCGATTTCAATTATCTTCAGACGACATTTTCTTTCCGTAACTCTTAAAATAATATCCTGGCTCGCGACCAGATAATACGTGCGCTTTCTCTCTCTCTCTCTTTCTCTTTCTCTCTTTTTCTTTATCTTTCTATCTCTATATCTTTTTTCCATTTTCTCCATAGAAGAAAATTTCAATCTTCATCTTTTGAAGCAACGAGAAACACAAAGAATATACTTACGACGATCATCTCGGAGGGCTCCAAGACGAAACATTCGTTGGGTCTCCTGGCACTGCTGCCCGTCCGCTTTCCAAAGCTGCGACAGAGAAGAAACAAAAGGAAACATTTTAATACCTCTCAATGTTCGTAAAAATCGAAATGTCTAAGTACTTATGTATACATAAAACCGCAAACGAGATGGTCGGTAACTATCAATAGTTACCGTATATCTCACATATATATGCTTTAATACAATATTTCGCTCTACAATTTAGGATTTACGCGTAACACGCGAGCGATTTTGTTCGTGACGCAAAATACCTCTCCGAACGGAATCGAACTGAAATGTAATTTATCGCTTCGGCCATTCTCTCTCATTCCCGCCCCTACCCTCACCCTCACCTAAACCCTCCCCTTGCCTCTTCGTCCCTCTGTAATTCGATATAGTTACGAGTCTAACGAAAACAAAGGGAACGTGTTCGCGCGATCGTATAAATACGTATTGTTCGCTTCGTAACTTTTAGTGGCTCCCTTTTACCCCCACGCCTCCCTATCCTCTTTTTCTCTCTTTTTCTCTCTTTCTGCTTCACGGGCGATCAATTCGAGTCTATACATCCGACAGATGTAGCCCATCATCGGGAAGCCACTCCTCAAATTAGCCATAAACCATGCCAGTTTTCGGTTGCCCCATCGATTTACGAAAATCTCTCGCGATTAGAGCCGAGTCAGTAGGGGGTGCCTTTCTCGAGTGCCACGAACAATGCCACCACCACGAACTTTCGCCCTCCTGGGAGAGGGTGGCCCATGGAAAATGGTTCTCGCGTGCCTTTTCGAGTCATAAAGAAGGAAATACATACACGTAACAAAGAGAAAGAGAGAGAGAGACAAAGTAGTGGTTAAGTCCAATGGATTTTTATTTTCCTTCTTTTTGATTCTAATGCTGACGGATCACTAATATACTGTGATATAAGAGAGCTCGTAGACGTGACGTTACGTCATCATTGAGAAATATATTATTTTAACGATTAAATAAAAACAAGTAGAGTAAATATACGTCGAATGCAATGATATCCGTATATACTGTTTCATTTTCATAGACCGATATTACATCCGCATGTTTGTTCTATAATAATAATAATAATAATAATAAAATAACAAACCCTTGAATCAGAAGGGTTGTAGTGTGTTGGTAGTATATATAAAGAGAATGTTATTAGCAATTAAGCCGTACACACATCGCATTTTCTCGGTTGCAAGGAATAGTGATAAACACTCACGATTCTAATTTCATTATGACTGCCCTTTCGAAAACAATGGCGGTATGATGCTAGAAACCGCATGATATCTCCTTCGTCAAAGTATATATATATGTGTGTGTGTGTGTGTGTAGGTATTTCCATATGAGAATCGTCGACTATAGTATAATAACAAGGCAAATACATATTGTTATTTATTCCTCGCGTAACATCGATCCGTGATGCGATATTAAAGGGTCTTTCCCGTAGCTCGTATTAAAGAGATTAACCGAGTTTATCGCTGCTCGTTATACTAAAAGTTTCTCGAGTAATTATGGAGAATTAGTAAAAACGTGTAGGCACTATTTAGACACGTGAACGTGCCCTTCGAATTATCGTTACGATCTCTATGATCCATTTACTCATAGTTCTTTACAGTTTCTTTACCAAACTCGAGTTCGTCGATAAACAAGAAAATCGTCCTTTTCTCTATTTCTACTTCCTGTTTTCTTTTATTTTCATTTTTATTTTTATTTCTTTTTATTATTTCACAACAAACGGGACGCGTATTAATTATATCTAAATCTCACCGTTACGCATGTCGTTCAGTTTCATAAATTAGAATAATCTCCGTTTATTCGGATTTATTATAATAATATCCTCGTGACGAAGAAACACGCGATAATCACAGTTATAAAAAGTAATATATAATATTTCTTTGATAATGTATCGATAAAAATATCAATATAATAATTATTTATAATTATATGATCGTAACAAATTCGAGATAGGCAGCGCCGATTTTTATCGATATGAATCATTTTAATTAAAATTTTAACGTAGCGTGGAAGCTGTCAATAGACCAAGACTTCGATCGTACAACCCCAAAGAGATCAACGCTGATCGAAGCTCGATCGAGCCGAAGAAGGGAAGGCCGTAAGGTTGTCGAAGGCTGTTGACCCGATCCCTCTTCTCTTTCTCTCTTCCTCCCTCTCTCTCTTTCTCTCTCTCTCTCTCTCTCTTTCTTTCTCTTTCACAGACACACACATACATACAAAATCATCACATACACGCACCTTTCTTCGACTAGTACGAGTATGAGCATGAGACGGTTTTTTGATGCGTAACACACGCATAATGCATGCGTAAACCGCATCTCTTATGCGTACACCGCAGAAAATTCAATTCGACGTGGACGATGCCATCTACCTGAACTCTCTCTCTCTTTCTCTCTTTCTCTTTCACCATATCTTTTTCGATCTACTCTCTACCATCTTTCTGTCACGATTTAACGTCACGTTATACCTTCTTCTTCTCCGGATTACGTTTATCAGTGGTTATCGAGCCAATATCACGACTTCATACGGCTTCGTACGAAAGGAAGACTTCAGAAAAATTCATTCTCGAATGAAGCTAAGAGAGAGAGAAAGAGAGAAAGAGAAGAAAAAGAAAAGAAATGAAAAAGATAAAAAAAACCAGAGAAAATCTTTCGATCGTAATTTTTTGCCCTCGCTCGAGAACTTTAAAAACGCGGTGCAGCAGAGCGTCGACGATTTTCAGCGAAGCCAATTAAATTTTTACGAGGTAGGTAAGTAGATAGGTAGGTAGGTAGGTAGGTAGGTAGGTAGGTAGATAGGTTGGTAGGGAGGTAGGTAAGTTGATAGTTATATAAACGCAAAAATGAATTCAGAGTTACGTGCAAGGAACTCTCGTCTGAATTCGGCGCGAGCAAAATACTTCGAGCTTTTTTATATTTCGGTGTCACAAACTTTGTTTTTTCTTTTTTCCTTTTTCTTCTTTTCTCTCTCATTTCGACGACGTTAAGACGAGATATATCGAGCCACCAGAAAGAATGAGAAAACATGGTATAGTTATGATAAACGGTTACCACTACGAACAAGTTTTTTTTAGTTTCTATTTTATCGTGACGAAAGCCACGAAGTTTCCGTACCTTTTACAAGAGCTCGTTTCCCTACGAAATATTCCTGGACACAGGGTGGTCTTGTGTACGATTTTCTCCCTCGTTTCCGCAAAGAGTACGAGAAAGAGAGAAATAGAGAGAAAGAGAGAAAGAGAGAAAGAGTGAGCATGCTAGAGAGGGTTCCGTTGAAGGGGGTAGAAAAGAGAAAAATGGCGAAAAGCTACGAGGTTTCCCGACGAGACAGCGTCTCATTGTCGACCTGAGCATAGCAAAGCATTCTCTTTCTCTCTCTCTCTCTCTCTCTTTCTCTCTTTTACTATCTTCTCTTCCTTTTCCTCTCAGTCTTTCATTCATTTTGCGAAATCATCCGTCCCATTTTACGAGTGCCAGACGAGAATCCACTCGACTTAATGAAATATTTCTGTGCCCGTCATTAGCTCGCTTACGTTGCCCTTATCGGAACGTTTTCCTCTCGTTTTGGATGATAAAAAGTGTGTAAAACAAAAAAGAGAGAAAAAAAGAAAAAGATTTCTCTCTCGCTAAAAATAAAAAAACAAAAGAAGAAAAAAGAAAAATGTCAACTTCGAGGAAATTTTCGATATATCGTTAGTTTTCAACATTTAATAATTCTAAAATTTTGTCGCTACTTACGACAGTTAACTAGTTGACTGTATATCATCCACGTATTTACGTAGGTATAAATCTACGTGCATCGTATTTAGAAACCCACGCAGATATACCATGCATCGTGACATACTAATTTACTCGACTATGAAGACGCTAGTAACATTTAGTAGGCGCTCGTTCTAACGGTTATACGCGATGCTTCAAAGTGCGTATCCATGTTCCGTTGGAAAAATGATTACGTCGATGTTTCATACTTTTGATAGATATTTATGATAGTATGTTTAACATCCTTTGCCATTACTCGTTGCTTTTAATATTATTAATTTTTTAAACTGTAAAGAGCATACCTACCTATTGTTTTTTCTTTTTCTTTTCTTTTCTTTTTTTTTTAAACCGCAATTATACCGCCGAAATACATACCTTCAAAAAGAGTTGATTTATACTACTAATTAATATAAGCTCATCAACTCGTCCGTTAGCTTTTACACGAAATATAAAGGATATGCATGAATTTGGAAGTTGATGGTATTCGTCGAAAGAGATGAAAAGGATCGAAGTATGCGTATGTCTGCTAAAGTGAATCGTTACAGAGATATTCCGCAAAGTAAATATCTTATTTTCCAAAAGAGGATTTAGAACTCAAATAACGCGTCGAGTAGGTATATTTGCTAGAAAGTAAAAAACAGAAAAGAAGAAGAGGGAGAAAAAAAAAATAAGCAAAGAAAACATCGAAGAGAAAAATATGTAGAATATAGCGTTACTCGCAACAGAAAGTGCGTATGTAGATTAATTTACCTGGAAGTAATGTTTCCAAAATGTTTACTTTTTTTCTCTTTCTCAAAAAAGAAAAACGCACGTAACTACGATAAGTCCAAACAATAGAATCGATGACTGGCATCAGCCTCTCGGTATTTTCACAAATATATAAATAAAATTCGACTTGAAAGAACGGCGAGAAACAAATGGAACAAAAAAGGAAACGAAAGAAGAAACAGGAAGAAACAAAAAAACCGAAAAGAAAGAAGAAAATTTCCATCCTTAACGAAATAATCCAGAGATCGGTTTTGTGACTAAATGACGGTAGACGGAAGGACGAACAAGAAGAAAGAAATGGAAAATTGAGGGGTGTGTGCGCGCGCGAGGAAAAGGGAGAGGGCGACTCACCAAACGGAAAATCGTCTTCTCGGAAAGGTCGGCGGCGGTGGTGGGGGAGCACGATGGCTCCTGTCGACCGATTCACTTCTCAGCGCTTGAACGGCCTTCGGTACGGCCCTGAAAGGTTCTTGAGGTGTCCTCACAAAAGATCCCGCGACGACGGCGCCATTTCCAACAGCGTCGCTCAAAAGATGGCTCCCACCACCTCCTCCACCTCCACAAGC